>NC_138310.1:10112500-10465000 GCF_965601325.2 Salmo salar | reverse complement strand
AAAACATATGCAACAATTGGCACGAGAACAGATCAGTTGTGCAGATATCCACTGAAAACATCTTCACTAAGCTGCATCCAAACTGAAGTTTACGCTCTTAGAGAAAAGGGTTCCAAAATGGTTATTCAGCTGTCCCCATAGGAGAACCCTTTTTGGTTCCAGGTAGAACTATTTTGTGTTCCATATAGAACCCTTTGTGGAAAGTGTTCCATGTGGAACTCAAAAAGGGTTCTACCTGGAACCAAAGAGGGTTCTTCAAAAGGGTTCTCCTATGGGGACAGCCATAGAACCCTCTTAGGTTCTAGATTTTTTTTTCTCTCGAAGATTGTATGAAACAAGTGTTAGGCCTAATATGCAGCTCTTTTGCATAATGTTAATAATATTTCCATAACCCAGCACCCATAATGATAGCACATTGGTTTAGTGCACACAGTGGTTGAAAGGAAGTGAGAAACAATTAAAGACAAATAGAAACAAAATACAATGCAAAGAAAAGCACAATAGACCCATGAGTGTGCAGTTGAAGGGAGTCTGATCTGGAGCGAGACACAACCAGATGTCTCAGATCACGCAGCCTTAAATCACTCTGACATAGACTGTTGTGTTTTATAGGAGAAATTGACCAGAATGTCTGGTACAGCGAAAACAACTGTACTGCAGGACGCCAAAGCACACATAATATGTTCAGCAGGAGAAAATAGTTTGGGATGGTGAAGCATCTTAATTAAAATGTTTGCTAAGAACTGTATTTTCGTAGGATTTTTTTTATTTATCAGAAACTATCTTAAACATCAGTTTGCTTTAATACTGACCTATGATTATTGTAGTTTTGATCAGTCTTGACATTTATACTTTCTATTTTATCTGGCAACTTATTAAGTATAATACTGCCTCTAACATGTCATTAATGCACTGCTACTGTTTGGGATTTGACTGTGTTGAACATATTGGATTTGTCAGTAAGCAAACATGCTATATGTGGATCTACAGACTCACATTGAATCTGATTACATATTTCAGCTTGTCTGTCCTGAATACCATTCTGTACAGAAAGGCAGTATCCTTCCATCTACTTTCTGAGTACTCCTATGTCACTATTACATCTGTCAGTACTTTTTCAATTTGCTGTTGTTCAGCAACTCTAAAGCAACTCCTCAACAGCACTTTCCAAGCAGGCAACATCTGCTGTGGCTTACTGACACGTTCCACTCTGCCACAATAAAATAGGCTGGGTCGCCTCTCCTTCCTTGCTTATTTAAAAAAAAAAAAAGTATATAGACACAGACACACAAGCAATAGAACTGCAATTTGAAGTTACTGCCAACTTGTCACAAAATAAGCCCTAGACTACAATTGTAGTGGAAGAGGCAAATCTCACCACATCCATTTAATTAGAAAACTGTGCAATTTGAAACCGTTTAGAGGGTGAAGATTTTGACAGGATACAATAATTGCAAGTTGTATGACTGATAATGCAAGAGTCATGTTATTTTCTCTTAAGCGTTGGCAAATTGTAAGAAAAGTGAGGTTGGAACTTTTCCCACTATGGTCAAGCCTTTGAGTAGTTTTATAATGTTGTCAGCATTGCTTGAGTTTATTTATATTGTGGTGCTAGGGAAATGACAACTAAACTCTTATGCAAATCTTATTTCATAGAATTGTGTAGTGTAAAATGTCTTGCTGTAAGCCATTTTTACCAAACAACGTAACAAAAAACATAGTATTTATCAACAATATGCAGAAATGTTTGGAGGCATTGGGAAAATAATATAGAACAATAGTTCATTTGAGCATTTGTTAATTCTCCAATTTAAATGTATAGGGCTGTAGTAATGAATGTTTGTTATGCCCCCAGTCCAAATTGTATTGAGCTGAGCAAAGTCAACAACATGTTTTTCTTGGCAAGCCACAATAAAATAACATTATAGAGAATAATTCATCCTCATCCAACTAGCTCCAACAACAGCATACTGTATGAATGATCATACATAGATGTACTCATGCACGCACAAATGCACACACAGACATACAGTTGAAGTCGGAAGATTACATACACCTTAGCCAAATACATTTAAACTCAGTTTTTCACAATTGTTGACATTTAATCCAAATAAAAATTCCCTATTTTAGGTCAGTTAGGATCACCACTTTATTTTAAGAATATGAAATGTCAGAATAATAGTAGAGAGAATGATTTATTTCAGCTTTTATTTCTTTCATCACATTCCCAGTGGGTCAGAAGTTTACATACACTCAATTAGTATTGGGTAACATTGCTTTTAAATTGTTTAACTTGGCTGAAACATTTCAGGAAGACTTCCACAAGCTTCCCACAATAAGTTGGGTGAATTTTGGCACATTCCTCTTGACAGAGCTGGTGTAACTGAGTCAGGTTTGTAGGCCTCCTTGCTCGCACACACTTTTTCAGTTCTGCCCACAAATGTTCTATAGGATTAGGTCTGGGCTTTGTGATGGCCACTCCAATACCTTTACTTTGTTGTCCTTAAACTATTTTTCACAACTTTAGAAGTATGCTTGGGGTCATTGTCCATTTGGAAGACCCATTTGCGACCAAGCTTTAACATCCTGACTGATGTCTTGAGATGTTGCTTCAATTTATCCACATAATTTTTCTCCCTCATTATACCATCTATTTTGTGAAGTGCACCAGTCCTTCCTTAAGCAAAGCACCCCCACAACATGATGCTGCCACCCCCGTGCTTCAGGGTTGCGATGGTTTTCTTCGGCTTGCAAGCCTCCCCCTTTTTCCTCCAAACATAATGATGGTCATTACCAACGAGCAGCATTGTAGAAACTACATACATTACAAAGGAACGTCTTGATTAGTGTTATGTTAGCTAGCTACATAGTTGCCTTTGTATCATGATAAGGTGTAGTACTGAAACTATCGAGGTTACCTAGCCAGCTACACTTTCAAACAAAGGCAACAACGCAGCCACTGCTAGCTAGCCTACTTCACCAGCCAGCAGTACTGTATCATTTTAATCATTTTAGTCAATAAGATTTTTGCAACGTAGCTTAACTTTCTGAACATTCGAGACGTGTAGTCCACTTGTCATTCCAATCTCCTTTGCATTAGCGTAGCATCTTCTGTAGCCTGTCAACTATGTGTCTGTCTATCCCTGTTCTCTCCCCTCTGCACAGGCCATACAAACGCTTCACACCGCGTGGCCGCTGCCCCTCTAACCTGGTGGTCCCAGCGCGCACAACCCACGTGGAGTTCCAGGTCTCCGGCAGCCTCTGGAACTGCCGGTCTGCGGCCAACAAGGCAGAGTTCATCTCTGCCTATGCTACCCTCCAGTCCCTCGACTTCTTGGCGCTGACGGAAACATGGATTACCACAGATAACACTGCTACTCCTACTGCTCTCTCCTCGTCTGCCCACGTGTTCTCGCACACCCCGAGAGCTTCTGGTCAGCGGGGTGGTGGCACTGGGATCCTCATCTCTCCCAAGTGGACATTCTCTCTTTCTCCCCTGACCCATCTGTCTATCGCCTCCTTTGAATTCCATGCTGTCACAGTTACCAGCCCTTTCAAGCTTAACATCCTTATCATTTATCGCCCTCCAGGTTCCCTTGGAGAGTTCATCAATGAGCTTGACACCTTGATAAGTTCCTTTCCCGAGGATGGCTCACCTCTCACAGTTCTGGGTGACTTTAACCTCCCCACGTCTACCTTTGACTCATTCCTCTCTGCCTCCTTCTTTCCACTCCTTTCCTCTTTTGACCTCACACTCTCACCTTCCCCCCCTACTCACAAGGCAGGCAATACGCTTGACCTCATCTTTACTAGATGCTGTTCTTCCACTAATCTCATTGCAACTCCCCTCCAAGTCTCCGACCACTACCTTGTATCCTTTTCCCTCTCGCTCTGATCCAACACTTCTCACTCTGCCCCTACTCGGATGGTATTGCGCCGTCCCAACCTTCGCTCTGTCTCTCCCGCTACTCTCTCCTCTTCCATCCTATCATCTCTTCCCTCTGCTCATACCTTCTCCAACCTATCTCCTGATTCTGCCTCCTCTACCCTCCTCTCCTCCTTTTCTGCATCCTTTGACTCTCCGGCTCGGTCCTCCCCTCCTGCTCCGTGGCTCGACGACTCATTGCGAGCTCACAGAACAGGGCTCCGGGCAGCCGAGCGGAAATGGAGGAAAACTCGCCTCCCTGCGGACCTGGCATCCTTTCACTCCCTCCTCTCTACATTTTCCTCTTCTGTCTCTGCTGCTAAAGCCACTTTCTACCACTCTAAATTCCAAGCATCTGCCTCTAACCCTAGGAAGCTCTTTGCCACCTTCTCCTCCCTCCTGAATCCTCCTCCCCCTCCCCCCCTCCTCCCTCTCTGCGGATGACTTCGTCAACCATTTTGAAAAGAAGGTCGACGATATCCGATCCTCGTTTGCTAAGTCAAACGACACCGCTGGTCCTGCTCACACTGCCCTACCCTATGCTTTGACCTCTTTCTCCCCTCTCTCTCCAGATGAAATCTCGCGTCTTGTGACGGCCGGCCGCCCAACAACCTGCCCGCTTGACCCTATCCCCTCCTCTCTTCTCCAGACCATTTCCGGAGACCTTCTCCCTTACCTCACCTCGCTCATCAACTCATCAACTTGACCGCTGGCTACGTCCCTTCCGTCTTCAAGAGAGCGAGAGTTGCACCCCTTCTGAAAAAACCTACACTCGATCCCTCCGATGTCAACAACTACAGACCAGTATCCCTTCTTTCTTTTCTCTTCAAAACTCTTGAACGTGCCGTCCTTGGCCAGCTCTCCTGCTATCTCTCTCAGAATGACCTTCTTGATCCAAATCAGTCAGGTTTCAAGACTGGTCATTCAACTGAGACTGCTCTTCTCTGTGTCACGGAGGCTCTCCGCACTGCTAAAGCTAACTCTCTCTCCTCTGCTCTCATCCTTCTAGACCTATCTGCTGCCTTTGATACTGTGAACCATCAGATCCTCCTCTCCACCCGCTTCGAGTTGGGCATCTCCGGCGCGGCTCACGCTTGGATTGCGTCCTACCTGACAGGTCGCTCGTACCAGGTGGCGTGGCGAGAATCTGTCTCCGCACCACGTGCTCTCACCACTGGTGTCCCCCAGGGCTCTGTTCTAGGCCCTCTCCTATTCTCGCTATACACCAAGTCACTTGGCTCTGTCATATCCTCACATGGTCTCTCCTATCATTGCTATGCAGACGACACACAATTAATCTTCTCCTTTCCCCCTTCTGACAACCAGGTGGCGAATCGCATCTCTGCATGTCTGGCAGACATATCAGTGTGGATGACGGATCACCACCACAAGCTGAACCTCGGCAAGACGGAGCTGCTCTTCCTCCCGGGGAAGGACTGCCCATTCCATGATCTCGCCATCACGGAAGACAACTCCATTGTGTCCTCCTCCCAGAGTGCTAAGAACCTTGGCGTGACCCTGGACAACACCCTGTCGTTCTCCACTAACATCAAGGCGGTGACCCGATCCTTTCGGTTCATGCTCTACAACATTCGTAGAGTACGACCCTGCCTCACACAGGAAGCGGCGCAGGTCCTAATCCAGGCACTTGTCATCTCCCGTCTGGATTACTGCAATTCGCTGTTGGCTGGGCTCCCTGCCTGTGCCATTAAACCCCTACAACTCATCCAGAACGCCGCAGCCAGTCTGGTTTTCAACCATCCCAAGTTCTCTCACTTCACCCCGCTCGTCCGCTTTCTCCACTGGCTCCCAGTTGAAGCT
Source organism: Salmo salar (assembly GCF_965601325.2). Lineage (NCBI taxonomy): Eukaryota > Metazoa > Chordata > Actinopteri > Salmoniformes > Salmonidae > Salmo > Salmo salar. Next base: position 10,459,254 of record NC_138310.1, on the reverse strand, counting down.
CGCATCCGCTACAAGACCATGGTGCTTGCCTACGGAGCTGTGAGGGGAACGGCACCTCCGTACCTTCAGGCTCTGATCAGGCCCTACACCCAAACAAGGGCACTGCGTTCATCTACCTCTGGCCTGCTCACCTCCCTACCTCTGAGGAAGCACAGTTCCTGCTCAGCCCAGTCAAAACTGTTCACTGCTCTGGCACCCCAATTGTGGAACAAGCTCCATCACGACGCCAGGACAGCGGAGTCAATCACCACCTTCCGGAGACACCTGAAACCCCACCTCTTTAAGGAATACCTAGGATAGGATAAAGTAATCCTTCTAACCCCCCCCCCCCTTAAAAGATTTAGATGCACTATTGTAAAGTGGTTGTTCCACTGGATATCATAAGGTGAATGCACCAATTTGTAAGTCGCTCTGGATAAGAGCGTCTGCTAAATGACTTAAATGTAAATGTAATGTAAATGTCATAATGGCCAAACAGTTCTATTTTTGTTTCATCAGACCAGAGCACATTTCTCCGATAAGTACGATCTTTGTCCCCATGTGCAGTTGCAAACCGATGTCTGGCTTTTTTATGGCGGTTTTGGAGCAATGGCTTCTTCCTTGCTGTCGATATAGGACTCATTTTACTGTGGATATAGATACTTTTGTACCTGTTTCCTCCAGCATCTTCACAAGGTCCTTTGCTGTTATTCTGGGGTTGATTCGCACTTTTCGCACCAAAGTACCTTCATCTCTAGGAGACAGAAAACATCTCCTTCCTAAGCGGTATGACGGCTGCGTGGTCCCATGGTGTTTATTCTGGCATACTATTGTTTGTACAGATGAACGTGGTACCTTCAGGCATTTGGAAATTGCTCCCAAGGATGAACCAGACTTGTGGAGGTCTACAACATTTTTTTCTGAGGTCTTAGCTGATTTCTTTTGATTTTCCCATGATGTCAAGCAAAGAGGCACTGAGTTTGAAGGTAGGCCTTGAAATACATCCACAGGTACACCTCCAATTGACTCAAATGATGTCAATTATCCTATCAGAAGCTTCTAGCCATGACATAATTTTCTGGAATTTTCCAAGCTGTTTAAAGGCACAGTCAACTTTGTGTATGCAAACTTCTGACCCACTGGAATTGTGATGCAGTGAATTATAAGTGAAATAATCTCTGTAAACAATTGTTGGAAAGATTGTGTCATGCACGAAGTAGTTTTCCTTACCGACTTGCCAAAACTATAGTTTGTTACAACAAATTTGTGGAGTGGTTGAAAAAGAGTTTTAATGACTCCGACCTAAATATATGTAAACTTCCGACTTCAACTGTATGTCTGGACCGCTGGCCATGTTTTTGTGTTTGCTGTCCAGGACAATTCCTCAGTGTTGGTGGGATAGTTGCAGCCAAAGATAACCTTGGGCTTACCGTCATCTTTGGAACACACATTTGACATAGGAGTTTAAATTGGCCTGGACAATATATAATTGGAATAGCCCATTTCTGTCTCTCTCTCTGGGTGTGGGTGTGCGTAAGTGTGTGCACGTACTGTATGTGCGTGTAACAGGCTTTTAAAACACATGAAGTATCTTTATATTCCATTAATTTTGTCCTCCAAGAATGGCTGAATATGACCAATCTGTCTCTGATTTCATGCCCCTTGCTTGGAATTAAATGTTATTTACAATGGAGAGAGTGATAAGGAGACTAGATACAGAGATATACTGTATACAAATGGCAAAATTATGAAAAATAGATGACAAAATTCTTAACTTGGTTGAAAACCAATTAGTTATTTGTTCAGTACTATAGCCTACTAACTCGACTCGAGTACAAAGGCAAAATGTCTATACAATTGACAGTAGGCCTAGCAATAGAATACACTCACACATCTGAGTATATCTGTCAGAGCTAGTAACTATAGGCCTAATAGCTCCTCATGAATAAGGAGAATGGGCATGTAAACGAAAGGACCTGTCCTAACCTGGCCTAAACCATTCACAACATGTCGTCGATAATACACCGCCTAACTTTTCAATGAACAGACTGATAATAGGTTACACTTCACAGGCAAAGCTATTGCACACTTGACATAACAATGGCCAACAATTAATATGTTCATCAAAACAAAGACATGATTTGCATCAACATTAGTGTTTCTGGTAAACAATAAAAACACAACCCTTAATGCAGGGCCAGCCCTAGGCATAAGTAACATAAGTGACTGCTTAGGTCCCGCAAACAATGTTTGTAGCTGCAATGTGTGGAATGGAGGGAAATGTTGCGACATCATCACAACTTTGAATACTGAGGTCAGCATAGCCCTGATTATTCTCCCCCTCTCTCTCTCCCTCTCCCCAATTTTCTTTATTGGCATGACATAACACTGTACATATTGCCAAAGCTTAACAATAAGCATGTGCTTATAGCAATAAGCATACCCTTCTCAATGGCAATGATGTGCTTTGTCAAGGTTTGTCTATAGTTTTGATCAGTAACCATGGTCAAATTGTTTGCCACTGTGTACTGTCGATTTAGGGCCAGATAACACTGCATTTTGTTTTGTGCTTGAGCATGTGTTTCCCAATAAGTAATGTAGTTTTTACAATGGAGAGAGTGATAAGGAGACTACTATACTCCCCTCATAGCCTGGTTCCTCTCTAGGTTTCTTCCTAGGTTTTTGGCCTTTCTAGGGAGTTTTTCCTAGGGAGTTTTTCCTAGCCACCGTGCTTCTTTCACATGCTTTGCTTGCTGTTTGGGGTTTTAGGCTGGGTTTCTGTACAGCACTTTGAGAATATCAGCTGATGTACGAAGGGCTATATAAAAATAAATTTGATTTGATTTTGACTGTGTTGTAATTTGTTTTGATCTGATTGATTGGATGGCCTGGTCCTGAGGCTTCAGTGTGTTAGCATAACAGGTTTGTGAACTCAACCCCAGGACCAGCTGGATGAGGGGATTATTTTCTTTGCTCAGCTCTTGGTATTGCAGGGCTTGGTAATAATATGAGAGGGGGTCATTATTTTAGATGTTTCCAAAACGTAATTGCTATTTTTTTAGTGGATATTAGCCCTACTCTGTGCTGCATGCATTGTTTGTAGATTTACTCTGGACATAGGAGAATCTTACAGAACTCTGCATGCAGTTTTTGCCAAATTAGGTATTTCAATTAGAATTTGTTTTTTAATGGCGTAGAATTCCCCACGTGCTTTGTCTCTCAGTTAGCCTCTATGGGCTAGGTGGGACGCAAGCGTCCCACCCGTGGTGCACTCCATCAACAGCAGGTGCATTTCAAGAGCGGCAAATTTGAATCCAAATAAATGTCAAAATTCCAATTTTTCAAACATACAACTATTTTACACCCTTTGAAAGATAAACATCTCCTTAATCTAACCACGTTTTACGATTTCAAAAAGGTTTTACGGCGAAAGCATAAATTTAGAGTATGTTAGGACAGTACATTTACAAGAGCTGTGTGTAATGTTTTGTCAATTCAAAGACAGGCTCACCAAAACCATAAAACCAGCTAAAATGATGCACTAACCTTTTACAATCTCCATCAGATGACACTCCTAGGACATTATGTTAGACAATGCATGCATTTTTAGTTCTATCAAGGGCCTTTTTTAACCAGAACATGAATAATATTCAAGGTGGACGAATGCATTCTCTTTTATAACGTATTGGAACGAGGGTACCCAACATGAACTCGCGCGCCAGGTGTCTAATGGGCCATCATCGTTCCATGGCTCTTGTTCGGTCAGATCTCCCTCCAGAAGACTCAAAACACTTTGTAAAGGCTGGTGACATCTAGTGGAAGCAATAGGAAGTGCCAAAATATTCCTCAGCCCCTGTGTTTTTCAATGGCATAGGTTTAAAGGTAATACAACACATCAGGTATCCACTTCCTGTCAGAAAATGTCTCAGGGTTTTGCCTGCCAAATGAGTTCTGTTATACTCACAGACACCATTCAAACAGTTTTAGAAACTTTAGGGTGTTTTCTATCCATATATAATAAGTATATGCATATTCTAGTTACTGGGTAGGATTAGTAACCAGATTAAATCGGGTAAAAAAAATTATCCAGCCGTGCAAATACTGCCCCCTAGCCCTAACAGGTTAATTCACTGCATCATTAGTCATAGACTGGTCTCTCTGCTACCACATGGCAAGCGGTACCGGAGCGCCAAGTCTAGGTCCAAGAGGCCTCTAAACAGCTTCTACCCCCAAGCCATAAGACTACTGAACATCTCATGAAATGGCTACCCAGACTATTTGCATTGCCGCCCCCCCTCCTCTTTTACGCTGCTTCTACTCTCTGTTATTATCTATGCATAAGTCACTTTAATAACTCTACCTACACTACCGGTCAAAAGTTTGGGATCACTTAGAAATGTCCTTGTTTTTGAAAGAAAAGCATCCCGGAGTTGCCTCTTCACTGTTGACCTTGAGACTGGTGTTTTGTGGGTTCTATTTAATGAAGCTGCCAGTTGAGGACTTGTGAGGCATCTGTTTCTCAAACTAAAAACGAATGTACTTGTCCTCTTGCTCAGTTGTGCACCGGGGCCTCCCACTCCTCTTTCTATTCTGGTTAGAGGCAGTTTGCGCTGTTCTGTGAAGGGAGTCGTACACATCATTGCATGAGATCTTCAGTTTCTTGGCAATTCCTCGCATGGAATATCTTTCATTTCTCAGAACAAGAATAGACTGACGAGTTTCAGAAGAAAGTTGTTTCTTTCTGGCCATTATGAGCCCGTAATCTATCCCACAAATGCTGATGCTCCAGATACTCAACTAGTCTGAAGAAGGTCAGTGTTTTTGCTTCTTTAATCAGAACAACAGTTTTCAGCTGTGCAAACATAATTGCAAAAGGGTTTTCTAATGACCAATTAGCCTTTTAAAATTATTCACTTGAATTAGCTAACACAACGTGTCATTGGAACACAGGAGTGATGGTTGCTGGTAATGGGCCTCTATGCCTATGTAGATATTCCCTTAAAAATCAGCCGTTTCCAGCTACAGTAGTCATTTACAACATTAACAATGTCTACACTGTATTTCTGATCAATTTGGTATAATTTTAATGGACAAAAAAAGTAGCTTTTCTTTAAAAAACAAGAACATTTCTAAGTGACCCCAAACTTTTAAACAGTTGTGTATATACATATTCCTATTAATTGAACAAGTAAAATTTCAGTACAATAGGTGTGTGTGTGTGTGTGTGTGTGTGTGTGTGTGTGTGTGTGTGTGTGTGTGTGTGTGTGTGTGTGTGTGTGTGTGTGTGTGTGTGTGTGTGTGTGTGTGTGTGTGTGTGTGTGTTTAGTGCAGATGTATTGGAGGAGCAGTTTAGTCTCACTCAATCCTACAAAGTTCTCCTGTCCTCTGATGACCAAGCTGAACTGGTCCTGCTGTTGGGCCCTGTGGAGTGGAGGGGGGCCAGGCCTGGGCCGGGGGGCTTCCTCTCTGGTCTGGTAGAGGTGGTGGTCTGGTGCGGGGTAGTAGGCTGGGCCCAGTCCAGTCTGGCTGAGCTGATCTAGGTGGTGATGCACTGGTGGTGTGTGGGTTCTGTGGGGTACGCTGGGTCTGGTGGGGCATTGAGGGGCCTGGGGCTCCTTGGTGGTGCAGTGTTCTGGTAGGGGTCTCTGAGGATGGCCACTGCAGTGGCTTTTACCGGAATAGTGGGTTTACGGTGTGGTGCTGGGGTACACAGGGCCTGTGTACTGGGAGGGGTGTTTGGGAGGTTTTAGGGAGGGGCAGAGAGCTTCTCTCTGTAGTATTTGTCCCCATTTGAGCCTCCTTGTTGACTGGGGGTAAAGGGTGGTCGGTATCGGGGGGTGTAGGTGAGGGTTGGTCAGTGGGGCTGTTCTCTATGCTGCAGCACCCTCTTGATGACAGACAACTAATTTGCCATCTCCTCCTTTACCTGCACTAGCTCTCTCCTCATGGTGGCCTTTACCTCCTCAAGCGCTGTGGGAAGGCTCTCTCTCAGCTCCTGGACAGAGTTCTTCAGCTGTGTCCTGTACTGGTTGATCTGGTCCTGTGAAGTGCTGTGTCTGGGCTGGAGGTGGTTTAGCTTGGGTGCTGCTCAACAGGATATACCTGTTGTGTGGGTCTGGGCCTGGGTTCCTGCAGTTGGAGTGCCTGAGGGGAGGGGAGAGGTCGGAGTGCTGTTCTTGTCCTTTTTTTCTCCGTTATCTTTCCTAGGGTGAGGAAGTCCTGTACCAAAGAGCTGAGTGCAGCCTCACTGCCCTGGACCATGAGAGTGCCGTTCTGGTACATGTTTACCATCAGAAACTTATTTTCCTGGTTCTTTTCATTGTCATCCTTTGTTGTATAGCTGAAATGCCTGGTATGGTTTGTAACAGTCCATTTGTGTGAGCAGTCAGTAAACAAAGTTTAGAAACATCACTACAGACCCTGGTTTGATTCCAGGCTGTATCACAACCGGCTGGGACTTGGAGTCCCATAGGGCAGCGCACAATTGGCACAGCGTTGTCCGGGTTAGGGTTTGGCCAAGGTAGGCCATCATTGTAAATAAGAATTTGTTCTTAACTGACTTGCCCAGTTAAATAAAAGTTCAATAAAAACATTTAAAAAATAAACATATGCTGAGCAGCTGTTGGCTGCTTTTCCTTCACTCTGTGGTCCAACTCATCCAAAACCATCTCAATTGGATTGAGGTTGGGTGATTGTGGAGGCCAGGTCATCTGATGCAGCACTCCATCACTCTCCTTCTTGGTCAAATAGTCTTTACATAGCCTGGAGGTGGGTAGGTTTATTGTCCTGTTGAAAAACAAATGATAGTCCCACTAAGCGCAAACCAGATGGGATGGTGTATCGCTGCAGAATGTTGTGGTAGCCATTATGGTTAAGTGTGACTTGAACTCTAAATCACAGACAGTGTCGCCAGAATAGCACCCCCACACCATCAAACCTCTATTCTCCGCGGTGGGAACTACACATTCGGCGATCAACCGTTCACCTACGCTGCATCTCACAAAGACATCTCACAAAATCGCAAATTTGGACTCATCAGACCAAAGGACAGATTTCCTCTGGCCTAATGTCAATTGCTTTCTTGGCCCAAGCATGTTTCTTCTTCTTATTGGTGTCCTTTAAATAGTGGTTTCTTTGCAGCAATTTGACCATGAAGGCCTGATTCATGCAATCTCCTCTGAACAGTTGATGTTGAGATGGGTCTGTTATTTGAACTCTGTGAAGCATTTATTTCGGCTGCAATTTCTGATGCTGGTAACTCTAATGAACTTATCCTCTGCAGCATAGGTAACTCTGGGTCTTCCTTTCCTGTGGCGGTCCTCATGAGAGCCAGTTTCATCATAGCACTTGATGGTTTTTGCGACTGCACTTGAAGAAACTTTCAAAGTTCTTGACATTTTCAAGATTGACTGACCTTCATGTCTTAAAGTAGTGATGGACTGTAATTTCTCTTTCCTTATTTGAAATGTTATTGCCAAAATATGGACTTGGTATTTTACCAAATAGGGCTATCTTCTGTATACCCCCCCTACCTTGTCACAACACAACTGATATGTTCAAACGCATTAAGAAGGAAAGAAATTCCACAAATTAACTTTTAAGAAGGCACACTTGTTAATTGAAATGCATTAAGCTGGTTGAGAGAATGCCAAGAGTGTGCAAAGCTGTCATCAAGGCAAAGCGTGGCTATTTGAAGAATCTCAAATATAAATTATATTTTGATTTGTTTAACACTTTTTTGGTTACTACATGATCCCATATGTGTTACTTCATAGTTTTGATGTCTCCACTATTATTCTACAATGAAGAAATTAGCAAAACATTTAGAAATAGCCTGGAATGAGTAGGTGAGTCCAAACTTTTGACTGGTACTGTACAGTGGTTCCTCTTTAAAAGTTGCAGCGTACTGCGGCGCAGCTTGCATGGTACCGAAGAATTCTATGGCACGTTATTTAAGTGTGAACCACTAGTACCATTTATGCTTGTTAGTGCTAGTTTGAGAAGTTTTTGATAGCCTTCAATAATGGCTGTACTAGAGAATGCGGACATGCGGGAGACCAGGGGTTCAATTCCCCGATGGGGTAGGAAAGAGTAGGCTGTCCTTGTAAATAAGAATTTGATTCCATATGTGTTATTTCACTTTTGTGATGTCTTCGCTATTATTCTACAATGTAGAAAATATTAAAAATAAAGAAAAATCCTAGAATGAGTAGGTATTTCCAAACTTTTGACTGGTACTTGCATAATTAATTTGATTAATATTATGGTGATTCTATTCTAAGAAAAATGAAAAACCCTCTGGGTTTCCATTAGGATGGAACGGAAAATATGGCGCTGTACAACATGACAGTCGGGAGTACAGTACTGGGCTATTTAGCTAAAGAATCCCTGTGTTGTGTGGGCACGCAGGAGACCGGGGTTCAATTCAGTGAAAATAAAAATGTCATTGATTTATCAAGAACAGTCCCCATGCTTGTCTCAGAGCAGTGCGAAACAGTGCTAAAATAGTTGTAGACTATTGCTTCAAATCCAATTGCTTCTAACTTCAATATGCTCTTTAAATAAATACGATCTATACCACTTTTAACAGCATATGACTCAACACTAGTGAGACTCATGTTGACTAAGGTAGGCCTACATTATATGACGTGCCTCTCCGCCAATAATTACATATAGAGGATATTTTTGTAATTCAGTGATTTTTATTCCTATAGTAATTTGTTATGTAAATAAATAAACACTGGGCTATTTAGCCAAAGTATCAAAATACAGAGAGGTGTTGGTAAAGGTATATTGTCCTTTTTCAGTTGTGCAAACCCACAGTTTCATCAGCTGTCTGGGTGACCGGTCTCAGATGATCCCGCAGGTGACAAAGATTGATGTGGAGGTCCTGGACTGGCGTGGTTACACCTTGTCTGCAGTTGTGAGGCCGGTTGGACGTACTGCCAAATTCTCCAAAACAACGTTGGAGGTGGCTTAAATTATCTGTCAACAGCTCTGGTGGACATTCCTGCAGTCAGCATGCCAATTGTACGCTCCTTCAAAACTTGTGGCATTGTGTTGTGTGACAAAACTGCCCATTTTAGAGTAGTCTTTTATTGTCCCCAGCACAAGATGCCCATGTGTAATGACCATGATGTTTAATCAGCTTTTTGATATGCCACACCTGTCAGGTGGATGGATTATTTTGGCAAATAAGAAATAATAATGTGAACTACTTTGTGCACAGCATTTGAGAGAAACAAGCTTTTGGTTTATATGGAACATTTCAGGGTTCTTTTATATTGAGCTTATGAAACCAACACTTCACATGCTGCGTTTGTATTTTTGTTAAGTATATAATGAGCCTTTTGCTGATCAGCGGGCAATGGCCAGCCGGTCATGCAAACTCGAATTCAAATGCACACCGGCCATTGCGAGGGCATACAGTGGCTTGTGAAAGTATTCACCCTCCTTGGAATTTTTCCTATTTCGTTGCATTACAACCTGGAATTAACCCCTGTGCGGCCTCGGGACGGACATCCAGCGAAAAATCCTATCGCCATTAGCATAACAAAATGTAATAATTTTTTTTTTCAATTTAAAAAAAAAAAATTATATCGTTTTATAGATACACCTCTCATGAATCGAACCACGTTGTCCAATTTCAAAAAGGCTTTACAGCAAAAGCAAAACATTAGATTTTGTTAGAGGAGTATATCGTAAAAGTAGCCACATAGCCATTTTCCGACCAACCACATGCATCACAAATAACCAAAAAACAGCTAAATGCAGCACTAACCTTTGACAATCTTCATCAGATGACACACCTAGGACGTCATGTTACACAATACATGCATTCTTTTGTTCGATAAAGTTCATATTTATATATAAAAACAGCATTTTACATCGGTGCGTAACGTTGACTAACTATTTTCCCTCAAATGCATCCGATGAAACAGCGCTACAATTTACTAAATTACTATTCGAAAACATTTTGAAAATGTAATATTGTCATTCTAAGATTTATAGATTAATATCTCTTGAAAGCACCTGTAATGCCAGATTTAAAAATAACTTTACTGGGTAATCACACTTTGCGATAAAAGGGGATGCGATACTTAGAACAATAGGCTAGCAATAGCAATAGGCTAGCCATCTTGGAACAATTGCATATCAAATCTAGTCTTGTATACTATTGTCAATAATCCCTTACCTTTGATTATCTTCATCCTTAGGCACTTCCAGGAATCCCAGGTCCACAACAAATGTATTTTCGTTCGAAAAAGTTCATCCTTTATGTTCCATTAGCTTGTTGTTGTTAGCGCGTTCTGAAGGCTGCACCAAAAGTTCCGACGTGCGCGGGGCTACTCTTTCAACAAAATGCATTTTTTTCTTATTTAGGTTCGTTCAAACATGTCAAACGTTGCATAACATAAATCTTTAGGGCCTTTTTCAACCAGAGCTCCAATAAGATTCAAGGAGGATGATTGCATTGTGTTTCAAAACATTTCGAAAGGGGAGGGAAGCCAGGGCCGTCGGCGTCATAATGGTGATGGCCCTCCTCATGTGACCAATTTCAACAGCGTCTCATTCATTCAGTTTTAACAGTAGGAGACTCAAACCACTTTGTAAAGACTGGGGACATCTAGTGGAAGCAATAGGAAGTGCTCAATGAACCATAGCTCATGGTGTGATTAATAGGCAACGTGATGAAGTTGAGTTCGCAATTCAGAATTCCACTTCCTGTTTCGATCTGTCTCGGGGTTTTGACTGCCATATGAGTTCTGTTATACTCACAGACACCATTCAAACAGTTTTAGACACTTTAGGGTGTTTTCTATCCACAAGTATTAACCTCTCTGGGCTAGGTGGGACGAATTCGTCCCACCTACGCAACAGCCAGTCTAATCCAGTGGCGCGATTTTCAAATACCTTAGAAATGCTATTACTTCAATTTCTCAAACATATGACTATTTTACAGCTATTTAAGGACAAGACTCTCGTTAATCTAACCACACTGTCCGATTTCAAAAAGGCTTTACAACGAAAGCAAAACATTAGATTATGTCAGCAGAGTACCCAGCCAGAAATAATCAGACACCCATTTTTCAAGCTAGCATATAATGTCACAAAAACCCAAACCACAGCTAAATGCAGCACTAACCTTTGATGATCTTCATCAGATGACAACCCTAGGACATTATGTTATACAATACATGCATGTTTTGTTCAATCAAGTTCATATTTATATCAAAAAACAGCTTTTTACATTGGCATGTGACGTTCAGAACTAGCATTTACTAACAATTTACTAAATTACTCACGATAAACGTTCACAAAAAGCATAACAATTATTTTAAGAATTATAGATACAGAACTCCTCTATGCACTCGATATGTCCGATTTTAAAATAGCTTTTTGGTGAAAGCACATTTTGCAATATTCTAAGTACATAGCCCAGCCATCACGGGCTAGCTATTTAGACACCCGGCAAGTTTAGCCTTCACCAAAATCAGATTTACTATTACAAAAGTTTGATTACCTTTTGTTGTCTTCGTCAGAATGCACTCCCAGGACTTCTACTTCAATAACAAATGTTGGTTTGGTCCAAAATAATCCATCGTTATATCCGAATAGCGGCGTTTTGTTCGTGCGTTCCAGACACTATCCGAATGGTAAATAAGGGTCGCCCGCATGGCGCAATTCGTGACAAAAAAAATCAAAATATTCCATTACCGTACATCGAAGCATGTCAACCGCTATTTAAAATCCATTTTTATGCCATTTATCTCGTAAAAAAGCGATAATATTCCGACCGGGAATATCCTTTTAGGTAAACAGACAAAGGAAAAGAAAGCTTTCTGTCGACGCGGGCACGAGCCTGAGTCTCACTGCACTGTAACCAGCCACTACCCAAACGCGCTACTTTTTTTTCAGCCAGAGCCTGCAAAGCCACGATTCAGCATTTTGCCGCCTTCTGAGAGCCTATGGCAGCCGTAGGAAGTGTCACGTTATAGCTAAGATCCTCACTCTTCAATAAACAGAGACAAGAAGAACGACACCTTGTCAGACAGGCCACTTCCTGCATGAAATCTTCTCAGGTTTTTGCCTGCCATATGAGTTCTGTTCTACTCACAGACACCATTCAAACAGTTTTAGAAACTTTAGGGTGTTTTCTATCCAAAGCCAATAATTCTATGCATATTCTAGTTACTGGGCAGGAGTAGTAACCAGATTAAATCGGGTACGTTTTTTATCCAGCCGTGTCAATACTGCCCCCTAGCCCTAACAGGTTAATTATATGCATATCCTAGCCTCTGAGTTTTAATAGGAGGCCGTTTAAAATGGGCACACATTTTTTTCAAAATGCGCTGTGGCGCCCCCTATCCTAGGCGACCGTCAAGAGATTAATCAGAGAAGCAACAAAGAGAGCAAAGATAACCCTGAAGGATCTCCAAAACTCCACAGCGGAGATTGGAGTATCTGTCCATAGGACCACTTTAAGCCGTACTCTCCAAAGAGCTGGGCTTTACGGAAGAGTGGCCAGAAAAAAGCCATTGCTTAAAAGAAAAAAAGAAAACACGTTTGATGTTCACCAAAAGGCATGTGGGAGACTCCCCAAACATATGGAAGAAGGTAATCTGATCAGATGAGACTAAAATGTAGCTTTTTGGCCATCAAGGAAAACACTATGTCTGTCACGTCCTGACCAGTATAAAGGTTATTTGTTATTGTAGTTTGGTCAGGACGTGGCAGAGGGTATTTGTTTTATGTGGTTCGGGGTGGTGTTTTATGTAGTAGGGCGTTTGATTTATTATTTCTGGGGTTTTGGTCTAAGTTCTATGTTTTGGTATTTCTATGTTCTTTCGGGTTTGTTGTATTTCTATGTTTAGGTTAATGGGGGGTTGGACTCTCAATTGGAGGCAGGTGCTTTCTTGTTGCCTCTGATTGAGAGTCCTATATATGGGTAATTGTTTGGGTTAGTGTTCGTGGGAGATTGTTTCTTGTTTTGCTGAGTGTGAGCCTGACAAGACTGTTTTTGTTGTTCGTGAGTTCGTTTCGTTTTGTTGTTTTTGGTGTTCTTGTTATTTAAATAAATATACAAGATGAGCATCCACATTCCTGCTGCGTTTTGGTCCTCCATTCCAGACAACAAACGTGACAGTCTCATGGGTATTAGCCTACAACTGCAAAGTTATTTTAGGACATTAAATTTACTTGTGGATGAATACATACAGTTGAAGTTGGAAGTTTACATACACTTAGTTTGGAGTCATTAAACTCGTTTTTTCAACCACTTCACAATTTCTTGTTAAGGGCTATGTGGGACGCTAGCGTGCCACCCGTGGTGCACCCTATCAACAGCAGGTGCATTTCAAGAGCGGGAAATTTGAAACCAAATAAATGTCAAAATTCAAATTTTTCAAACATACAACTATCTTACACCCTTTGAAAGATAAACATCTCCTTAATCTAACCACGTTGTCCGATTTCAAAAAGGTTTTATGGCGAAAGCATAAAGTTAGATTATGTTAGGAGAGTACATTGACAATAGCTGTGTGTAATGTTTTGTCAAATCAAAGACAGGTGTCACCAAAACCATAAAACCAGCTAAAATGATGCACTAACCTTTGACAATCTCCATCAGATGACACTCCTAGGACATTATGTTAGACAATGCATGCATTTTTAGTTCTATCAAGTTCATATTTATATCCAAAAACAGCGTTTTACTATGGCGTTGATGTTCAGGAAATCGTTTCCCTTCAATAACCGGCAGTCAAGTCAGCACCACAAATTAAATAATTAAAATTAGAAAACATTGGTAAAATATTATATTGTCATTTAAAGAATTATAGATTTACATCTCTTGAACGCAATCGACTTGCCAGATTTAAAAATAACCTTACTGGGAAATCACACTTTGCAATAATCTGAGCACTGCGCCCAGAAAAATACGCTTTGCGATACAGACAAACGGCCATGTTGGGGAGATCTAAAATCGAAAATACTATGTAAATAATCCATTACCTTTGATCCTCTTCATCAGATGTCACTTCCAGGTATCACAGGTTCATAACGAATGTAGTTTTGTTCAAAAAAGCTCATCATTTATGTCCAAAAATCTCCGTCTTGTTAGCACATGATCTAAGCCCGCCGGACTTCACTTCATGAACGAGGGGAAAAAATATATTTACGTTCGTTCAAACATGTCAAACGTTGTATAGCATAAATCATTAGTGCCTTTTTTAACCAGAACATGAATAATATTCAAGGTGGACGAATGCATTCTCTTTTAAAACGTATTGGAACGAGGGTACCCAACATGACCTCGCGCGCCAGAGTCTAATCGGCCATCACCGTTCCAAGGCTCTTGTTCGGTCAGATCTCATAGTAAAGACTCAAAACACTTTGTAAAGGCTGGTGACATCTAGTGGAAGCAATAGGAAGTGCCAAAACATTAATCAGCCCCTGTGTGTTTCAATGGCATAGGCTTAAAGGTAATTCAACACATCAGGTATCCACTTCCTGTCAAAAAATGTCTCAGGGTTTTGCCTGCCAAATGAGTTCTGTTATACTCACAGACACCATTCAAACAGTTTTAGAAACTTTAGGGTGTTTTCTATCCATATATAATAAGTATATGCATATTCTAGTTACTGGGTAGGATTAGTAACCAGATTAAATCGGGTACGTTTTTTTATCCAGCCGTGAAAATACTGCCCCCTAGCCCCAACAGGTTAACAAATTAGTTTTGGCAAGTCGGTTAGGACATCTACTTTATGCATGACAAGTAATATTTCCAACAATTGTTTACAGACAGATTATTTCACTTATAATTCACTGTATCACAATTCCAGTGGGTCAGAAGTTCATATACACTAAGTTGACTGTGCCTTTAAACAGCTTGGAAAATTCCAGAAAATGATGTCATGGCTTTAGAAGCTTCTGATTGGCTAATTGACATCATTTGAGTCAATTGGAGGTGTACCTGTGGATGTTGTCACGACTTCGGCTCCTCTCCTTGTTCAGGCGGCGTTCGGCGGTCGACGTCACCGGCTTTCTAGCCATCGCCGCTCCATTTTTCCATTGTTCCATTTGTTTTGTCTTGTTCCCTGCACACCTGGTTTTCATTCCCTAATCAGACTGCATGTATTTATTCCTCTGTTCCCCTCCATGTCTTTGTGTGAAATTGTAATTGTTACGTGTTTCGTGTGTACGTGCTAGACTGGGATTTTTCCCGTATTTTCCGTGGTATTTTCACAAAGGTTGTTTATTGTAACATTTGCTCATTTTGTTTGGACTGTTTCGCACGTTGCACTTTATCCTTTGGCTGGAGGTTTTGACACAGTGGTGTCTGTCTGTTTTGTTGCCTCTACCCAAATAAAGTGTGGGCCTGTTCACAACTCTCTGCTCTCCTGCACCTGACTTCTCCACCAGTAGCACTCACCATGACAGATGTATTTCAAGGTCTACCTTCAAACTCAGTGCTTCTTTGCTTGACATCATGGGGAAATCAAAAGAAATCAGCCAAGACCTCAGAAAAAAAACTGTAGACCTCCACAAGTCTGGTTCATCCTTGGGAGCAATTTCCAAACACCTGAAGGTACCACGTTCATCTGTACAAACAATAGTATGCAAGTATAAACACCATGGGACCACGCAGCCATCATACCGCTGAGGAAGGAGACGCGTTCTGTCTCCTAGAGATGAACGTACTTTTGTGTGAGAAGTGCAAATCAATCCCAGAACAACAGCAAAGGACCTTGTGAAGATGCTAGAGTAAACAAATACAGAAGTATCTATATCCACAGTAAAACGAGTCCTATATTGACATAACCTAAAAGGCCGCTCAGCAAGGAAGAAGCCACTGCTCCAAAACTGCCATAAAAAGCCAGACTACTGTTTGCAACTACACATGGGGACAAAGATTGTACTTTTTAAAGAAATGTCCTCCAGTCTGATGAAACAAAAATAGAACTGTTTGGCCATAATGACCATCGTTATGTTTGGAGGAAAAAGGGGGAGGCTTGCAAGCCGAAGAACACCATCCCAACTGTAAAGCACGGGGGTGGCAGCATCATGTTGTGAGGGTGCTTTGCTGCTGGAGGGACTGGTGCACTTCACAAAATAGATGGCGTCATGAGGTAGGAAAATTGTGTATATATATATATTAAAGCAACATCTCAAGACATCAGTCAGGAAGTTAAAGCTTGGTTGCAAATGGGTCTTCCAAATGGAAATGACCTCAAGTATACTGCCAAAGTTGTGGCAAAATGGCTTAAGGACAACCAAGTAAAGGTATTGGAGTGGCCCTCACAAAGCCCTGACCTCAATCCTATAGAACATTTGTGGGCAGAACTAAAAAAGCATGTGCGAGCAAGGAGGCCTACAAACCTGACTCAGTTACACCAGCTCTGTCAGGAGAAATGGGCCAAAATTCACTCAACGTATTGTAGAAGCTTGTAGAAGGCTACCCAAAACGTTTTACCCAATTCAAACAATTTAAAGGCAATGCTACCAAATGCTAATTGAGTGTATGTAAACTTCTGACGCACTGTGAATGTGTTGAAAGAAATATAAGCTGAAATAAATCATTCTCTCTACTATTATTCTGACATTTCACATTCTTGAAATAAATTGGTGATCCTAACTGACCTTAGACAGGGCATTTTTACTATGATTAAATGTCAGGAATTGTGAAAAACTGAGTTTAAATGTAGTTGGCTATGGTATATGTAAACTTCCACTGTACCTAGTAGCACTGGGTATTACATTTAAAGTTAGCAATCTATTTAGTTAATGTGTTTCCACTTCCTCAGGTGTTGACCCCCAAATTATTTAGCCTATGATATTAGTTAGTGCACATAAAGCTGTATGTTATTTTGACAGTAATATATAGCAACTATAGTCTAATTGTCAACCCAAAATTAGGTGGTAAGTTTATGGCGCGCACAATGATGTGGTTTGGTGTGGATAACACACCAGAGTCAAACTCTTGTCCCAGTCTGCCCTTTGCAATATTAGTCTAATGTATGCATTTTGTCATATTGCAGGCACTCTTAACCAGAGCGACTTACAGTAGTGAGTGCATACATTTTCGTTCATACTGGTCCCCTGTGGGAATCTAACCCATATACTGAGATCATGTGACACCTAGATTGCACACAGTTGGACTTTATTTAACTAATTATTTGACTTCTGAAGGTAATTGGTTGTACCAGATCTTATTTAGGGGCTTTATAGCAAAGGGGGTGAATACATATGCCCGCACTATTTTTCCATTTCACATTTTTGTATTTAAAAATGAAAAAAAAAAAACATGTAATTTCACTTCACCAATTTGAACAATTTTGTGTATGTCCATTACATGAAATCCAAATAAAAATCTATTTATATTACAGGTTGTAATGCAGCAAAATAGGAAAAATGCCAAGGGGAATGAAAACATTTGCAAGGCACTGTAACCTAGAGTTTGTCACTCATCCAATTGAGTTTATTGCAAATGCAAAACATTCAGTGTTCATGATGGAGTTACACCATTAAATCCTTTCTAATTACCTCACAATTATATCTCTTTCTCTCTTTCTCTCCTTTCTCCCTTCCTCCCCTTTTCCCTCCCTCTATCTCTACAGCAGCAGATGGTGAGGAGGAGACAACTTCAGCAGGTAGGATATTTCTACACTTGGTATCTTGTGTTCCCCTCATTTGTGTGTGTGTTCTACCTATCAGCAGTAAAATCATATGACATGTCATGTATCCTTTCAACCACTTTCTTACTCTTTCTCACTCTCACTCCCCACACTCTCACTCCCCCCCCCCCCCCCCCACACACACACACACACACACACACACACACACACACACACACACACACACACACACACACACACACACACACACACACACACACACACACACACACACACAGTGCCGTAACACCAACTCCCATTCAAGGTAATATGTAATGTGGTGCAACAAGACACACACACACAGAACCATGTAGATTTCAAGACTTTATCCCACCCTTCTCCTTCCTCATTGACTGCTGTGACTCCTGCTGCATTGATTGATTGATCATGCCTAGTCAGCACTCTTAGGTTGACTGATCTCCAATTGTCTTTCTTTTTTTGTTAAGTTCTCTTTTTACCCCTTTTTTTTTTACAAGCTTAGATCATCACTTTTAGTGCCTCTCTTTCTTTTCATTGAACCAATCAGACTTCTGCTGTTCTCACTTGCAACAGCAAATTTCACCTAACATTTTAATTGTTTGTCATAGAACGAGAAATCGAAACAACTGCCAAAAATCTAAACAAGTCAACAACATTTGATCACGCATATATGAATGAAAGAATTAAAATCATGTAATCCTATTTCTTATTGAGTCATCTGTAATTGAGCCAAGTTGATAGTAGTGATTCTTCCATTAGATAACCTTCTTAGAGTCCTCATCTATAAAAAAAAAAGCCTCAATAGGAATTCTACACATTTTTTTTACTTGAAAATAGTTATGAATCAGGGTAGTTAGTTAGTGGAGAACTTTCCATCCCTGTAGGAAGTTCGTATCTTAGCTTAGCTCTGGTTAGTGTACTTCCATAAGCACTCTTCCCCAAGGGGCTGGCTAATGATATTTAATTCACTTACTATTAGCATACGGTGCACAGCAGGGTTAAGATCAGCATAGTGGATTATCATAAAAGCCCTCCATTATCATAAAAGCCCTCAGAAAGCATGTTTAGCAATCATGCAATTTCCAGTTACCCTGAAAGTAAGGAGCTTCTCAGAATACACTTTTTAGAAGCTCTGTATGAATTTCATGGAACAGTTAACAAAAGGAAGAATAACTGAAATAGTCTTTGTCATTTTAGATGGAAAAGCCATATGAATATCACAAAATCTTATGTGAAGTTACAGTTTTTTTCAATTGCTAACATGCATTGGTCAAAACTGAAGTCACATTGTCAAAACTCTTCACACAATCAGCGAAACAGAAGTGTATGTGGACCAAACGGTGAATCATTTTTCATTGCTTTCACACAAAATACATTCAATGGCCACATTCTCCGAAATCAATGAACTCTTTTCTCATTCATACTCCATCACCTGCAAAACTATATATTTGCAGCACATGTTTTCAAATGCTAACACACTGTTTCCGAAACGGTTAAAAACACATTCAAAACAGAATGATGGCTAATGTCGTGCATTTCTGCAGTAACCAGATTTAAACATATAGAAAAGTGGACACAATTATTGACCATGTTGGTCTCTCTTTGAGAGAAGCCGGTTTAAGGGTGCAACCAAATCTGCAGCGTTCAACAGCAGCATCAATAGTGCAAATTATCCGGCAAAACAACAGGTGAGATGTGCATCCTTCAATGATAATTTAACTACACATTACAGTACAATACAGTATGTTCACATTTTTACATGTACTGACATTTTGAAATATATTTATTGTTTTGTGTTTTTCCGTAGAATCCAAAGGTTGCTCCCACAGGAGGGTGAGGCAGAATATTATCAGATGCGCAGGAAATTGCCATTGTTAACATGGTAATTGGCAACAATGCAATAAAACTGCGGGAAATTCGGGACAGAGTGCTGGCAGACGATATCACTTTTGGGAATGTGAATACGGTCAGCACAACGACAATTGCCAGAGTCCTAGAAAAACATAAATAAGGATGAAGCAGTTGTACACTGTACCCTTTAAGAGAAACGGTGAACGTGTGAAGGAGCTCCAGTATCAATATGTCCAGGTAAGATGGCTGTTCAATAACCAAACAGGGTACATACACAGCTATGCATAATGTAAAGTACTGTAAAACTGTGGATTTACTATATTTTAGAGAGTAATGGAGAAGAAAGCCAGACAAACTGAATATACCTTCATCTTTGTGGATGAAGCTGGATTCAACCTGGCAAAAAGACGTCACAGGGGAAGAAATGTGATTGGACAGAGAGCAACCATGGATGTCCCAGGCCAGAGAGGAGCTAACATCACAATGTGTGCAGCGCTGTCCAATGATGGTTTGCTGTTACACAAACCACTTATTGGCCCCCACAATATAGAGAGGCTCATTTATTTTCTGTATGACCTGCATAATCGACTTGTGCCAGCGGAGGAGAGAGGGGCAAGAAACTCCCCTACCTTTGTTGTTGTGTGGGATAATGTGGCATTCCACCACCCTGCTGTAGTCACAGACTGGTTTGCTGCACATCCCAGGATGTCAGTACTATTCCTGCCTCCATACTTCCCCTTCCTAAACCCCATAGAGGAGTTTTTCTCTGCGTGGAGGTGGAAGGTTTATGACCATCATCCACATGACCAGATGTCCTTACTGGATGCCATGAAAGCGGGGTGTGGAGACACTTCTCCTGAAGACTGCCAGGGTTGGATTAGACATTCCAGAAGATTCTTTCCAAGATGCATCACCAGAGAAGACATAAGATGAGATGTTGATGAGAACTTGTGGCCAAATGCAGTAGAGAGGCAGAACTAGAACCCTCACAGTACTGTACAGTATGAATGATTATACTACACATGTTGTTGATGTTTTTTTTATGAGTATTTTTGCAGCCCTGGAATTTCAGGAATTTGTTTTTTGTTTCAACTTTTTATTTTTCACAAGTAAATTACTATATGCAAAGATATAGGAAAATAAAGGCTATTGAAGCAAATTGCTGTTTTTCTGATTCATTCTTGTTACATATCCTTTAGCACAGTCAATACAGTGAAAAGGTGTTATTCTTATTCTACAATGAAATACTGATTTATGTGAAAAATCCTTCAAACTTCATTTACGTCATTTAGCAGACGCTCTTATCCAGAGCGACTTCAAAGAGAAAAGTTCATCATTTATGTAATGCTCCCTGTTAGTGTTTTTTAGGTCAGTGTGTTATGAGTGACAATGTATGCTCTCTGACTGAGAGTTGTTGCCAGTGTTATGGTCAAACAAGCTTATTTTGAAACATGTATGAAGTGTTTTGGTTTTGGAGGTGATATTAATGGTTTGGCCAAGATGTATGTTGGTAATGAAGACTATGTAAAGAGTTTTGAAAAAATGGCTTCAGTATTGACCGATGCTTGTTTGCAATTGAAAAAAAATCTGTGATAATATATGAAAAAATATACTGCTCAAAAAAATAAAGGGAACACTTAAACAACACAATGTAACTCCAAGTCAATCACACTTCCGTGAAATCAAACTGTCCACTTAGGAAGCAACACTGATTGACAATAAATTTCACATGCTGTTGTGCAAATGGAATAGACAACAGGTGGAAATTATAGGCAATTAGCAAGACACCCCCAATAAAGGAGTGGTTCTGCAGGTGGGGACCACAGACCACTTCTCAGTTCCTATGCTTCCTGGCTGATGTTTTGGTCACTTTTGAATGCTGCCGGTGCTTTCACTCTAGTGGTAGCATGAGACGGAGTCTACAACCCACACAAGTGGCTCAGGTAGTGCAGCTCATCCAGGATGGCACATCAATACGAGCTGTGGCAAGAAGGTTTGCTGTGTCTGTCAGCGTAGTGTCCAGAGCATGGAGGCGCTACCAGGAGACAGGCCAGTATATCAGGAGACGTGGAGGAGGCCGTAGGAGGGCAACAACCCAGCAGCAGGACCGCTACCTCCGCCTTTGTGCAAGGAGGAGCAGGAGGAGCACTGCCAGAGCCCTGCAAAATGACCTCCAGCGGGTCACAAATGTGCATGTGTCTGCTCAAACGGTCAGAAACAGACTGCATGAGGGTGGTATAAGGGCCCGACGTCCACAGGTGGGGGTTGTGCTTACAGCCCAACACCGTGCAGGACGTTTGGCATTTGCCAGAGAACACCAAGATTGGCAAATTCGCCACTGGCGCCCTGTGCTCTTCACAGATGAAAGCAGGTTCACACTGAGCACATGTGACAGACGTGACAGAGTCTGGAGACGCCGTGGAGAACGTTCTGCTGCCTGCAACATCCTCCAGCATGACCGGTTTGGCGGTGAGTCAGTCATGGTGTGGGGTGGCATTTCTTTGGGGGCGGCACAGCCCTCCATGTGCTCGCCAGAGGTAGCCTGACTGCCATTAGGTACCGAGATGAGATCCTCAGACCATATATGAGATCCTGAGACCATATATTGGTGCGGTTGGCCCTGGGTTCCTCCTAATGCAAGACAATACTAGACCTCATGTGGCTGGAGTGTGTCAGCAGTTCCTGCAAGAGGAAGGCATCAATGCTATGGACTGGCCCGCCCGTTCCCCAGACCTGAATCCAATTGAGCACATCTGGGACATCATG
The DNA here is from genome assembly GCF_965601325.2 of Salmo salar. NCBI lineage: Eukaryota > Metazoa > Chordata > Actinopteri > Salmoniformes > Salmonidae > Salmo > Salmo salar. The sequence continues at coordinate 10,437,004 of NC_138310.1, read as the reverse complement.
TCTCGCTCCATCCACCAACGCCACGTTGCACCACAGACTGTCCAGGAGTTGGCGGATGCTTTAGTCCAGGTCTGGGAGGAGATCCCTTAGGAGACCATCCACCACCTCATCAGGAGCATGCCCAGGCGTTGTAGGGAGGTCATACAGGCACGTGGAGGCCACACACACTACTGAGCCTCATTTTGACTTGTTTTAAGGACATTACATCAAAGTTGGACCAGCCTGTATTGTGGTTTTCCACTTCAATTTTGAGTGTGACTCCAAATCCAGACCTCCATGGGTTGATAAATTGGATTTCCATTGATTATTTTTGTGTGATTTTGTTGTCAGCACATTCAACTATGTAAAGAAAAAAGTATTTAATAAGATTATTTCATTCATTCAGATCTAGGATGTGTTATTTTAGTGTTCCCTTTATTTTTTTGAGCAGTGTATAAAAGCAACACGTGATAACATGAAACTACACATGTGAAAACATTTGAGAATGTGAAAACATCTCATGTGAAATAAATGTGACAACATCAGGATGTACATTTTTTACATGTGATACCATGAAACTAAACGTAATAACATTTGAAAGGTTTTCACATGCAAAACTCCAAATAGTGTAAACATATTTAATCAATATTATTACATTTGACATGAGATTTGAACTCATAACCTCTCGATGTGGGGTACACTGATCATTCTGCTGTGCCACAAAGTCTGTAGCATTCTCAGAAGTCCCCTGCAGATTCATTAACTTTAATACATCTCTGCACTTAGCAAAAGAGTGCCATCTGCACTGCTATTTTAGTTTCAGCAATTTGTATAGTTGTCTAATGTTGGTGGGGCATATTATTCTGTTTTAATGTTACTCCTGAATCACTATGATAAATATAATAGTTGTTCTTGAGTGTATTTTTAACAAAGTTGAGATTTACTTTGAAGTCCAAAGGGTAGGAATACAGGTGTAATCAGTTATTGACACAGACATGGTGGTGTAGCAGGAAGCTCTGAATGCCGTGAACCAAGAGGTTGTAACTTCAAATCCCAGGTGAGGACATATTCAATAGTATTTACTGTATAAATAAACATACACAATGTAATCAAGTGTGTCAAATACGTGAGTTGTAAAGACTGCATGAAGTTCCGGGGACATCCTAATGACTCATTTTTGTTTGCAGGACATCACCTGTGAAACCTCATGTGCAAACGATCCACATGTGAAGTGTTACAAAACCACATGTTTTCACATGATTTCACAAAGTGAAATCACATGATTTTCCACATGTGAAGTTGTGTTTTTTCGGTAAGGGTTAAGCAAGTTCAGTGTTATCTCGGTTGTTATTGTTTCTGGTTGTAATGGGACTACTTTGGGTATACAGGAACTACACATCTCTTAGATATCACCCTGATGTTAATAGTTAGATGGATGATCCTATGTATTGTTGGGGTCAATTCCATTTCACTTCCAGTCAGTTTTATTTGGAATTGTTCAATTGGAATGCAACTGAATTCCTGAATCCATGCATTTAGATGGATTTGACATATTCAACTGTGGCCAACACACTGCATTGCTGGCTCTCTAGAAAACAGCCTTTATATATTCATGTTCATGTCCTGTGTAAGTCTTCTAAATCCCATCTCCTTCTTTACATGGTTACAATGATTTTCCTCTTTCTTGTTCAAGTATACAGCTTAACTTAATCTGGGACTGTTCATATTATTGACATGTTGTTTGATATTTTTTAGGGATAAAGCCTCTGTTTTTTTCCATAGCAAAATAAATCTTCTCCGTGTGGCATTACATATCACAAGCTCTTTGAGTTTGCGAATGAAAAAATGTAAACAATGTCTAAGACAAAACACATGCAGTATAGGGTGATGCCATTTCAGTTACTCCCTCATGCATGCACAAACATGCTCACAAGCAGGCAGACACACACTTCTCTGCTTAGTAGTCTCCACCTGGAATTTTTACAATTATTTTTATTTAATCTTTATTTTACAAGACAAGTCAGTTAAGAACAAATTCTTATTTTGCAATGACGGCCTACCCTGGCAAATCCCTCCCCTAACCTGGACAACGCTGGGCCCAATTGAGTGCTGCCCTATGGGACTCCCGATGACAGCCGGTTCAGATACAGCCCAGGATTGGACCAGGGTCTGTAGTGACACCTCTAGCACTGATATGCAGTGCCTTAGACCGCTGTACCACTCGGGAGCCATGAGTAGATGATATAGTGCGTTCGGAAAGTATTCAGACCCCTTGACTTTTTCCATATTTTTTTTATCTACACACAATACCCCATAATGACAAAGCAAAAACAGGTTTTTATTACAAATACAAACCTGAAATATCACATTTACATAAGTATTCAGACCCTTTACTCAGTACTTTGTTGAAGCACCTTTGGCAGTGATTACAGCCTAGAGTCTTCTTGGTTATGACGCTACAAGCTCCCATTATTCTCTGCAGATCCTTTCAAGCTTTGTCAGGTTAGATGGGGAGCGTCGCTGAACAGCTATTTGCAGGTCTCTCCAGAGATGTCCGATCGGGTTCCAGTCTGGGCTCTGGATGGGCCACTCAAGGACATTCAGAGACTTGTCCCGAAGCCACTTCTGCGTTGTCTTGGCTGTGCGCTTAGGGTTGTTGTCCTATTGGAAGGTGAACCTTTGCCCCAGTCTGAGGTCCTGAGAGCTCTGAAGCAGGTTTTCATCAAGGATCTCTCTGTTCATCTTTCCCTTGATCCTGACTAGTCTCCCAGTCCCTGCTGCTGAAAAACATCCACACAGCATGATGCTGCCACCACCATACTTCACCGTATGGATGGTACAAGGTTTCCTCCAGACGTGACACTTCGCATTTAGGCCAAAGAGTTGATTCTTGGTTTCATCAGACCAGATCATCTTGTTTATCATGGTCTGAGAGTCCATTAGGTGCCTTTTGGCAAACCAAGTGAGCTGTCATGTGCCTTTTACTGAGGAGTGGCTTCCGTCTGGCCACTCTACCATAAAAGCCTGATTGGTGGAGTGCTGCAGAGATGGTTGTCCTTCTAGAAGGACAACCACAGAGAAACGCTGGAGTTCTGTCAGAGTGACCATCGGGTTCTTGGTCACCTCCCTGACCAAGGCCCTTCTCCCACGATGGCTCAGTTTGGCCAAGCGGCCAGTTCTAGGCTGTGTCTTAGTGGTTCAAAACTTCTTCCAAATAGAATAAATTAGCAATAATTTCTAAAAACCTGTTTTTGCTTCGTCATTATTGGGTATTGTATGTAGATTGATGAGTATTTTTTTTTAACTTAATCCATTTTAGAATAAGGCTGTAATGTAACTGTGGAAAAAGCAAAGGTGTCTGAATACTTTACGAATGCACTGTATGTGCTGTTTGTAGACATCTCTCAAATATAGAAGATATGTAAGTGTGACATCAATGGAACACGGCCTTCATTTGACTCTGTTCCCCAACACCAGTCAGGACGTATCACACAGGAATCAAACAATGTTTGCTGTTTGATAGGGTCAGGTTTTAAACTACACATTTTAGCTGTGTTTATACACAGTGTACAAAACATTAGGAAAACATTAGGAGTGTACTTGGTAAATGTAGATGAAGGGGAGGAGACAGGTTAAAGAAGGATTGTTATGCCTTGAGACAGTTGAGACATGTATTGTGTATGTGCCATTCAGAGGGTGATTGGGCAAGACAAAATATTTAAGTGCCTATGAATGTGGTATGTTAGTAGGTGACAGGCACATCAGTTTGAGTGTGTCAAGAACCGCAACGCTGCTGGGTTTTTCACACTCAACAGTTTCCCGTGTGTATGAAGAATGGTCCACCACCCAAAGGAAATCCAGCTAACTTGACACAACTGTGGGAGGCATTGGAGTCAACATGGGCAAGCATCCCTGTGGAATGCTTTCGACACCTTGTAAAGTCCATGCCCTGATGAATTGAAGCTGTTCTGAGGGCAAAAGGGAGTGCAACTCAATATTAGGAAGGTCAAATCAAATCAAATTTTATTAGTCACATGCGGCAAAAACAATAGGTGTAGTCCTTACAGTGAAACGCTTACTTACGAACCCCTAACCAACAATGCAGTTAAAAAAAAATATGGATAAGAATAATACATAAAACTAACAAGTAATTAAAGAGCAGCAGTAAAATAACAATAGCAATACTATATTTAAGGGGGGTACCGGTACAGAGTCAGTATGCTGGGCACCGGTTAGTTGTACATGAAGGTAGCAGCGGCGTAAAAGAGGGGTGGACAATTCAAATAGTCTGGGTAGCCATTTGATTAGGTGTTCAGGAGTCTTATGGTTTGGGGTAGAAGCTGTTTAGAAGCCTCTTTGACCTAGACTTGGCGCTCCGATACCGCTTGCCGTGTGGTAGCAGAGAGAACAGTCTATTACTAGGGTGACTGGAGTACTTTTTTTAGGACCTTCCTCTTGCGTCGCCTGGTGTAGAGGTCCTGGATGGCAGGAAGCTTGGCCCCAGTGATGTACTGGGCCGTTCGCACTACCCTCTGTAGTACCTTGCGGTCGGAGGTCGAGCAGTTGCAATACCAGGCAGTGATGCAACCAGTCCGGATGCGCTCGATGGTTCAATTGTAGAACCTTTTGAGGATCTGAGGACCCATGCCTAATCTTTTCAGTCTCCTGAGGGGAATAGTTTTTTTTCATGCCCTCGTCACGACTGTCTTGGTGTGCTTGGACCATGTTAGTTTGTTGGTGATGTGGACACCAAGCAACTTGAAGGTGCCTGTAACGGTCATTGTATGGAGTAGACCAAAGCGCAGCGGGTTGAGTGCTCATATTTACTTTTATTGAGACACGTAACAAAACAAGAAAACGAACGAACGCACAGTATTGCAGGCTAAACACAGCTATGCAAAACCAACTTCCCACAAACGACAGGTAAAAAAGGGCTACCTGAGTATGCCTCCCAATCAGCAACAACAATGTACAGCTGTTCCTGATTGAGAGCCATACCAGGCCAACACAAAGAAATATACACCCTAGAAAAACCATAGAAATACAAAACATAGAACAAAAACCCCAAAACCCTGACAACACAAAGCAAACACACCCCTGCCACGCCCTGACCAAACTACAATGACAAATAACCCCTTATACTGGTCAGGACGTGACAGTGCCCCTAATATTTTGTACACAGTGTATATAAATAAGTGGAGAGAATCCTGTGCTTGTAAAAAAACAAAATGGTGCCTGACCCCATGGTGAAAGAGAAACTGGATTAATGTACAGTATATGTTTACGGCCTATCTTAGGTCCTACAAAACCACATAAAGATTTAGTATTGCTAAAGCTTTAATATGAAGCCGTGATTAATAAAACCAGGTTTGACACATTTGCGTAACAATCCCCTTCATTTTAAGAAATGATCTGCAATTTTATGAACATCAAGTCTTATCACTTCTCTTTATTGGATACAAAATGCACATTACTTTAATTTACGACACTACCCCTTTGCTGGTTTTAATTAATGATGAATTTGATATGGATTTTTAATATGTGGTAAGGGAGCATCCATTCTTTCACCATAAACTTGTGTAATACATTAATAATGTATCTACGGCTCTTTTGGTAAATGTGAAGTAGAGTTGCAGGTTCAATGGGCATTGATCGGCCATTATGTAACAACATACTAGGCTTTCGGGGGAAAGTGGCACTTAATATATGAGCCTTGTGCAGCATTTCTGTGCTTCACATCAACTCTGAGACCTGGCCCACTCAGACTATGACGTGCTAAAACTTCCTCACCATTACAGTGCATTCAGCATGCTTTCTTGCACATTGCGAGCTGCTTACAGTATGCATAATGGTGCTCCTAAAATAGCCATTCTCTTTCAATCTGCAAAGAATCTGTACAATTCCACGTGAATTTTCATCCTATTGGAAATTCAAGTGTGAGAAGAAGACCCTGTACGCACTAACACTACGGTCCCTCTAGGATGTTGCATGATTTTTTGTGATATTTGTGGACCAAAATGCTTCATTTTACTGCAGCAATTCTGACATTCTGCATGGCAATATGCAATGATTTTGTCCAATTTGTCGCGAAAATGTGCTGACGAGGGAAAACGTTTGTTGACGTGTGGCTTGATTGAATCATATTATGCGGTAAATTTGCAGTGATTGGTTGAAATTGCGAGCCCTCTTTTTGTATTACAGTGATTGGTCAGTTTTATGCGATATTATTGCAATGATTTGACGCTTTTATGTGGAAATAGTGCAGTGATTTGTAAAATTTGCAAGCCCTTCCATAATATGCAGGTAATTGTAGATTTTGCAAAACAAATAATATTGCAGAATCCTGGATGGACTGAATGCTAATTTTGCCTTATTGCAGATTTTTTCACATAATCGCAGTATGATCCTCTCCGTGCAATCTGCTACACTATTTAAAACAGTCTTTGAACATGTTGCTGATGTTGAACAGATAACTCGTGCACACATAATTATGTGCTGATTTATTTCTAATGCATGTGGTGTCAGAAGCAGTGCTAACATGAAGCCTGGTCCTTATTAATAATTAACTGTTAAGAAAGTAGCCATGTCTGTGTGCTGCACAGATGTATGTAAGAGGAGTCAGCTGGGGCTTATTCTGTGAATATTAAGATCTCTATTAGGGTAAGCTTGTGTGGATCCATTCCCTGTTCATATTGGATGAAAGAAAATGGAAAACATCACAAACTTAAAAATTCCTTGATGAATTTGGGTCCACTTCAGATGACAAAAATACACTTTTAACATATTTTTATTTTGATGTTACATCTACATTCTACACACATGGTACTTTTTTCAGTTTTTATTTTACAGTAATTACATAGCAAGAATAAAGTAATTTGATATTTTGATATAAATCATGTTCTGTCAACTATTATACAACCCATCAGCTACTCTCAGTCCATCCCACCTATCTCTGTAAACTGCCATCTTATGATTTCAATGTGCTATGTACTGTAACTGTGATGTTTCAAATAAATTCTGAACCTGTCTAATCGCATAGTATCTACAGATTGTAAGTTAAAGATATATTATAATGTTTATTGATTTGCTATGGTTTTCAAAATCTTCCAACAGTGCTATTTGTAGGGTTAATTTTAGATGTTTCAGCCATTCCTGAGCTTGAGACAAGAAACAAGATACAAGATACATAGGGGCAATACCAAAATAAGTGATCTAATGATTCTGTCTCTTCATAGCAACATCTGCAGAGCTGAGACAGTTGTATGCGCCATAAACGTAACATACTGTTGGTGGCAAGAATTTTGTATAATCATTTAAATAGAAAAACTCAACGTTTTGAATCAAGCTCGGTTTTGCGTATAAGTTCATAAACCATGTGCCACGGAATCAGCACATCAAAAATGTAATCCCATATATTTTCCAACCTGTATAGTGCTGCCGTCAACATTGAGTTTTTTTTAAAACTGATAAAAAAAAAAATGTATGACATTTTTTGGTTGTTGCCAATTTTGGTATTTAATAATAAAGGGCAAACAAACAACTTCCCTACCTTATCCCACTTGCCTCCTCTATTTTTGCGGTAATGCTGCAATCAGTTGGTTGTAATTTTGGATAGAGCAAACATTTCCTTATACATTATGTTTGTTAACTGCACATGTGACATAACTCCATCTTACCTATTCATAATATCATTAAAAAAGATGTCTGACCCCATGGAAAAGTACTAGTTTAATATGTACTTTCTTAAACCAGTTACTGTTGGCTTTACCAACTTAATTTAACCTACCATTAGATTGAACGAGTGTTAATTTACCAGCCGCGAGCAGGTGGATTCAACCAACCCTGGCGACCATAGGCCTAACCGATTGTCGATGTGCATTGGAGCAATATTGAATCCTTTACACGTTATATCTTATCGTAACCTTGTTAAACTAGTCAATAATTATCTCTATTAATACTATTAGTTCTGATTCACATCCGCTAGGAGAGTATGTAACGGAGACGCAGGGAGTCAGGAAGCAGGTGCAGTTGGGGAGTTTAATATAAACAACCACGTAACGATACAAAAACAAGGAATGTGTCTTAACATAGAAATAGAGACAGAAATGCCTGATGGGAAATAACAACATAGTGCTATATATAGAGGGAGTAATCAGGGAAGTTAAAAGGCTCAGGTGTGCCTGATGATGAGGTGCAGGTGGCAGGACTGGAGGTTAGTAAACCGGCGACGTCGAACGCTGGAGGGGAGGAGCAAGAGTAGACTGACACTTCCATACATTCATCTTAGATCAAAAAGAAGAATAGGTCTAAATACCAAACCATTCATTTAACATTTTAATGCCAGTGCAATCATGTAAAACAGTCTGCCAATAATCACTTGTTTTCGTTTGCATAGTTCAAGAGTCCAGATGCAGTCAAAAAGAGTTTATAGGACTGTAAAGGCACCTCGCCCCTTATGTATGGTTCGAGGCCTAGTAGCCTGATGGAGCCAAAAGGGTACAACAGTTATTTTCAAAAAGTTGATGATAATAAAAAAGAAAAAGAGTGGTAATGTGTAGTGTGGCATAATGCTGTGTATTGGGAACAAGCTTAGCAAGCCAGAATCACTCACAGCCACAGTAACCTTTGAGTTACTGAAGAGCTGTTTTTTTTTATGTACAGCTTATCTAATACTAAGGGCAAATTCTGGTTCTCTGCTCTATGTTTTTGAAAATGGGACAAAGGATACGTCATCTCTCTATTATTTCATAGGGGAGTTGTTTGTTGATAGAGAATGGTGTGCCCTTCAACTCCCTACCCCTTTTCTACACAGTCACCTTCATCTTGTAATGCGACAGTCTAGCAACAATGGGGTTCTAGGGAACCCTTCGGCCAAAATGATGCGCCCTTTGGAAATCAATCTTATCTACCTGTTCGTTGGTCATTTTAAGATTATGTTTCATGAAATCCTTCAACTTTTCTTCAGTTGCCAGATAGTTCTCATTTTCATTCTCTTTAACTCCTATAATGACAATATTTTTTTCTCATGCTTCTGCATTTTAAATAGCTCCACTTTAATTTTTGTGTTATCACTCGTTGATTGTAGGTAGTCTACTGTCGCTTTCAAACTTTGGTTTTCAGACGTAATTTCTTCCATTATTTTGTTGCTGTAATCCAGTCTTACCTTGAGGACCTCAACTCCGAGCAATAGATCAAGCTTTTTTAGCTGTATGTTCATGCTTGCCAGCAATGCATTGTCCTTTTTAGACATTGTTGTAACCACCTCCTCTTCCATTGTTTTGTTTGATTGTTTGGAAGGACATTTCTCCTCTGTTTTTCGTTGGATGCAATAATCCGTCTTGGTCACTTTGATTTACTTGATTGATTTTCAAACATATCAAAATTAGGATCTATAAAAAGTTTTCTATGTTATCCAGAATGTTATCCAGAAGCTAAATTCTTAGATGTTAAGATATATTCATGGGACGAGTTGTGCCTACCATGCCGCCACCTGCCACATAATTTTCCTCCGAATTCCACAAAAAACGGTATATGGATCTACCTGTCTCTTTGTTGTTGCTTTTCTTCCCGTACATTCCTTCGTTTGAGAAATGTGCTTGATGGATTTCCATGCAGTCATATGAGTTTGACTCGTTCACAAAATCTTTGTCGAATGAAGCACAGGCTTCGTTCCATTCCATCACGAGCTGGGAAAACAAGACTAATGAATTGCCAATAATAAGTAAATCAGTGAATGCCTTACTATCTTATGGAGAGACCTATGCCAGCGAACTTTCGTTGACCACCCCAGTCTGGAACAGTTCACCTGATTGGCTCAGGCCTTATTTGGTCTGATTGGCTCAGATTGTCAGAACAGGAAGTACTTTCCATGGCATTTAGTCTGATCTTACTGCTCTTCCCTTCTCTTCCTCTTCTGTCAACATCTTGAGAGGTGAACTTTGTCTTGACCCCCCTGGGAGATATATTTGACATGCCGGAGTCTCAAACCATTCCATCTTACGTCTTTGATGATCCTTTATACTGTCTGATTTTGGAAGTGCATTTGGCTGTCATTGTCAAATGTCAATGCGTCTGATCCATTTTGTCATGACAGGGTGCAAGAACACATAAAAATAGAAAGGTAAAGAGGAAAGGACTTACTAAAAACATCAAGGGATGTAGCCTGCTGAGAAGGCTGCTGTCCCTTTGTGGATCCATGCCAGTTGCTATCAGAGTGCACTGTAAAGGGTGGGTGCAGTAACCATGAGCTTGTAAACCAGGGAAATCAAATGGCTGAAGAAACAGTGTTAAATAAAAGGAAGTGACATAATCAGGGCAACGTTATATCCCTCTACCAGCTCACCAAGTATACGTATTGAGCAGATGCTCTCTATTGGAAAATCTTAATTTACCAGCCATGAATGCATGCACGTGGCAAAGACACAAATTACATTGTATTGCTTATGTCTGTAAATTACTTATGTCTGTAAATTGACTATGCGGTGATGCTGAAAAAAAATGCTTTTCCTGCACAACAGATGGCTATATCGGTCCGCTAATACAGGACTAGTAAAGGCCCAGTGCACTATATTTGTGATTTTTTTTGTTGCATGTAAATAAAATAAAAATGTGGCATACATGCCAACAAAGCCACTACACTACACAACACAACATTCAACAATACATGAATTGCACTATAACGGTGACAACTGGTGAGAATAATACAATATCAAGAACAACCACAGAAGAAAATCCCTCTTACATAATCATGTACGGCAAAATGCCTACACTCAAATACCGTTATTCAGCTTAATGGTGCATGGTCTGTATGAGTTGACTGAAGTGTTTAGATTGCAGTATATAATGTACGTGGTTTATGTACGCGGCCAAATGAAATTTAACTTTGTAAATATACAATCCCTTCGGCATCGGAATGAGCTAAAAATCTGCACTGTAGGATTTAGGGGCTTTACTGTACCCGACACACCGAAAATGTCAACCTTTGGTGATTGATCTAAGAGGAAACAGGACACTTTTGTCTGTTTAACCACTGGTCAGGTTTTCACCGTTGATTGATTGGGCTCTCTTTGCAGCCCGAAAGGAAATTGTGGCGCCAGCGCAGGCCGTAATGCGGCCCACATCAATCACGGACCATGGGCTAGCTCATACAAGACTACAGCAGCTGACATTTACACAGCAAAGCCCCCAACCTCTTATCAACACACACACCAACAGCAAAGAGAACAACGTCGTAGGACAAAGACTGTTTCATCAGGTTGACGTCTCAAAGGACCCTGTGCAAATATAGACAGCCACTTTTCTCTCCCTCCCTCTCTCACTCTCTCTCTCTTTACCGCTTTCTCTCCGATGTGGCTGCACTTTGAGAAGGGATGCATTCTCTATTAGAGAGGCTGTCAGTGTTCCTTTGTGCCGTTATAGATCGTCACGTCAAAACAGTTGTGACACCTGTCACCCTCTCCCCCTCAGAGAGCGGGGCCTTTGTGAGAGCTATTATAATTTCCTCTGTTCAACTAATTAGCCACCAGTCTCATTATTACTGATACAGGGCCGAGGCGGAATGGGCTTGACTGTGTTACCCTCATTTGAAATTCATATCCAATGGCGGGCCACTGCAAGCAACACATAGTAATAAGCTAGGCTCTGTTCATTCTAAAGGCTAATTCTTCCCTGGATTTAGATGATGTCGTGGCAGGGCCAGCTCTAGCCTTTTGGTGGCCCTAAGCAATATTTGGTTGGGGGGCCTCCCACCTTGCAAGACAACATTTTAATGGCCCACTTGACAGCGGAGAGAATTGCAATTCTACACATTTTGCCATGTAGTGTAGAGAAAATGTTGCATTTTTAAAGGCCCAGCGCAGTAAAAAACATGATTTGGTTTTATATACAGTGCCTTCAGAAAGTATTCATACCCTTTTAGTTATTCACTCATCTACACACAGTACCCCACAATGACAAAGTGAAAACATGTTTTTAGAAGAAAAAAAAATATTCTGATTTATTGAAAATGAAGTACAGAAATATCTTGTCCATTTGCCAACCAGTATACCAGCAATATAAGAGAAGTTTTGGAACAGATCTCTCTCCATGCTCACTCCACGTGGACTTCTGTTTCACTCCTGAGAGAAAAAGGCAGTTGATAACTTCAACTGGATGCTGTACACCGGTTGCTGGCTCAGACTCAGGTCTCTCGATAGAAGTGGTGCATGACAGGGCCGTAGTGAACGCCATTTCTTCAGCCGGTTAGAGGGGGTTTTGAGGTCCACACCAATTGGTCAAATTATCTTTCCCATGCATGTAGATACTATCTCTACCATTACCTCGAGAAAGGACAGATCAGAATAACAATTCAGTTCAGTCCATTTCTGATTCAAGAAATCCAGGCAAGCATTCACGCATTCTAGGGTTACATCAAGCAGTTTAGTCTCCTCAACTTGCTCAATTGCCACATTATTCATTTACAATATTTAGATGAGGTTTTAAGTTTAGCGAATGATTTGTCCTAAATACAATGCTTTTATTTTTTTATATATTGTATATTTAGCTAGCCACCAATATTTACTAGCCACCAATTCTAAAACTGACTGCAACTCTTTGTTAAGTGTTCCAGTGATTTCACTACTGTGGTAGCTGAGATGTACTATGTTCAGTCATAAGTGCACATAGACACACGGGCTTTACTCAAGGCTATAGGAAAGTTCATTACTAAAAAATATACAAATGTAAGGGCTAAGACAGCTACCTTGAGGTATACCAAACTCTACCTGGTTTATCCTCTTACATCTAGACGTTCCGCTAGCGGAACACCTGCTCCAATATCCAATGATGGGCGTGGCGCGAAATACAAACTCCTCTAAAATCCGAAAACTTCCATTTTTCAAACATATGACTATTTTACAGCATTTTAAAGACAAGACTCTCGTTAATCTAACCACACTGACCGATTTCAAAAAGGCTTTACAGCGAAAGCAAAACATTACATTATGTCAGCAGAGTACCCAGCCAGAAATAATCAGACACCCATTTTCAAGCTAGCATATAATGTCACAAAAAACAAAACCACAGCTAAATGCAGCACTAACCTTTGATGATCTTCATCAGATGACAACCCTAGGACATTATGTTATACAATGCATGCATGTTTTGTTCAATCAAGTTCATATTTATATCAAAAAACAGCTTTTTTACATTAGCATGTGACGTTCAGAACTAGCATACCCCCCGCAAACATCCGGTGAATTTACTAAATTACTCACGATAAACGTTCACAAAAAACATAACAATTATTTTAAGAATTATAGATACAGATCTCCTCTATGCACTCGATATGTCCGATTTTAAAATAGCTTTTCGGTGAAAACACATTTTGCAGTATTCTCAGTAGATAGCCCAGCCATCACGGCTAGCCATTTAGACACCGACCAAGTTTAGCCCTGACCAAACTCCGATTTACTATTACAAAAGTTTGATTACCTTTGTTGTCTTCGTCAGAATGCACTCCCAGGACTGCTACTTCAATAACAAATGTTGGTTTGGTCCAAAATAATCCATCGTTATATCCAAATAGCGGCGTTTTGTTCGTGCGTTCTAGACACTATCCGAAGTGGTAAATAAGGGTGACGAGCATGGCGCAATTCGTGACAAAAGATTTCTAAATATTCCATTACCGTACTTCGAAGCATGTCAACCGCTGTTTAAAATCTATTTTTATGCCATTTTTCTCGTAAAAAAGCGATAATATTCCGACCGGGAATCTGCGTTTAGGTAAACAGAGGAAAGAAAACAAAGCATTCTGTCGACGCGGGCACGCGCCTGAGTCTCACAGTACTGTAACCAGCCACTACCCAAACGCGCTACTTTGTTTCAACCAGAGCCTGCAAAGCCACGATTCAGCTTTTTGCCACCTTCTGAGAACCCATGGGAGCCGTAGGAAGTGTCACATCACAACAGAGATCCTCTGTAATGGATAGAGATGGCAAAGAAGGCCAAGAAATGGTCAGACAGGGTACTTCCTGTACAGAATCTTCTCAGGTTTTGGCCTGCCAAATGAGTTCTGTTATACTCACAGACACCATTCAAACAGTTTTAGAAACTTTGGAGTGTTTTCTATCCAAAGCTAATAATTATATGCATATTCTAGTTTCTGGGCAGGAGTAATAATCAGATTAAATCGGGTACGTTTTTTATCCGGCTGTGAAAATACTGCCCCCTATCCATAACAGGTTAAGTTAGAGAGGCTTTCATTAACCACTTCACGTCCAATGTCACATATATGTCTTTAAACACCTAGTAATGTATCTGTATGTGATCAAAACATAAAATGACACTACTTTCCACTTTCTTCTAGATGAGATCCTAATAAACACTTTTGCCACCAACTGGTGCCCAATCTTTATACTGTAATTACCAAACCAGAAATTGTCAGTCTAAATGGCATACCTTTGCAGCTTGTCAACACTGCAGTTCTGCTTCTCCAAAACAGTCTTGTACATTGTCACAAAGGTGAGTTTCTGAAATGCAACACATGCTAAATACGTATTAGATGTCCAGAGATGCCTGACTAAATTTTGTGTGTTAATATTTGCATGGAGTAGGCACTGTGTGTATACTCTGGCTGACTGTATTTCATACATGGAATGCGTGGAATCTTTGCAATGCAGAAATGCTAAAATAATGACACAATGAAGATAAAATGCGTGTGCAATATAATGTATATGATGCTGCTTTTTTAACTTGGGTTTCAGAAATATTGAGTTAGCTTTCATGATGAATGTTTATATGAAATAATATTGTTGAAATTGTGTGGTTTGCACCCCTTTTTGCCCGATATACGTAACATTGCATAACACTGCTTCATTTTCATGCATGGAAAATTGGGTCCGGGTCTATTGTATAGGTTAATCTCGATCCACGATATGCCAGAGGATGTAAAGCCATAACACACAGAGAGTGTTCACATTTTCAGCAGCAGACTATGATCGATCATGTCAAAAGCTGCACTGAAGTCAAACAAAATAGCTCCCACAATCTTCTTACTATAAATTTCTTTCAGCCAATCATCTGTCATTTGTGTCAGTGCCGTACATGTTGAGAGCCCTTCCCTGTTAGCATGCTGAAAGTCAATTGCTAATTTGTTTAATGTGAACTAGCATATTATCTGGTCAAACCATTTTTTATACATAAAAGTTTACTGATGATCGATAGCAGGCTGATTGGTCGGCTGTTTGAACCAGTGAAGGGAGCTTTGCTAATCTTGGGTAGCGGAATTACTTTTGTTTCCCTTCAGGCCTGAGGGCATAAACTTTTCTATAGGCTTAGATTGAAGAGATGGCAAATAGGAGTTGCAATATAGTACGCTACCGTCCACAGTAATTTTCCTTCCAAGTACCAGGTGGTTTGTCATTATTGAAAGACAACAATATATTTTTTCACCTCTTCTGATATCTGATTGGAAGCTAACTTTACAGCAATACTAATGGTCAACAACAACAATCCAAACAACTCAGATGCTTATTAAAGGGTCTTAGATTCATTGTTCTTTATTTTTTTGTTTCCTACTGTGGTGAGATACACTCTCTCTTTCTTTTTTCTTTTTTTGAGCAAGGCCTTTCAGGCGATGATCTCTCTCTGATCATGCTCAGAAAAATGCTTTGTTAATCTCAGTATTGCCTTGTAATTTAAGCTTTATGCCTTGTTTGTGAATCCATTCATTTTAGAAAATAATTAAACACACTTGTATTTAGAATTTCATTTTCAGACATTTCTTCATTGCCTATTACTGTAACTCAACAATGGCGTTCTTGCATATTGCTAAATAATCTTTATGGAGTCAGATAAACATTTTAATAGGATAATTGTGTAGTCGTATTACGAGTCGCATGTGAAGTATCTGTAATATACAGAATTACTGCCCACTACATGTGTCTCTCATAACAATATGATAATGTATGCACACATGAAGGTTCACAGTTATTTTTTTTGTCATGTTTAAATTTGCTAATCTTGCCAATGAAAACAACATTAAAGTATTTGGCAATATCAGAAGGTTTTTTGATGAAAGAGGCATCTGATTCAATGAAGGATGGAGCAGAGTTAGCTTTTTGCCTAAAATTTCATTTAAGGTGCTCCAAAGCTTTTTACTATTATCCTTTATATAATTTACTGGGAAGCTTATCAGAGGTACACATGACAGTGATATTTACATTTGAGCTGATGTGCAGGGTGAACTTCTCACAGTGGGCTTCCTACTAGGAAAAACTGTCTCAGTGCTAAGAGTGTAATTCAGGTTTATAGGCACATGATTACTGCTGACAATAGCTGTCGTATCAACAGTGGTATTCAGGGGAGTTAGAGGAACATAAATTAGTTTGCTTACGTTGACCGTACTACCATCTCTACGGGAGTTGATATGCTTTCCATGTCCTCCTGTATGTTGCTGATTATGAAAGGTAGGACTGGAGCACAATACACGCAGGCCGTCAGGCTCCAAACCGTTTCATAAAAAAGTATCTGATCTTGTAGATTGTTTCTTATTTAGGAACACATTTAGGAATCATAAAAAAATTGCTTTGGAGAACTTTTTCACACTAAATACATTGTTGAATAAAAAATACATTGGTTTGATTAATCCTGAAGGTTGCCATTCAGTAGTTCAATCCATTAAATATTGGAAGGGGAGAAACCTGTAATAGTAAAGGTTGACCAATAGTCCTATAAATACACCCTAATCCCAGTGATGTAAAGTAGTTAATTAAAAATACTTTAAAGTATTACTTAAAATGTGTTAGGAATAGGGGGCAGTATTTTCACGTTCGGAAGAAAAGCGTGCCCAGAGTAAACTGCCTGCCACTCGGGCCCAGAGTCAAATATTAGCATATTATTAGTAGATTTGGATAGAAAACACTCTAAAGTTTCTAAAACTGTTTGAACGATGTCTGTGAGTATAACAGAACTCATATGGCAGGCAAAAACCTGAGAAAAATCCAACCAGGAAGTGGGAAATCTGAGGGTTGTAGTTATTCTATCTAATCCCTATCCAAACTACAGTGTCTGTGGGGTGATATTGCACTTCCTAAGGCTTCCACTAGATGTCAACAGTCTATAGAACCTTGTTTCATGCTTCTACTGTTACTGGGCAGAGAATAAGAGCTGTCTAAACCAGTGGACTGCCTGAGACCAAGGAGTTGTTTACTGCGTGAGCACACAGGTGCGCCGTTCCTACTTTTTCCTCTGTAATGAATACGCTATTGTCCGGTTGGAATATTATTGAATATTTATGTTAAAAAGAACGTAAGGATTGATTGTAAACATCGTTTGACATGTTTCTACGAATGGTAATGGAACATTTTGACATTTCGTCTCTGGTTTTGCGCTTGCGCATTTTGCCTTTGGATAGTGATCTGAACGCGCAAACAAAAGGAGGTATTTGGACATAAATATGGAGTTTATCGAACAAAACAAACATTTCTTGTGGAAGTGGAAGTCCTGGGAGTGCATTCCGACGAAGATCAGCAAAGGTAAGTGAAGATTTATAATACTATTTCTGAGTTTAGTTGACTCCAGAACTTGGCGGGTAACTGTATAGCTTGCTTTGATGGCTGAGTTCTGTACTCAGAATATTGAACAATATGCTCTCGCCGTAAAGCTATTTTAAAATCTGACACAGCGGATGCATTAAGGAGAAGTGAATCTATAATTCTTTCAATAACTGTTGTAAAGTTTATCAACGTTTATGATGAGTATTTTTGTAAATTGATGTGCTCATTCAGCGTAAGTTTTAGAGGCAATACATTTTCTGAACATCACGCGCCAATGTAAAATGGGGTTTTTGGATATAATTATGAACTTTATCGAACAAAACATACATGTATTGTGTAACATTGAGTCCTGGGAGTGTCATCTGATGAAGATCGTCAAAGGTTAGTGATTCATTTTAGCTGTATTTCTGGTTTTTGTGATGCCTCTCCTTGCTTGGAAAATGGCTGTGTGGTTTTTCTTGTCAAGTTGATGTCCTAACATAATCTAATGTTATGCTTTCGCCACACAGCCTTTTTGAAATCGGATAATGTGGTTGGATTAACGAGAAGTTTATCTTTAAAATGGTGTAAAATAGTTGATTGTTTGAGAAAATTGAATTATGAGATTTTTGCTGTTTTGTATTTCGCGCCCTGCTATTACATTGGCTGTTGGTGAGGGGTTAGGCTAGCAGAACTCCTGTCCATAGTGTTTTGGGGTATCTCTACTTTACTTTACTATTTATATTTTTGACACATTGTACTTTTACTTCACTACATTCCTAAAGAAAATAATGTACTTTTTACATTTTCCCTGTCACCCAAAAGTACTTGATACATTTTGAATACTTAGCAGAACAAGAAAATGGTCCAACTCACACACTTATCAAGAGAACATCCCTGGTCATCCCTACTGATGATCTGGTGGACTCACTAAACACACATTCTTCGTTTATAAATTATGTTTGAGTGGTGGAGTTTGCCACCTATCTAACAGTAAATTAAAAAAATAAGAAAATGGTGCCGTCTGGTTTGCATAATATAAGGAATTTGAAATTATTTATACTTTATATTATTTTTAGAAATTACATTTACTATTGAAACCTAGGTATATTTTAAACCACATTCTTTTAGACTTTTACCCAAGTAGTATTTCACTGGGTGACTTTCACTTTTACTTGAGTCATTTTCTATTAAGGTATCTTTTCTTTTTTAAGTATGACAATTGGGCACTTTTCCACCACTGCCTAATCCTTGCTGATCATGGAACTGATATCGCAAAGGTCCAGTCGTAGTAAACTATATGCCAGGCTCCAGGATTAAACTGCCAGGCTTGGTCTGCGTTCCATGATGATTCCATTAAGTGGGTGACAGTACATGTCCAAGATTATTGAACATCTTGTAATATGTTAAATATTCCCACTATTACTTGCACCCTTAGGATCAATATTAATTCATATTTAACATTATACAAAAAAAATTAAGAAGAGAAATCTGGGCTGAATTTAAAACTTTATACAGTGCAAAGGTTAAATTTAGCCAGACTGCACAGATTTGGCTTGTCATCTCATTTGGCTTGTGTCTCCAAGATTAATCCTTGCAAATTATTAGGCCAAACAGTTTAAATTCTGCATAACGGCACATAATTTCATATACTTAACTGTGGGAACACATATCCTACCTGTCATCCTTCTGCAACTGGATCTTGGACTTCCTGATGGGCCGCCACCAGGTGGTAAGGGTAGACAACAACACATCTGCCATGCTGATCCTCAAAACCAGGGCCCCTCAGGGATGCATGCTTAGTCCCCTCCTGTACTCCTTGTTCACCCATGACTGCATGGCCAAGCACGACTCCAACACAATCATTAAGTTTGCTGACGACACAACAGTGGTAGGCCTGATCACCAACAAAGATGAGACAGCCTATAGGGAGGAGGTCAGAGACCTGGCAGTGTGGTGCCAGGACAACAACCTCTCCCTCAATGTGAGCAAGAAAAAGGATATGATAGTGGACTACAGGAAAAGGAGGGCCGAACAGGCCCCCATTAACATTGACAGGGCTGTAGTGGAGCGGGTCGAGAGTTTCAAGTTATTTGGTGTCCACATCACCAACAAACTATCATGGTCTGAACACACCAAGACAGTCGTGAAGAGGGCACGACAACACCTTGTCCCCCTCAGGAGACTGAAAAGATTTGGCATGCGTTCCCAGATCCTCAAAAAGTTCCACAGCTGCACCATCGAGAGCATCCTGATTGGTTGCCTCACTGCCTGGTATGGAAACTGCTCGGCATCCGACCGTAAGGCGCTACAGAGGGTAGTGTGTATGGCCCAATACATTATTGAGGCCAATCTTCCTGCCATCCAGGACCTATATACTAGGTGGTGTCAGAGGAAGGCCCAAAATATTGTCAAAGACTCCAGTTACCCAAATCATAGACTGTTCTCTCTGCTACCGCACGGCAAGCGGTACCGGAGCGCCAAGTCTATGTCCAAAAGGCTCCTGAACAGCTTCTACCCTCAAGCTATAAGACTGCTGAACAATTAATCAAATGGCCACCTGGACTAGTTACATTGACCCCCCTTTGTTTTTACACTACTGCTACTCAATGTTTATTATCTATGCATAGTCACTTTACTCCAACCTACAAACTACCTCGACTAGCCTGTATCCCCACACATTGACTCAGTACCGGTACCCCCTGTATATAGCCTCATTATTGTTATGTAACTTTATTGTCTTACTTTTTAGTTTTTACTTTAGTTTATTTAGTAAATATTTTCTTAACTCTAATTCTTGAACTGCATTGTTGATTAAGGGCTTGTAAGTAAGCATTTCACAACAAGGTCTACACCTGTTGTGTTCGGCACATGTAACAAATAAAAGTTTATTTAATTTGCTTCAGTTTGCTGCCCTATGACTGGTTTCACATTTGTGGCCCATCACCTCAATTCAGGTCTTATGTAGCAACATTTGAAAATGTGTTTTTTACATTGGATAAAAGTACAGACTTAGAGCTACAAAATGGTTTGTCATACACTGCAGTTGAGGAACAATGGTTAAGTAATTCTGCTTTGAAAATTGATCAACTTGTAACACCACTTTTGAGAACATGGTCCTTGATTGTTTTGGAACACCGACTGGAGAGCTCTTCTTTGTCTTGACCCATTCAGCATCGTTCACAGCCTCTTAAGCCCCACCCTTCTCTTTAATGATTCACATGTGAGGCCATGTGCTAAACAGAGTAAGGTAGTGTAAAAACAACCAACGATTTCTAGACTTAAGTGCTGAAAGTAGTAGCAAAAGTGGTTGTAAAAAATACACTTTATCTAGTCCTCGGCCTATATCCTATTCTGACTTTGGGGCAGATCATGCTGTTATTCACATTGACGTCTCTGGTAAACACACACTATAACAAATAAAATCTAAGTTTGTTTGTCACGTGCACAGGATACAGAAGGTGTAAACAGTACAATGAAATGGTAACTTGCACATTTGCAGAGTAGCAAAATGCTATGACCACCCCAAGCCATATCTAACTAAGTGGATGGGTCACTATTGTCTAGACATGTACACATGTTGATGAAATACAATATATGGCCGTAATCACACTCAGACATACCTGGCCAATCTGATGGGTTATGTAATCATCTGGAGAAGTGGAGTCTTTTGTTAAGACATGTAGCTAGCTAGCTATATGATGAACCATATTTCCAGCCTATACAGTGAGGGGAAAAAAGTATTTGATCCCCTGCTGATTTTGTACATTTGCCCACTGACAAAGAAATGATCAGTCTATAAATTTAATGGAAGGTTTATTTGACCAGTGAGAGACAGAATAACAACAACAAAAAATCCAGAAAAACGCATGTCAAAAATGTTATAAATTGATTTGCATTTTAATGAGGGAAATAAGTATTTGACCCCCTCTCAATCAGAAAGATTTCTGGCTCACAGGTGTCTTTTATACAGGTAACGAGCTGAGATTAGGAGCACACTCTTAAAGGGAGAACTCCTAATCTCAGCTTGTTACCTGTATAAAAGTCACATGTCCACAAAAGCAATCAATCAGATTCCAAACTCTCCACCATGGCAAAGACCAAAGAGCTCTCCAAGGATGTCAGGGACAAGATTGTAGACCTACTCAAGGCTGGAATGGGCTACAAGACCATCGCCAAGCAGCTTGGTGAGAAGGTGACAACAGTTGGTGCGATTATTCGCAAATGGAAGAAACACAAAATAACTGTCAATCTCCCTCGGCCTGGGGCTCCATGCAAGATCTCACCTCGTGGAGTTGCAATGATCATGAGAACAGTGAGGAATCAGCTCAGAACTACACGGGAGGATCTTGTCAATGATCTCAAGGCAGCTGGGACCATATTCACCAAGAAAACAATTGGTAACACACTACGCCGTGAAGGACTGAAATCCTGCAGCGCCCGCAAGGTCCCCCTGCTCAAGAAAGCACATATACATGCCTGTCTGAAGTTTGCCAATGAACATCTGAATGATTCAGAGGACAACTGGTGAAAGTGTTGTGGTCAGATGAGACCAAAATGGAGCTCTTTGGCATCAGCTCAACTTGCCGTGTTTGGAGGAGGAGGACTGCTGCCTATGACCCCAAGTACACCATCCCCACCGTTAAACATCTAGGTGGAAACATTATGCTTTGGGGGTGTTTTTCTGCTAAGGGGACAGGACAACTTCACCGCATCAAAGGGACGATGGACGGGGCCATGTGCCGTCAAATCTTGGGGGAGAACCTCCTTCCCTCAGCCAGAGCATTGAAAATGGGTCGTGGATGGGTATTCCAGCATGACAATGACCCAAAACACACGGCCAAGGCAACAAAGGAGTGGCTCAAGAAGAAGCACATTAAGGTCCTGGAGTGGCCTACCCAGTCTCCAGACCTTAATCTCATTGAAAATCTGTGGAGGGAGCTGAAGGTTCGAGTTGCTAAACGTCAGCCTCGAAACCTTAATGACTTGGAGAAGATCTGCAAAGAGGAGTGGGACAAAATCCCTCCTGAGATGTGTGCAAACCTGGTGGCCAACTACAAGAAACGTCTGACCTCTGTGATTGCCAACAAGGGTTTTGCCACCAAGTACTAAGTCATGTTTTGCAGAGGGGTCAAATACTTATTTCCATCATTAAAATGCAAATCATTTTAGAACATTTTTGACATGCGTTTTTCTGGATTTTTTTGTTGTTATTCTGTCTCTCACTGTTCAAATAAACCTACCATTAAAATTATAGACTGATCATTTATTTGTCAGTGGGCAAACGTACAAAATCAGCAGGGCATCAAATACTTTTTTCCCTCACTGTAGCTACAGTACAAATGGGTTGTCACAACTAGCCAGCATGCATTAAATTAATTTGTAGTATGAATCTGCAGGTAGTTAAAGCTAACCAACTAGGTTCAATGTTAGCTAGCTAGCTAACATTAGGCTAAAAATAGCAATACAAATGGAAAATCATATTACTACGTATATGTGTACACGTAATGTTAGCTAGCGAGCCAGCAAGCTAACATGTTCTAGCTTGCTAACAGTACGCTTTAACTTGCAATAAAAACAACTTCTTACAAAATTAGAAATGTATAATATCTGATAATGTAGCTAGACTCTTACCCGTATTCATGGGTGAATGCTTATTTGGCCTTTTGTGTCAAGTCACACCAGTTCACACTGACTGTGTGCAGTCCATCACAACTTTTTCCCACTGATCTTTGTTGATTACGTCTGCAAAATTCAGAGCAACAATGTTGTTGAGAGCGATAGCAACACTTTTGCAGTTCTCCATGGCTAACGTTATATCTTTCAAAAAATCTGCGGTGGCAAGGATTATCTACACATACTGAGCAGCTCATGTTATAGACAGAAGCATGCTACATGGCTTCAGGACCCTTCTATAACATGCCATTTACATCAGAAATAGAGATTTGGTTGTAAAAAATCTAACTTCTTATAATGACAAACCACCATTTGACAATGTTGACCCTGTTTTGTCTCCTTCCATTTGTTTTGTTCTACACTCAGGACCTTGCCATCCGAACCCATGCCACAACAGAGGAATATGTGAAATCAGTGAAACCTACAGAGGCGACACGTTCATAGGTTACGTCTGCAAGTGCCCTACCGGCTTCAACGGGATCCACTGCCAACACAGTAAGTTGGATGATCATCATTATACTTCATAGATACCCCTGATAACATTTCTAGGAAAGAAATTCAAATAAAGAAAGAGAAAAGTAGAGATCTTAGAGAAACATACACATTCTGCCCTTCAAAAAAATACTTGCCACTGGTTAATACTAGAACCACTAAAGCAGTCATTTTGACTGCTCATGATTTTTAACTCACACTCCCCTCTGTCCTTGACTTTTCCTAAATAAGTCTATATAACACACTGCCATTGTTAGAATCTTAATATTGCAAACAGAACTGGAGTTAAAACCAGTTTCAGGGGGCATGTCATTTCTTTGAATGGTTTTCCCCGTTGCGCCGCCTTCTCCCAAAAGTAGGGCCTGCTCCACTCCTTCTTACGACAGTTTAAAGTGCAGAGACCAGTTGATAATCCCCCAACAATTGCCTCAAAACTGAACCAAAACTAATTGCACACATACAGTACCAGTCAAAAGTTTGGAAACACCTACTCATTCAAGGGTTTTTCTTTATTTTTACTATTTTCTACATTGCAGAATAATAGTGAAGATGTCAAATCTATGAAATAACACATATGGAATTATGTAGTAACCAAAAAAGTGTTAAACATATCAAAATATATTTTATATTTGAGATTCTTCAAAGTAGCCACCCTTTGCCTTGATGACAGCTTTGCACACTCTTGGCGTTCTCTCAACCAGCTTCATGAGGTAGTCACCTGGAATGCATTTCAATTAACAGGTGTGCCTTGTCAACCTTTTTACACATACCAACAAACGGGTGTGATCATTCTACAGTGGTCCCAGGAGCATACGCTCAAACCAGTGTGATTAGAACACTTATTTAGAACGTCCAGTTTTGATTGACGCAATAATCAGCATTTGAGCTGGCCATACTGTTTTTTCACTGAAATATTTTGCAAAAACACAGAAAGTTATGTCCAGAATGTGACCAGTTTATTTTTGGATGCAATGTTCAGAAATTCACAGATGTAGCTACAGCATAACAAACTACAGCAAACTACAGCAACTACAGCTACAGAATAACAAACAAAATGTAGGCTACATTTCTCCTAGCGCTAACTGAGGAAAGATTGACCCAACAAAGAAGGTGATATTTTTATAACTCTCGGCTGACAGAAACTACATTATGAATGAGCTAATAGCAATTACTATTTATAATTAATCACATCACGGATGAGCTCACCATCGACCGAAATAATTGAGTAAAACATTTTCTAGAAATCGAAAGTAATCCGACGATGGGTAGTTTGTGCGCACCGCCATGTTTTTTTGTTGTTGTATCAACCAAAGATAATAAGAGGAGACAAGATGAGTTTGGTCTGTTTATAGTATGCATGTTGAAGGGGATGTGTTGTCTACGATCATTCACTTCCCTTCATTCACTTACAGAAGTTTACCCAAAAGATGAGTGAACCATTCCTTCACCTCATTATAACCACTTTGGTCTGACAGATGTTTGCGTGACACCTAGAATGCATTATATAATGTCAACAAACATGGCGCCACACATAGCTGGCAAATAGCTTAGCATTAGCTAATTATAATCAGTACAACATTCAAAAAGTATTTTACACACATCATGGGTGTGCATTAAAATCTATGCAGTAACCAGAATGCATTATTTGTCACCAGAACTTGAAAACATGTGAATAAAACTGTAAATACATGATGCTCTAAACAGACATGCGCCTACAGTAGAAACGACAACACGATATACAGAAAATAATGGGCTAGGGGGCAGTATTTACACCGCCGGATAAAAAACATACCCGATTTAATCTGGTTACTACTGCTACCTAGTAACTAGAATATGCATATACTTATTAGATATGGATAGAAAACACCCTAAAGTTTCTAAAACTGTTTGAATGGTGTCTGTGAGTATAACAGAACTCATATGGCAGGCAAAAACCTGAGAGATTCCTTTACAGGAACTGGCCTGTCTGACCATTTATTGGCTTTCTTTGACATCTCTTTCCAAAACAAAGGATCTCTGCGGTAACGTGACACTTCCCACGGCTCCCATAGGCTCTCAGAGCCTGGGAAAAAGCTGAATGTCGTCATTCCAGCCCCAGGCTGAAACACATTATCGCCTTTGTCAAGTGGCCGATCAGGGGACAGTGGGCTTAGGCGCGTGCACTGGTTCCCCCCGTCTTTCTTTTTTTCCCTCTATTTACCGAAACGCAGATTCCCAGTCGGAATATTATCGCTTTTTTACGAGATAAATTGCATAAAAATTGATTTTAAACAGCGTTTGACATGCTTCGAAGTACGGTAATGGAATATTTATAATTTTTTTGTCACGAAATGCGCCATGCTCGTAACCCTGATTTACCATTTCGGATAGTGTCTAGAACGCACTAACAAAACGCCGCTGTTTGGATATAACGATGGATTATTTGGGACCAAACCAACATTTGTTAATGAAGTAGAAGTCCTGGGAGTGCATTCTGACGAAGAACACCAAAGGTAATAACATTTTTGTTATAGTAAATCTGATTTTGGTGAAGGCTAAACTTGCTGGGTGTCTAAATAGCTAGCCCGTGATGGCTGGGCTATGTACTTAGAATATTGCAAAATGTGCTTTCACCAAAAAGCTATTTTAAAATCGAACATATCGAGTGCATAGAGGAGTTCTGTATCTATAATTCTTAAAATAATTGTTATGCTTTTTGTGAACGTTTATCGTGAGTAATTTAGTAAATTGTTAGTAAATTCCCCGGAAGTTTGCGGGGGGTATGCTAGTTCTGAACGTCACATGCTAATGTAAAAAGCAGTTTTTTGATATAAATATAAACTTGATTGAACAAAACATGCATGTATTGTATAACATAATGTCCTAGGGTTGTCATCTGATGAAGATCATCAAAGGTTAGTGCTGCATTTAGCTGTGGTTTGGGTTTATGTGACATTATATGCTAGCTTGAAAAATGGGTGTCTGATTATTTCTGGCTGGGTACTCTGCTGACATAATGTAATGTTTTGCTTTCGTTGTAAAGCCTTTTTGAAATCGGACAGTGTGGTTAGATTAACGAGAGTCTTGTCTTTAAATAGCTGTAAAATAGTCATATGTTTGAGAAATTGAAGTAATAGCATTTCTAAGGTATTTGAAAATCGCGCCACAGGATTCAACTGGCTGTTACGTAGGTGGGACGATTTGGTGCCACCTAGCCCAGAGAGGTTAATAGGAATGCACACATGTCCAACATTATTATTTGTAAGGAAAACAACAAGGAAGGCAATGCGAGCGCCAGCCTGAAAATGTTCCAAATCGTGCAGGACTGCGCAACTGTCTGCATACTTGATCTGCTCAAACATTGGTGAAGTGCGTGGGCTCTCCTCGAAGAGAGAAGTTTGTGCGGCTCAGTAAAGCCTCAAACATAAATTGTCCACAATGCTGAAATGGGCTACTTCTATGTGAATTAATGAGGAGGCGGAACACACCTAAATTCAAACTGTTGTTAGAAAATAATTGGAAATTGACAAGTTGAAAAACAGCCTATAGATAATTAGCTGGCAGCGCGTGTTAACTGTCCTAATGTGTCACATCCTGACCAGTAAAAGGGGTTATTTGTCATTGTAGTTTGGTCAGGGCGTGGCAGGGGGTGTTTGTTTTGTGTGTTTCGGGGTTTTTGGTTTATGCTCTAGGTTATCCATTTCTATGTGTTTATCTAGCTTTTCTATTTCTATGATAGTTTTGTCAATGACCTCCAATTAGAGGCAGCTGTTTTTTGTTGTCTCTAATTGGAGGCCATATTTAGTTGTGTTTGTTTTCACTTGTGTTTGTGGGTGGTTGTTCCTAGTATAGTCTGTGCACCTTATTGTTTAAGTGTCTTCGCTTTAATAAAGTAAAGAAGATGATCAATATATCCGCTGCATTTTGGTCCACTCCTTACGACGCCCGTGACATAATGAGCAATAATCACATTTTGGAACAGTGAGTGCACTCTGACGTCACGTGCATAAAACAACTCACGCTGGGGCGACCATTAGAGATATTTGGAACTCACGTATGAAAAGGTTAAAAGTTAATTTGTGGAATGTCTTTCCTTCTTATTGCGTTTGAGCCAATCAGTTGTGTTGTGACAGTATAGGGATGGTATACAGAAGGTATCCCTATTTGATAAAATAAAAAAAGTCCATATTATGTCAAGAACAGCTCAAACTAGTAAAAAGAAACTACAGTCCATCATTACTTTAAAACATGAAGGTAAGTCAATCCGGAAAATGTCAAAAACCATCAAGAGCTATGATGAAACTGGCTCTCATGTGGACAGCCACAGGAAAGGAAGACCCAGAGTTACCTCTGCTGCAGAGGATAAGTTCATTAGTGTTACCAGCCTGAGAAATTGCAGCCCAGAGTTCAAGTAATGGAGACATCTCAACATCAACTGTTCAGAGGAGACTGCGTGAATCAGGACTTCATGGTCAAATTGCTGCAAAGAAACCACTACCAAAGGACACCGATAAGAAGAAAATACTTGCTTGGGCCAAGAAACATGTGCAATGGACATTAGACCAGTGGAAATCTGTCCTTTGGTCTGATGAGTTCAAATTTTAGATTTTTGGTTCCAACTGCCGTGTCTTTGTGAGACGCAGAGTAGGTGAACGGATGATCTCCGCATGTGTGGTTTGCACTGTGAAGCATGGAGGAGGAGGTGTGATGGTGTGGGGGTGCTTTGCTGATGACACAGGTCTGTCATTTATTTAGAATTCAAGGCACAGTTAACCAGCATGGCTACCACAGCATTCTGCAGTGATATGCCATCCCATGTGGTTTGCCCTTAGGGGACTACCATTTGTTTTTCAACAGGACAATGACCCAACACACCTCCAAGCTGTGTAAAGGCTATTTGACCAAGAAGGAGATTGTGTTGTCGTGTCTTCACTATTATTCTACAATATAGAAAATAGTAAAAAATTAAGAAAAACCCTTGATTGAGTAGGTGTGTCCAAACATTTGACTGGTACTGTATAACAAAAGCTGAAATAAATAAATTAAAGTATGATGGGGAGAACGGGTGAGTTGATGAGCGAGCGTAAGCAAAAGAAGCATAATTATGTAATTACCAAATGTGAATGAAGAACATGGAGGGCCATTCTATTCTATTGATTCATTCTAATTGTAGTCTTAATCTTAAAGTGGTACTGTATGTACCCTATGTCAGTTCACCGAATAAAAGCAGTCTTATCAGTCTACTCTGGCCTACTTGGAGTAGGCTACACAGCGAGTGCGTGCATAATTGTAAATGCTGAACTGCTTTCAATCTCTGGGGAAATATCCACATCGCGCAGCAGGCATGAGTGTCGGAGAATGTGGTGATCAGGCTTGGGGAACCTTACATTGGCAAGGGGAGCAATGTCCCCATGGATCATTTGTTCACTTCACTGTCATTGGTGAAAAAGTTGTTTGCAAAGAATACAAGTCTGACAGGTGTTGTGCCGCAAATCTCCCCCTTGCCAGAATTCTCCCGAACCCTTTGCGTTCTTCATTGCTGTGACTTGATTGCTAGTTGAGATTTCTGCTCTTCACTCCGTTGTCTGTTAAGCCTACATTTCACTGATCTTACAGTATAAAATATACTAATTACACTGTTAAAATGTTGCAGTCAAAATGACTGCTCATTGAAGGGGGGGTCTAGTTTTAAATGCTCACCTGTCATGTCAAGTGGAGAGGTTAGAGAAAACAAATGATAGCTTTTATATAAAAATTGATGATGCTAATAAGGTTGATCGATGTCAGCCTTTGTCCTATCGTGATTATTGTACTCGTAAAACATAGTATAGTATAAACCAGTGGTTCCTTATCGTTTTTGGTTACTGTACCACCAGCTGCATTTTTCTCTGCCCGGAGTACCCCTGAAGTGCCTCCTCATGTACATTCTACCATTAGGCTTGTGGTCTCAAAATCAAATCAAATCAAATTTGATTGGTCACATACACATGGTTAGCAGATGTTAATGCGAGTGTAGCGAAATGCTTGTGCTTCTAGTTCTGACCATGCAGTAATATCTAACAAGTAATTTAACAATTTCACAACAACTACCTAATACACACAAGTGTAAGGAATGAATAAGAATATGTACATATAAATATATGGATGAGCGATGGCCGAACAGCATAGGCAAGATGCAGTAGTTGGTATAGAGTACAGTATATACATATGAGATGAGTAATGTAGGGTATGTAAGCATTATATAAAGTGGCATTGTTTAAAGTGACTAGTGATACATTTATTACATCCAATTTTTTATTATTAAAGTGGCTAGAGATTTGAGTCAGTATGTTGGCAGCAGCCACTCAATGTTAGGGATGGCTATTTAACAGTCTGATGGCCTTGAGATAGAAACTGTTTTTCTGTCTCTCGGTCCCAGCTTTGATGCACCTGTACTGACCTTGCCTTCTGGATGATAGCGGGGTGAACAGGCAGTGGCTCGGGTGGTTGTTGTCCTTGATGATCTTTTTGGCCTTCCTGTGACATCGGGTGGTGTAGGTGTCTTGGAGGGCAGGTAGTTTGCCCACGGTGATGCGTTGTGCAGACCTCACCACCCTCTGGAGAGCCTTGCGGTTGTGGGCGGAGTAGTTGCCGTACCAGGCGGTGATACAGCCCAACAGGATGCTCTCGATTGTGCATCTGTAAAAGTTTGTGAGTGTTTTTGGTGAGAAGCCAAATTTCTTCACCCTCCTGAGGTTGAAAAGGTGCTGTGGCGCCTTCTTCACCACGCTGTCTGTGTGGGTGGACCATTTCAATTTGTCCGTGATGTGTACGCCGAGGAACTTAAAACTTTCCACCTTCTCCAGTACTGTCCCGTCGATGTGGATAGCGGGGTGCGTCTCATGAGTCTTCTTAACCATTGTGTTGTGTTCATGTTTTTGTTATTCATCCAGTGTTCGCGGATCTGATGGACCAGCAACATTATTGCGTTTATAAAACAATACAGCCATAAAAAAAGTAATACTTACATGTTATCATATCAATTACAAGCAATATAGATGGCATACATGGTTAATATTTGCCATTTGCCTCTGATAGAACACATTTATCAATAAAAGCTCTATTCATTTTTTTTAATCAAATGTGATTTTTGTAGACAAATATCTATTCTATTCAAGACATGGGTGCAATAAATCATGTTTACCTTGAACAAATATTAACGAAACAAGGTTTTCATCACTATTGATGTTTACTGCTTTGAACTGAACAAATTGGAAGGACAAATGTTACAGTATTTTATGGAAATGATAAATGATCCCCATTGAACACAATGGAAAGTGTGGTCTTCTCTGGAGCTTCCCTCTGTTCCAATCTGGGTTCAACGCCATCCAGATGACAAACGAGTTGTACGCCAAAATGTCCAAAATGTTGAAGAATATCAGAAGTGGCCAGCATAGGGTTCTCCTTTTACAGCTGTAGCCAGTCACCAGTTTGTCTAAATTGTCCACCCCTCCTTTTGTGTCATTGTAATCAATTATGGTTTCTGTTTTTTTATGTTTCTGGCCACAGATTCTCCCATCCCTGTGCAGCGTACTCATGAGTACCACATTTTTGCCTTTAGGACACTAGGGACACAAGTAGGACACTAGGGACGTGTCGGCTGTGAACACAAACTTAGAGGAATTGATAGGCCTGTTCTGTGTGTTCAACAGCTGAGGTGGGAACTCTGGCTTGTTTTTTCGTACTGTTCCTACCATTGTCAGCTTCCTCTTGAGGAGCTCCTGTCCCAGCTTGTGCGAAGAAAAAAAGTTATCGCATGTGATGTTGTGGCCACGAAGTCCCTGTGTCAAATCCAGGACAACCCACATCCCTTGGTTCTTCTCAGAGGCCCCTCCATCTGGCTTCCCCATAAACACTTGCAAGTTCCACGCATACAGTATGATGAAGCAGCTTCACAGGCAACCCAGATCTTGATTCCATATTTTGCGGGTTTAGACAGTATGTACTGCCTGAAGGGGCAGCGGCCCCTAAATGGCATAAGCTGCTCATCAACAGTAACGTTGGGCCCAGGGTTGTAAAACAGGGGAAGGCGGTCCACCCGCTTGTCCCACACTGACATGATTTCAGCTAGCTTGTCTCTCTGACGCCAAGCTGGTCTGGTGTCTCAGTTGTCGAAGCGGTCATCCTGGAAATAATGTGTATGTTTTCCAGAAATATTGTTGCATGGAAACGTTCTCTGCCAGTTTCTGCATCCCATAGGGATTCTGTGGATTCCCCATTGGATCTGAAAACACCAGCAAGGATAAGAACCCCAAAATATGCATGTAAAAACACGCCTTCCCTCCAAATTAGTGCAGTCCAGAATGATTTAGTGGATGGTGTCTGGGATGAAGAGTTCAAAATAAGACTTTATGTCCTGCACATGAGTAATCGCCAGAAAATGAGCCAAGGCCAATGAGTATCAGGTTGAAAAAATGTTTTTAATCATTTTTCTTTTAGTAAACATTAAAAATGGGTCCCACAGACCCGAATACCACACAAGCGTTAAGTACCTGAAGGGAACGGCACCTCCATACCTTCAGGCTCTGATCAGGCCCTACACCCAAACAAGGGCACTGCGTTCATCCACCACTGGCCTGCTGGCCCCCCTACCTCTGAGGAAGCACAGTTCCCGCTCAGCCCAGTCAAAACTGTTCGCTGCTCTGGCACCCCAATGGTGGAACAAGCTCCCTCACGACGCCAGGACAGCGGAGTCAATCACCACCTTCCGGAGACACCTGAAACCCCACCTCTTTAAGGAATACCTAGGATAGGATAAAGTAATCCTTCTAACCCCCCCCCCCCCCCCTTAAAATATTTAGATGCACTATTGTAAAGTGGTTGTTCCACTGGATATCATAAGGTGAATGCACCATTTTGTAAGTCGCTCTGGATAAGAGGATCTGCTAAATGACTTAAATGTAAATGTAAATGTACCTCCTGTGCAGAGGCCAAGTAACCCCCTTCTGCCGAAGTCGATGCCCCTCCTTGTTCGAGTGGTGCTCGTCAGTCGACGTCACCGGTCTTCTAGCCATCACTGATCCATTTTTCATTATCCATTGGTTTTGTCTTGTTTTCACACACACCTGGTTTCAATCCCATTTATTACCTGTTGTGTATTTAACCCTCTGTTTCCCCTCATGTCCTTGTCCGAGATTGTTTGTATGCTATTTTGTGTTGTGTATTTTGTAGTAGTGAGCTACTGGTATTGTTGCCCATGTTATTTTATGTACATTTTGGTTTTGGAGTTCGTTGTTTGTTTATTATTTCATTAAACAACTCCAGTAATACCAAGTTGGTTTCTCCTGCGCCTGACTTCCCTGCCACCTAGACACACGGCGAGGTCCTAGTACCCCTGGTTGGGAACCACTGGTATAAACAATGGTATCGCCCCCATATTGGCCAAACAAAAATATAACATTTAAAAAACAACAATAACTAAAAAAAATACTGTCGGACTACTGCGCGAAATTGCATGCTAGAACTGAACGAATCATGATAAAAGCTAATGTTGTTGAAAGCCCTTGCAGAGGCTAAGTGTAGGCAAATATTTTGTAATATTCCTTTCTGGTGGAGCTTCAGCGTGGAACAGGTGTGTGTGTTTCTGTATCTGTATGGCGTGCACGTGATGGAGCAAATTGACAGTCAACTGATGAGGATTGGGCTGTCTTGCCATAGTGAGTTTGTTTATGAATCATGAGCTGAAAATATGCAAAGTCTACAGCCTTCAGAAATTGATAATAATTGCTTTATTTGCATCAACCTCCTCTCTTAATTTTGTTTGTTCAATCTCTCATAAAACTGTGATTGAGAATAGCCTACAGTATGCCTAGGTCTTTGGCTACTTTCATTCTTGTTCTTTTTGAAAGCAGCACCTTAGGACAACATCTTCTTAGGCTATTTGAATATGTGGGAAATAGGTTACTCTTCATAGCTTTAATTTGTCTTTAAGCTTGATGATAGGTCTAGCAGGAGGACTGGCCATTTGGTTTTCACATGAAGGGATTTTTCTGGGCCTCACGGGAACATTTCCTTCTTGATAAGATTAAACTTGATTTAACTTAACATTCCATTTTTCTATAGGCTATTGATATTGTTTGTTCCCTCATATTATTAGTCGTCTGGCTACCTTTTTGTTTTTAGCCTATTCAAACTTTTTGAGATGGAACTCCGTTAAATTAATCCATTGTATGATCAGGAGAAAGCCATGCATAAAACTATGAAAGTGTAGCCTAGCCCAAAGTCATATTAATAGCCTATAGAATGGAGAGAAAAGGTAATATAACCTGTTTTTAAAACAGCTAGACACAAGATAGATAAGGAGTGTCTGTTATATAAAGAAATGAATACACCACATGACCAAAAGTATGTGGACACCTGCTCGGAAAACATTGCATTAAAAAATCATGGGCATTAATATGGTGTTGGTCTTGCCTTTGCTGCTATAACAACCTGCACTGTTCTGTGAAGGCTTTGCACAAGATGTTGTAACATTTCTGTGGGGACTTGCTTCCATTCAGTCACAAGAGCATTAGTGAGGTTGAGCACTGATGTTGGGCGATTAAGCCTAGCTCACAGTCGGTGTTCCAATTCATCCCAAAGTTGTTCGATGGGGTGAAGGGCAGGGCTCTGTACAGGCAAGTCAAGTTCTTCCACACAGGTCTCGACAAACCATTTCTGTATGGACCTCGCTTTGTGCATGGGGACATTGTCATACTGAAACAGGAAAGGGCCTTCCCCAAACTGTTTCCACAAATTTGGAATCACAGAATCATCTAGAATGTCATTGTATTCTGTAGCGTTAAAATTTCCCTTCACTGGAACCAAGGGGCCTAGCCCGAACCATGAAAAACAGCCCCAGACCATTATTTCTCCTCCAACAAATGTTACAGTTGGCACTATGCATTGGGGCAGGTAGCGTTCTCCTGGCATCAGCCAAACCCAGATTTGTCCGTTGGACAGCCAGATGGTGAAGCGTGATTCATCACTCCAGAGAACGCGTTTCCACTGCTCCATACTCCAATGGCGGCAAGCTTTACACCACTCCAGCCAACGCTTGTTATTGCGCATGGTGATCTTAAGCTTGTGTGTGGCTGCTCGGCCATAGAAACCCATTTCATGAAGCTCCCGATGAACATTTATTGTACTGACTTTGCTTTCAGAGACAGTTTGGAACCGAGGACAGACAATTTTTATGGGCTACGTGCTTCAGCACTCGGTGGTCCCATTCTGTGAGCTTGTGTGGCCTACCACGTCACGGCTGAGCTGTTGCTGTTCCTAGACATTTCCACTTCACAATAACAGCACTTACAGTTGACTGGGGCAGCTCTTGCAGGGCAGAAATGTGATTAACTGACTTGTTGGAAAGGTGTCATGACGGTGCCACGTTAAATGTAACTGAACTCTTCTGTAAAGCCATTCTACTGTCAATGTTTGTCTATGGAGATTGCATGGCAGTGTGCTCGATTTTATATACCTGTCAGCAACGGGTGTGGATGAAATACCCGAATCCACTAATTTGAAGGGGTGTCCACATACTTTTGTATACATAGTCTATGTTTAGGCTATAAGGCCCATGCATCCGACAGAGAGAGAGAGAGAGAGAGAGATACAATATTTTCTGACTGGACATTTTACACTGCTTTGGTGGAATTCTCCGCTCTGTCTAGCCTACATTCATCTCTTGCGTTCTGTGTATAATATACTTGTTGAAATAAGCTATAGCAAATAGGAATAGGCAAATTACTCAGAATTTCACTGGTGTGCTGCCCTGCTGTGTCCGGTCTGAATCCGTTCTTCAGCTTACTGCACTGCGCCAGTCAAGTTCAAATAGGCTAAACCATCGTCTGTCACATCACGATGTCATCAACATCGACAATGGCTGTCAATCATCGTCGATAGACTGTACTATCGTAATATTGCGCAACCCTAAAGGTGTGTTTCAAGCAAAGCTGTGTTTAACTTGAAAGCAAAATGATAGGACAGTATGTCAGGTATATAAAAGAAAAGTGCTGAATTTGCTTACCTTTGTAGAGTATACACTTAAAAAGGTCAGTGTTAGATAATGTGTGTTTTTACACCCAATTATGTATTACCTTCTATAGGAGTTGGTGTTACTGCATCTTGTGTGTGTGTGCGTATGAGTTTGTGTGTGGACATTTCCCTAAAAGCAAGTTAAATTAAAAAGTTTGATTATTAAGCTTTACATTGTATTGACAAATCCCCACACTGAAACGTGCTTTTGAGTCTTTTCTTCTGAGTGTTGGCCATTTTATTGGATGAATCAAAGCACAAACACCCGCTGTTTAGAAGAAACAAAAGGAACCAATCATGAATATATCCCAGAACAATGCTGTGCGTTATTCCATTCAAAATACATTCATCTTTGTTTTTATATTGCATAAAACCACCAAAAAGACATGGCAATGATGTGTATAGATCAACATGAGAGCAACATGTAGTCATAGCTACAAGGTGATCTTGTGACAGCGTGAAAAAAAATTAAGCTATTGTCAAAACAAATAGTGATTCCACTGCATATCTCTTGGGAGAGAGGGGAGAGGGGGTTGGGTAGAGGGAAAGAGAGAGAGGGTGAGAGAAGGTGAAAGAGAGAGTTATTCTAAAGAAGATGCATCTGGCTCATACTTTAGTCTTTCCTCACTTATAGCAAGGATAAACAAGACCCAAAAGATAAACAGAGATGTTCTGGAGGAAAATGATGTTTCTTTTCCTCCCTGTTTTTGAAATGAAACAGAAAGAGAGAATTCGAAATGCAGCGTTATGGCTGTCTAAAGGGAAAGGAGGGACAGTGGAGATTGACATCAGTCTTTTACATCTCCTATGTTTTGCTGTTGATTTTAGGCTCTTTCACATCTGAAAATAATTCCAGTTACTTTACATAATAAATGTGTAGAATTATTTATTAATGGGCTTCTTGCTCTCCCTTTTTGGGTGATACACACAACAGCTGTTCGTATGTACTCTAAAATGTTGCAAAATGCTACCCATATTTGAACTTAACCAATAGTATATTTTCTTCATATTGAAAAGTACCTAAATAAAACACAATGGGACATTGTAATTTATTGTTTTACAGAAAGGCCTGATGAGGACCGTATCGCCCATGTGCATTTGTTCTACTGCTGTCCTTTACGAGCTCAAGTATAAGGGCAAAGTTATTTGACTGAGTGACAGCACCCCATTAATCATGACTTTGTCAACATTTGCCACATGCATATGGCCCAGGGCTGATTTCAGAATGAGCAAGACATTAGCATGTGAGTCATAATTCAGTTATTGTTTCCCATTAAGCCCTGAGGGCGAAAAGCAATTTGATATGGCCTGAATACGTACTAATGTATGCCAATTTTCTTTTCACCCATTACAGTCTAATTATAAACAAATCTGTATCTGAAGACATTATTAAACAATATCTAGATTCTGGATAATTTGAGCAATTAAATGATAAAGGCATGGCCATATTTGTTCTCTCAGAATGACAGCTGACTTCATTGTGGTGTGGGTGGGCTTTTAATTGCTGATGAGCTTAATGGAAAATATACAATTTAGTTGATCAGATTTTTATCGGAGAGGAACAAACTCGGGTTGAATGGCTGCCTGCATGCCATTGAATCCAGTAGAAACCAGAATGACAAGTAGGGAGAAGGAGCGAGAGATGTTTGCAAATTGAAAACTGGTAAAACCTGAATATTGTCCTTCTTGACACCATTGCACTGCTTCTTTTGCTTCAAAACAAATCACAAGTCAGAGAAAGTCACTAGAGTACTTCACCATTCCATTTACTACTATTCTAACCACAGTCTGTTCACCAAGCCTCATTTTCTAATCTGTAGGTATGGCCATCTCTTGCTCTTGGATTCTGATTTAACATGTACTACATATAATATGCATGTTATCAGTACTGCATATGCTGTTTCCAATACTCTGGCATGAGTGTGTGCAGCAGAGATACCCAAGCCTTTGCTGTTTGCTTTAACTAATCACTTTGCTGTTCGCTTTACCTGCTCACTCAGACCCAAATCCAATTTGACACCTTTGAGCATTATCCTAGCCACAGCCAGTGTTGCACACCATATGGTTTAGAGCTGGTTTATGAAGCACAGATAGAAATGACATGCCATGAACAGCTCAGTAAAAATGACATTTTTTAAGTCTTTATTGATGGACAGGCCTACAGCTCAGTAAAAAATGTTTATGCTGAGGTATTCAGGAGATAAGGTTGAGGTGTTGAGATTTCAGAGCATAGACTGTCCATTTCAGACACCTCAGCAACATATTCACATACAGGATAGGTTTGTACAATCATGGTCTGCGACTGAAGTACATTTTGTAGGCTCTGCAATTTCATGAAGGAAAAATAGTAAGGTGTGTTTTTCACATCGGGTAATCCAGGGGCTACATGAGATGTCTCAAAAATAAATCAGAAATGTAGCTAATGGTGGCTATTCAGCAGCCTGATGGTCTGGGGTTAGAAATTATTGGCCAGTCTTCTAGTTTTCAGCATTATGCCACCCGCGTCTGATTAATGGAAACAGGGAGAACAGGCCATTGCTTGGATGGCTGAGGTCCCTGATGTTCTTCTTGGCCTTCCTTCGACACCTGGTGTTGCAGGTGACCTAGAGGACAGGCAGTGTACATTTGGCTGCATGTATCAACCTCTGAAGAGCCTTGCGGTCCTTGGCGGTGGAGTTGCCATACCAGGCTGTGATGCAGCCCGATCTATGATTAGGGGCAACTCTGTTTGGGGTAATGGGGTCCAGAGGAGGTGAAACACACTACAGGACAGTTTGGGCCGGAGAGCATCCAGGAGAGAGAAGTCAGCGCAGCATCGGGTGTTCCTCATGGGGCTCTATAACCTGTTGGGGATAGGGGGCAGTATTTGCATGGCCGGATAAAAAACGTACCCGATTTAATCTGGTTATTACTACTGCCCAGAAACTAGAATATGCATATAATTATTGGCTTTGGATAGAAAACACCCTAAAGTTTCTAAAACTGTTTGAATGGTGTCTGTGAGTATAACAGAACTCATATGGCAGGCAAAAACCTGAGAAGATTCCTTACAGGAAGTGGCCTGTCTGACCATTCCTTGAGCTTCTTGCCTCTGTCTATTGAAGACTGAGGATCTTTGCTGTAACGTGACACTTCCTACGGCTCCCATAGGCTCTCAGAAGGCGGGAAAAAGCTGAATGATGTAATTCCAGCCCCAGGCTGAAACACATTTGCGCTTTTGGCAAGTGGCCGATCAGAGGACAATGGGCTTAGGGGCGTGCACGAGTCAACCCCATGCTTTATTTTCTTTCGTCTTTTTACCTAAACGCAGATTCCCGGTTGGAATATTATCACTTTTTTATGAGAAAAATGGCATAAAAATTGATTTTAAACAGCGGTTGACATGCTTTGAAGTACGGTAATGGAATATTTAGAAATTTTTGTCACGAAATGCGTCGTGCTCGTCACCCTTCTTTACCCTTTCGGATAGTGTCTTGAACGCACGAACAAAACGCCGCTGTTTGGATATAACTATGGATTATTTGGGACCAAACCAACATTTGTTATTGAAGTAGAAGTCCTGGGAGTGCATTCTGACGAAGAACACCAAAGGTAATAACATTTTTCTTATAGTAAATCTGACTTTGGTGAGTGCTAAACTTGCTGGGTGTCTAAATAGCTAGCCCTGTGATGCCGGGCTATCTACTTAGAATATTGCAAAATGTGCTTTCACCGAAAGCTATTTTAAAATCGGACATATCGAGTGCATAGAGGAGTTCTGTATCTATAATTCTTTAAATAATTGTTATGCTTTTTGTGAACGTTTATCGTGAGTAATTTAGTAAATTTGTAGTAAATTCACCAGAAGTTTGCGGGGGGTATGCTAGTTCTGAACGTCACATGCTAATGTAAAAAGCTGGTTTTTGATATAAATATGAACTTGATTGAACAAAACATGCATGTATTTTATAACATAATGTCCTAGGTGTGTCATCTGATGAAGATCATCAAAGGTTAGTGCTGCATTTAGCTGTCTTCTGGGTTTTTGTGACATTATATGCTAGCTTGAAAAATGGGTGTCTGATTATTTCTTGCTGGGTACTCTGCTGACATAATGTAATGTTTTGCTTTCGTTGTAAAGCCTTTTTGAAATCGGACAGTGTGGTTAGATTAACGAGAGTCGTGTCTTTCAAATGGTGTAAAATAGTCATATGTTTGAGAAATTGAAGTAATAGCATTTCTAAGGTATTTGAATAACGCGCCACAGGATTCCACTGGCTGTTACGTAGGTGGGACGATTTCGTCACACTGGCCCTAGAGAAGATAACAGACCTCCTAAATTCTGATTTGTCAGCTCTTCTCACCCCTAGGACAAGCATAGAAACAAAAATAATAGAATGAGAGACAGAGAGCGCCAGGTCTGTTGGTAAAAAGACAGGGGACAAGGGACATATCAACCTAATTCATGCATGTGTGTGTGTGTGTACTTACCTCACTAAAGGTCTTCATTCACACTCAATGAGCTCTTGGAAGAATGGGGCATGGTAGGGATTGAGAACAAACAGCTGGCTTCCTCTGGGCCACCTTGTCATGCACTTTGTTCCATCTTCAGGATTCATCATCTTTGGTTGATTCGGACCTACAGCATATATGTCAGATTATTTTACCAGACTCACAACATTTTCCTTTCTAGCTGTGCCACCAAATGTTTGCAAATTAATAGTAAAGTGAACACGTTTAGTTAATACTGTAACATTACGGAACAACCTTTTTAAAATTCAACAAATGGTTAGTGGGTGAGGCAATATGGACAATCCTGGCCTACAAAACTATGATTTATGTCACGTAGATGAGAGCCAAGTGAACCGAATCACACAGGGTTGTGACAGCTAAGGTGAATACTCTGTCCCTGTGTTTTTTCCATTCATGCTCTCCCGATCGAGTAGAATATATCACGGTGACATATCAATATTAGTTATTTCTTGCGTAGGCTGCTATCCTTCTTGAAAAACTGTATAATCTTGGGAGGGGAAATTTTGCCACGTTACTAGTTTCCCCGCCGACACTGTGATATGCTACAACTGACCAGTGGCACTGCACCTTAGGTCGGCAGGCACCACGATACAATATGGTGCACTGGTCATTCGCATCAGCTTTAGCCGCTCACGAGTAAGGCCCACAATGTGGTTTATGTGTAAAATGCGGCCAGTCAATCCGAAAAAATATGGATCATTTTAACTGCTAGAAACAAGCCATTTTCTCTGGTCACAAATCTGCACTCAGTGTATTCTCTATGGCACTCAGAGGCTGCGACACAGTCTATATTCACAATGTTCTCTGAGGGATGTTTTTCTCACAGCTAGATATCTACGAGCAACTTAGAGCAGACCGAAGTGGCTTTTGTCAACTTGAGCTAGCTAGCTAGCTAGCTTGCAAATGTTAGCCAACTATCTAGCTAGGTTAGCTAAGGAAACATGTTGTAATTCAACATTGGCTAGCAATAAATATGCTTATAAACAAGGCAAGGTACCTACCCAGCAGCTACTGAAAATATTCTTCCACTTCACAGCCACTTCAAGAAAATATTTACTGAAATAGTCTGTGCCTCATGTATCTCACACGACAGCTTGTTGGTGCCTGAAACATATCATTTGAATCTACAATAGGTATAAGCTATTACTGTAAATAAATACAGTATGTTAGAGTAATTTTTACAGGAGGCTTCCAAATTACAGTTAACCGTATTTTTCAGTATTTTACCATAATGCAGTTCTGTCTACAGCATGAATGCTATAAAACACAGTTATGGTATTATACTGTGCATCCTACAGTGTTTTACTGTTGAAATTACAGAAAAGTATGCAGTGTACTGTAGTTCTTTCTAATAGAATGTGAATCCTGTGAACATTTGGTTTTGTTACACTAGTGATTCTCTGATTCAGAACACAATTGGGCATCTGGTCCTTGAAATGATGGAAGGTTTTGACTTTCATCAATATAAAATTGACAATCATTTTGGACACAGTGCCAAAACAAAGACTGGGAATCCCTGGATTGTGAAGATTATATTATGTGAGTGAAAGTGTATTGTTTGAAATCCCTTGGGACAGATAGATGTACCCTTGTTTATCCAGCCTCTCCTAGGTAAAATGGGGTCAGTGCACAGTCTGTCTGCTGTGAAAATACATGGGAAATGTAAACAATGTATTGTAGAAAAGCTTAACTTCATCAAATAAAACAGAGAAATAA
Organism: Salmo salar; assembly: GCF_965601325.2. NCBI lineage: Eukaryota > Metazoa > Chordata > Actinopteri > Salmoniformes > Salmonidae > Salmo > Salmo salar. Next base: position 10,395,086 of record NC_138310.1, on the reverse strand, counting down.
TGCACTTGATAGTCCTTGAATCAGGACGTTGTATTGCACACACAGTCGGTAAAATCAACCTATTTTCTGGCATGCATACATGCAGTAAATAGATCAATGAAACACAGACAGTGGGGAAAAGAACAACAACATATTCAAAAAATCTGACCTTACAAGGTATATATTCATCAAATCCGTCTTGATTTTTGTATTCTAACAGGCCCACAATGTGGTTACTAATATCCGATTAGTATATACTGTATATGGCTGTTTTCGCTGCATAATATTTAGAAATAGTCCTTTTTGCGTTTGAAAAAATTACTGCTAAATGCTAACTCTCATTCGTATGAGCTGGTAGCATAGCCAGCCATATACTGTAGAAATCAGTGGTGGTACTTGAAGCATTTTTTTTAGTGTAATGCAGTTGATTGGTGACAATGACATTAAAATCTTTTTTACCCCCAATTATTGTGAAATACACATACACAAGAGCCTAAATGTAAGCAAATTTTGATGGGGGACAATGAGGATATTCGGAATCTTTCCCTCATTGGGGACGTGTGAGTGGCATTGCCATTGCAGGAGTCACCACGTGGTCTATGAAAGGCACAGCAACTCTCTGGCGGTTTGGCTTATTATTAACACTGTTATTATCACAGGTCTTATTTTGAGAGAAAGTGCCTCTACACTGTGATTACTCAAATGATGCGCTGTCTTGTTCCTGTGGCGACAGGGGGCCGACTGGCAGACCACAGTATTGGGAAAATGGCCAATTATAGTAATGAAGTGTCACAAATGCGATTGGGAGTGATCACCTCTGTGGCTGTAGGGATTAAGCGTGTCCTGGACACACATACGATATCTTCAGTCTACCAAGGTCAGACACATAATTTTTTTACAGTTTTTTTTCCCGGTAACGTTTTTGCAGCATCATATTTTTTTGCTTTCTCTATGTGTTGCTTCTGTCTTTTTTGGAGGGTTAATGTGGCACGATACAACTAGTTGTCTTGGGGCTTTCAACTCTTCCAGTGGACAACATTGGTGGTACTGTAAAGCACCCTCTGTTGACTCCATTGTAGAATTGCCAGCAGCAATCAGAGGGCCAGCTTTAGTCACTTAAGCAACGAGACATTTCCTTTTCAAAACATGAGACCTATCCTGTCAGAAAGAGATTATAAAGTAGGCTTACCGGTAATTAAAAAATCACACCATCATTATAACAGGCCCAGTCATTATCAATGCTCTCACTATGATCTAAGGGTACTCTATTATCCTCTCACTGATGTAGAAGAAGGTTAAAGCACATCAGCTCAGTATGAGTAAACAGTGAAGCAGTTCACTGTGCGCCTATTGATGTCTTCAACACTCTCCTCTTGAAATAGGATAACGTAGGCAGAGAGGACACAGAATCAGAGCCAGCGGGGAAAGGCTTTGCGGTGATATGTACAGCGTTCACGAGCCGGCTCCATGGAAAGCAAGGTTAAACGTGGCTTCTTCTCAGAGTGGGCTGGGCCGGTGCTTCAGCTCCATCCCTTTATTCCTGGGCCAGAAGTCTCTGAGAGTATTTCATCTCCCTTTATTATCAATAAGCAGTCTTTGCCCTCTTTTTTTCAACCCCTGCCAGCAGGACATGATTGATTGGTGCTAAACGTAGGAAAGACACTGCTTCATATTTGATCATGATATTGACAGGTACTATCATGTCTTGTTAGCTCTGCCACCTATTCGGCTCCCTGTTCCGGGGTAATCACCTCGTGTTTATGGTGTGGTCTAATGTGAGCCATTACTGTAAGTCAATACACCTGGGCAACATCAGAGCAGCCTTTCATCTGCACAGCCGACAGAGATGCTAGCTCCACATCTGGGCATACTCTTGCGCTCTCCAATTAGGCCTGTATTATGAAAATGTTTTTGATATGGTGCTGGAGAGGAGCTATGCTACCGCAATTTCTGTTTTTCTCTTTTTAGCACACACAGTCACTCACAGTCGAACACACACACACGCACACATAGAGGGAGAAAGCATACACACCTTTCACAGTCACCAATTCACTTATATTCATGACACATATATGCACACACAGGGAGAAAGCAAACAAATTTTGCACTCGAACCAATACATTTATATTCACCTCACAGCATCCCTTTTTCATGAAATGCTTTCAGTGACTTTGATCCAGTTCTCCTCCATTTGTTGTGCTCTATCTACTGCTTAAGAGTGTGCGCTGATTTTATAAACACAGCAGCAGTCCATTTACAGACTGAGAGGCAAGGTGTGTGTGTGTGTGTGTGTGTGTGTGTGTGTGTGTGTGTGTGTGTGTGTGTGTGTGTGTGTGTGTGTGTGTGTGTGTGTGTGTGTGTGTGTGTGTGTGTGTGTGTGTGTGTGTTTTTGTTTAGCTATCCTTGTGGGTATTATAAATCTTCACAAGGAGAGTAAAACAATGAAAAGTCAGACAAGTGGAGGCATTTTTCCAGTCCCCACGAGGAAAAATGCTATTTTAGGTTTATGGGTTAAGTTTAGGGTTAGGGTTACAATTAGGGTTAAGGCTAGAATTAACGTTAGGGTTAGGTGCTAGGGTTAGGAGTTATGGTAGTTATGGCTGTGTAAAAAACTGATAGTGAATGTTTTGAAGCCAAGAATACTTACTAGCTACAGAATTACTTGCACAATCACTGTCTTTGTCTTCATCATAGTTAAAGTTAGCAATGGATGTGCAACCAGTCAAGAAGAGAGAAAAAAGAGCACCTTAGATATCATTCAAAGGAGTGCAAGTAAGATTATTGGCAAGTGCCCAGTGGTGGAAAAAGTACCCAAATGTCATGCTTGAGTAAAAGTAAAGATAAATTAATAGAAAATTAGTAAAAGTAAAAGTGAAAGTCACCCAGTAAAATACTAATTGAGTAAAAGTCTAAAAGTATTTATTTTTCAATATACTTAAGTATCAAAATTAAATGTAATTGCTAAAATATACTTAAATATCAAAAGTAAAAGTAAAAGTATAAATAATTCCTTATATTAAGCAAAGCAGCTGGCCACATTTTCTATTTTTTATTTATTTACGGATAGCCAGGGGCACGCTCCAACTCACCCATATTTTACAAATGAAGAAAGTGTTTAGTGAGTCTGCCAGATCAGAGGCAGTAGGGATGACCAGAGATGTTCTCTTGATAAGTGTGTAAATTAGACCATATTCCTGTCCTGAGAAGCATTCAAAATGTGTCAGGGAAAATGTATGGAGTAAAAAGTACATACTTTTCTTTAGGAATGTATTGAAGTAAAAATAAAAGTTGTCAAACATATTAATAGTAAAGTAAAGTACAGATACCCAAAAAACCTACTTAACCCTTGTATAGTCTTAATAGTCTGTCCTGTTCTGTTCTGTCCTTGTCCTAAGGGTAAAAAATGACCCACCCTCACAACACCCCCAAAATAAAGCAGCGTAATTGAATTTTAAAACCCAAATATATTTCGCATGAGAAACAACCTGTCATTCATCACAAACTTTGTAAATATCTGGGATTTCCCTCTTCACAATGCAGAAAGACTGCATTTAATCCGTGGACACCACTCGTTTTTATTACAACACACCTGTCTTAATTGTTTTCTTTATTATTATTGCTAAAGGTACTACATAGGTGTAAACATACATTTTTAGCAAGAGATAGCACTTGTATAGCCTAAGAAAGTAGCATAAATGTGTAGAAAATAGTTGTGAATTCATTTTATTGAAGGGAAAAAATAACAGTCTTGAACTTTTTTGGTTACGAACTGATGCAGTTGAAGTCAGAAGTTTACATACACCTTATCCAAATACATTTAAACTAAGTTTTTCACAATTCCTGACATTTAATCAGAGTAAATATGCCCTGTCTTAGGTCAGTTAGGATCACCACTTTATTTTAAGAATGTGAAATGTCAGAATAATAGTAGAGAGAATGATTTATAACAGCTTTTATTACTTTCATCACATTCCCAGTGGGTCAAAAGTTTACATACACTCAGTGTCACTGTGCTCAAGGAAGCAGGAGGGTCGAAGACAGGCGCAGGAGACACAAGTCCGTGAACACACGTAATTTAATAAATAATCCACACATTGCCAAGAAAACAGGTAAGGCAGGGCAAAGCAACACAAATGCCCAAATAACAGCCCGGCGTGCAGCGTAGGGACGCAGCCCAAAACAACTAAACTAGACCAACAGAAAATAAAAGAGGATCGGTGGCAGCTAGTAGGCCGGCGACGACGACCGTCGAGCGCCGCCCGGGCAAGGAGGGGCGCCACCTTCCGTCGATGTTGTGACACTCAGTTAGTATTTGGCAGCATTGCCTTTAAATTGCTTAACTTGGGTAAACATTTTTGGGTAGCCTTCCACAAGCTTCCCAATTAGTGAATTTTACTTTCCTCATGATGCCATCTATTTTGTGAAGTGCACCAGTCCCTCCTGCAGCAAAGCACCCCCACAACATGATGCTGCCACCCCTGTGCTTCACGGCTGGGATGGTGTTCTTCGGCTTGCAAGCCTCCCCCTTTTTCCTCCAAACATAATGATGGTCATTATGGCCAAACAGTTCTCCTTTTGTTTCATCAGACCAGAGGACATTTCGCCCAAAAGTATGATCTTTGTCCCCATGTGCAGTTGCAAACCGTAGTCTGGCTTTTTTATGGAGGTTTTGGAGCAGTGGCTTCTTCCTTGCTGAGCGGACTTTCAGGTTATGTCGATATAGGACTCATTTTACTGTGGGTATAGATACTTTTGTACCTGTTACCTCCAGCATCTTCACAAGGTCCTTTGCTGTTGTTCTGGGATGGATTTGCACTTTTCGCACCAAAGTACGTTCATCTCTAGGAGACAGAATGCGTCTCCTTCTTGAGCGGTGTGACGGCCGCGTGGTCCCATGGTGTTTATACTTGTGTACTATTGTTTGTACAGATGAACATGGTACCTTCAGGCATTTTAATACTTCTCCCAAGGATGAACCAGACTTGTGGAGGTCTACATTTTTTTTCTGAGGTCTTGGCTGATTTATTTTGATTTCCCCATGATGTCAAGCAAAGAGGCACTGCGTTTGAAGGTTGGCCTTGACATACATCCACAGGTACACCTCCAATTGACTCAAATGATGTCAATTAGCCTATCAGAAGCTTTTAAAGCCATGACATCATTTTATGGAATTTTCCAATAGTTTGAAGGCACAGTCAACTTAGTGTATGTAAACTTCTGACCCATTGGAGTTGTGATATAGTGAATTATAAGTGAAATATTCTGTCTGTAAACAATTGTTGGAAAAATGACTTGTGTCATGAACAAAGTAGATGTCCTAACCAACTTGCCAAAACTTTAGTTTGGTAACAAGAAATTTGTGGAGTGGTTGAAAATTTTTTTTAATGACTCCAACCTGAGTGTATGTAAACTTCCGACATCAACTGTATATTCTTACATACTGTACAATGATGAAGTCAGCTTCAAAATACTAGTCTTCTCCCATTTTTTTTACCATTGCCCCCACACACAAGGTGTTTAAACAACAAATATAAATAAGAATAAGATAAGATATTATATACAAAACGAGAAGAACATAAATCAATCAACTCTAATTAGCACATGTATGCAAGTGTGTGTGCATGGACTTTGTAGATGTATTTCTCACATGTGCAGCACATAGTATTTGTTTTACATTCCTTCTTTGGGCGGCAGAATTGGCATCTCCTCCTCTTGCCTGCCCCAGCTTCAGCCTCAGGTGGATCAGGACAAGATTCAGCCCCCTGAACAGCTTTCACAAGCGCTGCAGAGGTGCCTTTCCCAACTGCTCCAGGAACACCCTGCTCTTGTTCCGCTTATCAGGCATTCAGGTAGGGTTGATCTTGTTCCATATCACAAAGGCATTGTATGAGGACACATCAATGATGTTATGGAAGATGACCAGGGGATAGCGGGCTGTCATCCTCCTGCAGCTGTAAGTTCCAATTACCTTGTCCATGTTGTCCACGCCTCTTTTGTTGTGGTTGTAGTCCAGGATGATGGCTGGCTTGCTGTCCTCACGATTACTGATATCAGCAGTTTTGTGCAGTGTGCTCAGGAGGACCACATTCTTGTTCCTCTCTGGGAGGTAAGAAACTAGAGTGGTGATGGGGGTGTAGGCAGACTTTGATGAGAAGACCTCTCTCCCCCTTGTTGCGCAGAGGGCAGGGGGAGCTCAGGCTTGTTCTTTCTAACTGTGCCAACCATGGTGATCTTTCTCTTCAGGAGCTGTTGGCTGAGTTCAATCAGTAGCACACAATCTCAATTTCCCATTGTGTGTGTGTGTGTGTGTATCAAATTTATTTTCAATCAAATGTATTTATAAAGCCCTTTTTACATCAGCCAATGTAAAAAAGTGCTGCACAGAAACCCACCCTAAAACCCCAAACAGCAAGCAATGCAGATGTAGAAGCACGGTGTGAATGTGTGTCTTTGTGGTTTTTGTGATGTGTAAATTATTTTTTAACTGCTGGGTCAAAAATGACCCTAAGACAATATTTGTACCCTGGTGGTGTACAGCTTTCGTGGAAATATGAACAAAGGCGATGTTTCACTTTTTGTAATGTTGGGGTCACTCTATGAAAAGTAATCAAATTTAAAGTTGAAAAAATATCATTTAGGGTTTTTTTTCTGCTGTTAAACATAATGGTGGGTCATTTTTTACCCTTAAGACAACACAAGGGTGAAGTAGTACTTGAAAGTAGTTTTACTCAAGTACTTTACACCACTGCAACTGCCCGCACACCACCCCTGGCAAACTAGCTTGCAAATGTGAGTACTTTCAGCTTAGATGTCTTTAACTTCATCACAGTGGTTATGGGCCATGAAAGTGTGTTAAGACTTTGTTTGGTGCTATCATGGCAGAGAGGGAGAGAGAGGCCACAAACCAACAGGTAAGGTAGTGAGAAGTGCCTCTCCAAGCCTTTAGAGTTCATAGACTGATGATCTCTCATGGTGTGAATCAATCTGAGTAACCATATACAGTAGGATCTCTTATGAAATCATAGCATCTTACGTCTAGAGGGTGTATTGGATGTTTTAACTTTATTCAAGAGAGAGGCAGCCATGATTATATTTCTTTTGGATAATTGTGTAGAGCGGAGATTGATTAATTTCAACAACAAAATAATGAAACATTTTTTAACTATGTAGGTTGCCGGTTATTTTTACAGTATAATAACTGTATTATATGTTTAAAATATGATGTTATGTTTTAAACCATACTGCATGTAGAGCAGCAGTATTAGCAACCTGACATAAGGGAAGTGAGGAAATTAATCATACAGTAACAGAGAAAGAGTACAAAATGGTTGTTTAATTGAATATATCCACATTAACAGTCACTCTGGTATTCAGTACGGTATTAATGGCTATGGCCTTAAGACTGATTGAACTGCACAAGAGTAAATACCCCTCTGCAAGGCCCCCCTTAGCCTTGTAAATTTTCCCATTTGGAAGTTAAGATGTGTCTATATCCTTTTCTCAAAAGTCACTAGAAATGAGCATTTAAAACCAGTTCTTCCCCAACAAATGTGTCCCAATGTCAGTCTCTCCTACGCCCTTGGGTGTGCCTGTCACTGCCTTGCAGGAAGGCATTTTTTTAGAGGCAGAGAAATGGCGTGACGGCCAATCAACTGTCATTATACAACCTTTGTCCTCTCCCTGGCCAGAGATACATGGAGTTTAAACCACCCACGTAGGGTGGTTTAAACTATATATATAGAGAGAGAGAGAGAATGAGAGAGAGTGTGAGAGAGAGTGAAAGAGAGCGAGTGAGAGAGATATATAGGGCTGTGGTTTCCATTCACTCTCTGAGACAGACCAGTTATCTCCATGTTCAGTTCAGATGTTGTATTGTTAATTTCCAGTTACAGTCAGGGGTCGAACACACACAGCCTATATGCATTTAGCATTGATTCTGATTCGTGAGACCAATGTTGAACAGTCCTTACCACAGGTGTTTCCTGCTTAAGTTTCTGCCTTTAGACGGGGATGAGCAAGATAGAAATGTAATCTCATTTGCTCGATGGGAGGGCGGGGGGAGGGCCTTGTAGCCGTCCCGGGAAGGGAGAGTAACAATGGTCAATCGTGTTCTCTCCGTATAGAGAACAGGAGATGTGTTGATAGTATTTTCAGAGTGTTTCCCTCAGATGTCCTTTATTAAAGTCCCCAGCTACAATTAATCCAGCCTCAGACACTCCAGTCGTCTCCAGTCACTCTCCCATCATCCTCCACAAACCCACAGCCAACCCACCACTCTTGGTCTGCGGACAAAGACCTCATTTGAACAAAAAAACTCCCAAAAACAAGAAAAATAAAGGTTGATCTGTCTTCCATCAGGGAGTAAAAGATGAAGAATAACAAAACTAAACTCAGAGAACCAGTCAATGTGGAATGGTATGTCTGCTTTTGCCAACCTCCTCACAAACCAAACCCGGGCAGTATTCCTCCTGTCATATGTGTCAGATGTTAGCTCCCTGTGTGCTTAACCCGTCTGTTTTCAGTCACAGAACAGAGGCACGTCACAGAACCCAGGGGGGAAGTATCTCATGGTTCTCAAAACTAAGGAGAGATTCAGTATGACCTGGTTTCTCCATGTCATGTGTTGTAGCTTGACAGAGAGCATGGAGTTGCATTGGAGCCGAAGTCCCCAGGTAGTACAGGTCACATAAGCTTAAATTTACAGATATTGGATCTTGATTTGATCATTTTGTTCCTTCGAATTTTCCTGTACTGCAGCAAATGCAGATCAGCTTCGGGATTTACATAAATTCAATCAAAACCCAACTAACACATGATTATATTAAGAGTATTGCACTTTCATGTAGCCTACTTTTGGCCAGCCTAACTGCTGATTTAGCAACATTATGGACTAAACGTTCAAAACCTTTTGATGCCGGATTATTTTACTATCGATTCTACATCTGTATGTTATTGGTATGCTTCTTGCTTTTTAACAAAGTTCCGTGGAGAGACAAACAAATATAATTGTAACATTTTCCTTAGATAGGAAATGTCCTCATAACCTTTAATCACAAAGAGTTAGCCTTTGAGACTAACTGTGGCACCCGACAAGGAAAATTATTTGATTTACTTAAGCAGAGGAAATAAATGTTGGTTTTGATCCCTCTTCTACAAATGTTATCCGTAATCATGGTAGCATCACATTAATGTAGACGTGTTTAGAAACATTGTATTCCTATTTACAAATCAAAGTGATTCCAAAATGACACACTACATTATTCACGATTAATTTCTATTGGGCACAATATAATCTGAAACACAACCACAACGAACTGCAAATGTCACGTCTGCTCCCGCTCTCCCCGCCTGGTGCGCGAGGGCGCCAGGCTGCCCTGCATCACGCACTCCGGCCATCATCAATTACGCACATCTGCCTTCCCTCGTCACTCGCATTAGCGATATTGGATTCACCTGGACTCACTCATCACCTGTTTATTACCTCCCCTATATGTGTCAGTTCCCCTGCTCTGTTCCCTGCTGATGCATTTAATTGTTTTTGTCTTTGTTACCCTTGTGCTGACGCTGGTCCTGTCTCGTTCCATGTCCGTTCCTTATTAAATGTTTGACTCCCCGTACCTGCTTCGTCTCTCCAGTCCATGTGACAGCAAATGCCTCCAAAAAGTTTGTAGAGTCATTGCAAGCTAGGAGTATGTGTCACGTCCTGACCAGCAGAGGGTGTTGTTGTGTAGTTTTTGGTCAGGACGTTGCAGAGTATGTCTGTGTATGTGTGTTTCTATGTGGGTCTGTGTGGCTCCCGATCAGGGACAGCTGGTTATCGTTGTTCCTGATTGGGGCTCATATAATTAGGAGTATGTTTGTCACTTGGGTTTGTGGGTGGTTGAGTTAACACTGCTGTTCATTTGTTTGTAAGTATTAGCCTGTTAGCCTGTCACTTTATTTCATTCGTCTTTATTTTGTTTTTCCGTGTTCATCACATTTAATAAATATGATGTGGAGCACGCAACCCGCTGCGTATTGGTCGTACAGTGATTTTGAAATATCTTCAGACGAAGGAGAAAACTACGACAGAACCACCCACCTAAACAAGACCAGGCAGCGAAAGAAGGAGAAGAGGAACACTAATTATATGGACTATGGTGAAGAATGGACTTGGGAAGAGATTCTGGATGGGGCTGGACCTTGGCACCAGGCTGGGGAATACCGTCGCCCACGGGAGGAGTTGGAGGAAGCTAAGGCAGAGAGGAGGCGATATGAGGCCAGGAACGTGCTGGCGAAGAAGCCGGAGAGGCACCCCCAATACATTTTTTGAGGGGGGCATACGGGTAGTTTGGCTAGGCCTAAGAAGAGCCATAAGCCAGCTACCCGTGAGTATATGGAGGAGCGTATGAGGTGGAGGTCGCCGTGTTTCGCTGAAGTGCGCACTATCTCGCCCATACGCACGCACAGTCCAGTGCGCGCCATTCCAGCCCCTTGCAGATGCCGTGCTAGAGTGGGCATCCAGCCTGGTAGGAGGGTGCCAGCGCAGCGCGTCTGGTCACCGGTACGCCTCCTAGGACCAGGCTACCCTACGCCCGCTCTACGTACGGCAACCATCAGGCCCCTGCACAGCCCAGTTCGCCTTATACCAGCACCCCACTCGTACAGGGCTGCTAGTTCCATCCAGCCAGGATGGGTTGGGCAGGCGGTGAGGTCAAGGCCAGCTGTGCGCCTCCATGGCCCAGTCTTTCCGGTTCCTGCCTCTTGTGCTAACCGGGAAGTGGGTACCTCCAGTCTGGCACGACCAGTACCAGCAACCCGGACCAAGCTTCCCATTAGTCGGCCTAGTCCTATTCAGCCTGTTCCCGCTCCTCGCACTAGTCCTGGGGTGCGTGTATCCAGCCTGGTACCTCCTCTACCAGCCCCACGCATCAGGCGTCCAGTGCGTCAGCCCAGCCTCGAGAGCTCGGCACCAGTGTGCAGTCCAGAGTATCCGGCACCAGTGTGCAGTCCAGAGTATCCGGCACCAGTGTGCAGTCCAGAGTATCCGGCAACAGTGTGCAGTCCAGAGTATCCGGCAACAGTGTGCAGTCCAGAGTATCCGGCAACAGTGTCTAGTCCGGAACCGAGGGAGACTGCCTGCGACCTGGAACCGAGGGAGACTGCCTGCGACCCGGAACCGAGGGAGTCTGCCTGCGACCCGGAACCGAGGGAGTCTGCCTGCGACCCGGAACCGGGGGAGCCTGCCTGCGACCCGGAACCGGGGGAGCCTCCCTGCGACCCGGAACCGAAGGGGTCTGCCTGCGACCCGGAACCAAAGGGGTCTGCCTGCGACCCGGAACCAAGGGAGTCTGCCTGCGACCCGGAACCGGGTGAGTCTGCTTGTGACCTGGAACCGAGGGAGTCTGCCTACGATCCAGAAATAAATATAATTAACTGTGAACTAAAGGAATCTGCCTATGACCCAGAACCCAATGAGTCTGCCTACAGCGTTGACCGGAAGGAGTATGCCTACAACCTGGAATGGAAAGAGTCTGCCCATGTGCCACAACGGAGTGAGTCTGTCTACGACCCAGACCCCAATGAGTCTGCATACAACCTGGAGGGCAGGAGGCCGGAACCAGAGCCACCTCCAGGATAGGAGGGTTGGGGAGGGGAGGTGTAGCACAGTGCCGTCATTGACGGCAGCCACCCTCCCTTCCCTCCCTTATTGTTTAGGGGGTATTTGTATTTGTTTTTGTTGTGGTTTTGGGGGATTTTGTGGTTTCTTTTTTTAGGTGCATTCGGGGTATGCACCTTTAGGGGGGGTACTGTCACGTCCTGACCAGCAGAGGGTGTTGTTGTGAAGTTTTTGGTCAGGACGTGGCAGAGTATGTCTGTGTATGTGTGTTTCTATGTGGGTCTGTGTGGCTCCCGATCAGAGACAGCTGGTTATCGTTGTTCCTGATTGGGAGTCATATAATTAGGAGTATGTTTGTCACTTGGGTTTGTGGGTGGTTGAGTTAACACTGCTGTTCATTTGTTTGTAAGTATTAGCCTGTTAGCCTGTTACTTTATTTCATTCGTGTTTTATTTTGTTTTTCCGTGTTCATCACATTTAATAAATATGATGTGGAGTATTGGTCGTACAGTGATTGAAATATCTTCAGACGAAGGAGGAAACTATGACAGTATGGGGCCAAATACTAAACATTTGACTTTATTTATGAGCATCTTTAGGGGTGTCAATAATTTTGACCCCTACCATTTTGAGAAAAAAAAGTATTACTTGTTAAACAAAATCTCTTTCTCTTAGAAATGGTATTAGTATAAAATAATATAATTTCTCTTTTGTTTTAGCATACAATAAAACTCAGTATTTGAATTATTTATTTTATACCGTCATTGTTGCTCATCTTTATTAAGGGTTTAAATAATTTTGGACCCCAAAAATGTTTTATTTAGACAGAAACCTATTTCATTATGCTCCTTGGTTAGAGGCCATCCATTTCAGCACACAATATTTTACATTCTATAATGATTTGAGTGTGTTAATGAAGACACCTCTGATTGGATATAATAAGCTGGGAGCTAAGTTGTAATGGAGTTTGGTCAACTGTGGTTCAATACTCCAAATCACTATCCCCCAGCAATGGCAATGGATTATTCACCATTAGCCTAGGTGGATGGAATTTACATAGCTAGAAAATAACCAGAAAAACTAAATGGCAGGCAAGAACTTGGGTTACAGCATTGGGTTTTCTACTGTGACTGTGTAATCCATTAATGATGCTCTTTTGTTGTGTTGCCCTTTTGTTGTTATAATGTTATTATATTGAAATTGTGTGTGTGTGTGTGTGTGTGTGCGTGCGTGCGTGTGTTTGTGTGTGTTTGTGGCTGTCTGTTTCTGTGTCTGTGATTGTGTCTGTTCATGTGTTGGTGAAAGGTCCAGACAGAAATCAGTGTTATGCTTCAAATGTCAATTTGCCCCCTCGTATCCCGCTGGCCATTTCTCAGGCCCAAGAGGAGTTGACCTTATCTAAGATTTGTCAGAATACAAGCTGGGGAAACAAGCTGGAATCAATACGCTTAGGGGGGTCTGGGAGTACTGCCTCAGACACAGATGTCTTGTTCAGTCTCTCTCTCTACACCCATAGCCCCACAGACCTTTCCATCTCTGGGTAGGGTCATTGACTGAGTGACACGATATGCCTCCACATCCAGCACTCATGAGAGACTGAGCTTAGCTGTCAGTCAAATGATTGCTTGTCTCAGCTGAGGGAGGGAGAAAATAGAAGACATAAAGAGAGATAAACAGGGGGAACTGAAGTAAGGAGAGAGAGAGAGAGTGAGGGATCGTGGCAATGAGAGAATAGTAGAGACAGAGCTGGTAGTGAACAAAGCCAACAAAGGTGAGAGGAGGAACAACAGAGATACACAGATCAAAGTTTTAGTTTAGACAGAGTACAGGGACTGGAGATGTAATTAGAAGCCTGCGAACCAAAGAGAGAAATAAAAACTCAATAACATATGAGAGAATCGGGCCAAAACTGACCCTGAACCCATTTGTTCCAGTTGTGGTGTTATTATATTTAGCTGCCCTGCTTCCCTCTCTGTTTGTGTGCACTTATTTGCCTGGTTTATCTTTCCTGTGGAGGAGTCGCCAGGATCGAGTGGTTATCGAGCTTAATTGTGCGGACATACTTGGACTGTGCTGTCTCCCCGGCCTCTACAGCAGGAAGGGGCAGCCCCACTGGCTCACCGCCAAGCAGCACAAATAGAGACACATTCCCAAATCCCAGGTGACAGTTGCACTTACAACAGGATTTACCCTGGGTGTTAAGCTATCACCAACAGCCTAAACACTATAAGCAAATGTTCAGGCCGAACAGCCAAATACTTATTAATTCTGGGTGGTCGGTTATGGGGCCAAAACCATACTATTCCTAATTGTTCAGCGCAGCTGTAAGAGTGTACTTCATCACCAATAAGAAAGTAGACAGGTTGGCAAAGGGACATATGGCAAGAGAGAACAAGCAAGAGAAGACAGAATACTCTGACTATCATATAGTGCTGGGAAAGATTTAGCAACTTTTACTTAATCATTCATTTGACTACAAACCAAATGGATGTACCTCAAACAAAGCAGAATATTCCATGTTCCTAGGCCAGTTTTGCCTGTTGAACATTTATCTAGAGGTGTAATTAGTTGCATTTCTACTTAAGTAAAATGTAATTAAAGTAACAGTACTTCTAATTGAGTAGGATACTTCGGTAACACTTTATTTGGATAGTTAATCTGTAGATGTTCTACATACTATCAGTAACATTTCAACTAACTATCTACTAACCCTAACCCTTATCCTAACCCTAAACTTAACCCATACCCTAACCCTAACCTTTGCCCTTACCCTAACCCTTATTCTAAACCTAACCCTAACCATAACCTTAGCAAGCAGTTGCTAATCAACAGATAGTTTGTTGATAGTATGACCATCTGTAGAGCATCTACAGACTTGTACTTGCACTACATCATCACACACTGATTTTTATCTGCAACAAGTCATTTTGGTGAAAACACACCACAGCTGGGAAAATATGTATATTTTCTTTATGAGGATTTTAGAATATTTTCATGACGATCTGTTGCCAATTGGATAGAAACCTAGCTACTGACAAGCGAAAATGTAGCTAACAATATTACAGAGCTAGCATAAACTTGGGATGCATGAATGGTGCACGCTGTAGAAATTCCTCATTGTAGGTTCGGAGCTCTCCACATCAGCTGCATCACATCTTGTTCCAGGACTACCACCATACCCTGTTCCAGGTGAACCTTACTTACCTCCAGGACAAAGCATGCCTTATCCATTACAAGCAGCTCCAGGCTTCCATCCAGGCTTAGGCGTGCCCTATCCCAAGCGGGAGGTGCTGGTCGAGGGTATGGACCCACATGGTGCTAGTCCAGGTTATGGAGGTGCAGGTGCTGGAGCAGGCTGTGGAAGGAAGGGCGCTGGAGCGGGGTGCAGAACCATGGGTGCTAGAGCAGGGTGTGGAACCATGGAAGGTGAACCAGTGTGCGGTACCACAGGCGCTGGAGCAGGTTGCGAAATCACAGGAGCTGGAGCAGCAGGTGCCAGTCCAGGGTATGGAGCCACAGGTGCTGGTCCAGGGTATGTAGCCACAAGTGCTGGAGCAGGCTGTGGAAGCAAAGCCGCTGGACCAGGACGCGGAACCACAGAAGCTGGAGCTCGATTGGGAACCACAGGACCTGTATCTGCGTATAGCACCACGGGAGCTGGAGCTGGCTGCGGAAGCATGGGTGTTGGTGATGAGTGCCTCTGGTAGGCAGGGAGAAGAGGATGTTGAGTCTTCATAGGCTCTACCTCTTTCCCCTAGGTTGGTGTGTTGTGGTTGTGCCTGGGACAGACACAAAGCTGTCACATGATTCATCAGACAGTACTAGTGAGGGGCTTGTCTGCTCTAGCTAAGTCATCTGGCTTCTGGCTGCATCAATACCTTCATCCTTTTCTTTAACCCTTTAGACCCCAATAGAATTATTGAATGCTGCTGTAGATTAGTGAGAAAGTTCAAGCAAATTTTATCACTCATTTCAAACATACAGACATAGCTCAAAAACAAAGAACACATTACAAGCTAATCACTTCGTTTTAAAGAGCACAACCTGTTATTTAATATGACACCACATTCATGTGTCAATAGGAATAACACACATTTTGCCTTCCATTGTGTAAAGACACTCATTATCAAAAAGCGATTAACCCTCTATACAACAAAAAAAAACATAGAGTATTTCAATTGTAGTAAATTGGACTAAATTACTCGCTCAAAATGCACCAATTATAATATATTATACTTTAAAATATTATTTACATCTAAATACTGTGTTAAAAAATATAAAAAATGTGACCAGAGGACAATATTCAGAGAGTATTTTAAAATCCACACAAAGTAGGCTATTTGATTGACAACGATTCTTACTTCTATACAATGTAAAAATTAGACTATTTCAAAATGTAGTTAACCTCTCTCAATAAGATTTAGTACAGATCAGGCCTGAGACAAAATGTAGAAATAGTAGCCTACTTTGACAACAATTCAGTGAATGCAACAAGTATTAGATACAGATCAAGAGAGAAGATACAAAACACAACTATGGTTCAGAGACAATTTTAAAAAGTACACATTTTCCCTAAAAGATTTGTAGGACAAATTCATATTTCACACGCCCATAACATGTCATGGAACTTCTGGAAGCACGGCCCCATCTTGCAAAAAGGGTTCAACACATCTCCAACTCTTTGTCCTGTGTCCACTCCGGATGCACACCACACACACTCTTGCACCCTTCAAACTTCACCAGCTTTCAAATTATGAATTAAAACTTGGTCCACATGCCCTGGTGACACACTCTTGGCTCCCATCTTCCTGCCACTGTAGCGATATCACAAAGTGAATGCACAAGCTGCGTTTTTAATGCCTTCAGGAGCCTGCAGTTTCTTGGAAGGGGCCATTGCAGGGTCCCACACACAATGTGCGTATTTATTACGGCAATGTTGAGCACCCCCCAAAACACAACAAGACAATGGGCAGGGTTGACCATCTTCACCAACTGAGTAGCTATTACAATGCTCTGACTGTGTGTCCAACATTGTTAAAAGTGGTGTAGGTCTTATTTATTTAAAAATAATATTGAGGTTAAAAGCAATAGGATTTGAAGCAATAGCCTACCCGCGTGTGGTCACTTATTTCAGCACCGTTTCGCACTGCTCTGGGACAAGCATGGTCTTGATAAGTCAATGAGATTTTTATTTTCACTGAATCTCCATTTGGGTATTGGTTAGACTACAATTAGGGTGTGGAAATGTTATGCTCTTAGTACTGTAGTCTACTCTCGACCATCACGTTGTACAGCGCCATATTTTGCTAACGGAAACCTTGAGGGTTTAGTTTTTAATTTTTCTTGGAATAGAAACACCATAATATTAATGAAATAATTAATTAAGCAACATTCCTTAAAATCAATCCCATATACTATGTTCTTTCAAAAAAGGTTTTAAATTTTCTAGTTCAGCCAATATTGAAGACTAGCAAATGTTTCTCAAAGATGCCCTCTGGTGGTCAAACTAGCACTAACTAGCATTAATGGTAACAATGGCTGACAATTAAATAATGTCCCATAGAATTCTGCTGCAGCCTGCAAGGTGTGCTGCAGTATGACGCAACCTTTACAGGAATAACCACTGTAGGTGTCAGGGAAAATGTATGGAGTAAAAAGTACATTATTTTCTTTAGGAATGTAGTGGAGTAAAATTAAAAGTTGTCAAACATATCAATAGTAAAGTAAAGTCCAGATACCCTAAAAAGTGACTTAAGTAGTACTTCAAAGTATTTTACTAAAGTACTGGGTACAATGGTGAATATTAGGACTTGGGGCAGACACGTACATGGAAACGTAAGCTCCCCTCTACGGTGTGCTCTCCCTCGTCCTCCTCCTTTCCCACTGCTTCCTCTTCCTCTTCTCCCTCTTCCTCCTCTGCTCCATGGTCCTCTTCCTCTCATCTTCCTCTCCTTACACTTTCCTCTCCCTCCTCTACACTCTCCTCATCCTCTCTCCCTCCACTACTCTCCTCTCTCTCCACTCCTTTCTAGTCCATACACATCTTTATCCCTCCAATCATTTCTAACTCCACTTCCTCCCTGACTTTTGCTGCTGAACCCTGACTCTCCACATCACTTCCCTCACTTTCACTGACCTAGAGGAACAGAGTAACACAGGGAGAGGAGAGGCACAACAACTGGGATACAATTGTGGTCTGGAACATAATCTCGCTCTCTCCCTCTCACAAGTCTGTCTCTTCCTTCCTCTGTTTATTTTTTTATTACGGTATCTTTACTTTTCATCAAGTGTTACAATTGTGTACTTTTTCCACCAATGTCAAGAAGGACTTGCTCAGAATTTATTCCCCAGAGCAACCACTGCAGCATTCTAATTTGTCATGACAACATCAATATTGAAGTCTATATAAACATATATTTTCAGTTCATTATGAATCCAGCAAGATCTTGCTGGATATCGTCCAGGTTTAAACATATGTCGCTTTCGCTTTTCCAGTGGTATTTTGTTGCCTTAGATGTTAGAGTCATGTAGATGGTTATAAATTGCACAGCGTAATAATGCTGCAAATACTCTGAACCAGGAATGTCAGTGCTTTGGTGGCAAAGCGTTAACGGTTTTCTGACAGTTGGTTAGCAATGGAAATAATTTCTCACCGTTACTTATTAGACATAATTAATTTGGTGGCGTGAAGGCAAATGTCCACAAAGATCGTGAGATGCTTGGAAACAGATGACTCGAATGCAGAACTAGGCAGAGCTTGAGAGTGGAGTATTTGTCAGGTTTTGAACCAAACCCAGGGATTGGTGGAGGGCTGTAGATTGTCTTGAAGACAGATTCATTTCTTACTGAGCTGTGTTTCCTAGATTCTATCTGGAAGAGGTAGAGGTCCAAGCTGACAAGGTCTTGGTGCTGGGAGCACTAAGATAGTTGGTACAGTTCCTGTAAGGGTCACTTGTACTGAACAGCCAACAATCTTTGGATAGGAATGTCTGCCAAATGACCATATAAAGCACTGAAGGTGTTTGGACTTTACTGTTTTTATTTATTTATTTGTTGTGTAATTTTAACAGTGGATGAGCGGGTATAATTTTCTTTAACTTTCCAACAGTGTCACCCCACCCTATTTCTCTGACCTTATCTCCTCCTCATCCCTCTCAACTGCTGTGCATACTGTTTGAAGGTCTTTCTTAGAATATCTCAATGGTGTTAAGTGCACCAGTCGTGGATCAGACCCTCTAGTTCTGGCACAGATTAAAATTCCTTTCACACGTCTCCTACATGCTCACTCTCTGAGTTTAAGATTACTCTCTCAGAGCACTCCTCACAATGTTATTTGTCTAGGGAGTTGAGGGCTCTTCACATCTCCCCTGAATCCCAGGCATACAGCCCTCTGGTGTCTCCATCTCTCCCATGGATGCTTTGCTTCTTACATGACTCCATTAGCCCCAGCGCTCTAAGATGCCTTTTCAACAGTCACCATGCACAGTGTGCCTCTGAACAGCTCCCCGCAAACCTAATCCCACTTCAATACGTGTGTCCTTTCAATACACTGCTCTTAATCCCTCATTCACCACTAAATGTGTCATCATGTCCCTCAGTGGGGATCTCATACTGTACAGTACATGGCATTCACAATACAGCAACAGGGAAGCTGGGTAAGCTGTACAGTACCTTCAGAAAGTATTCAGACCCCTTGACTTTTTCCACATTTTGTTAAATTACAGCCTTATTAAAAAAATACGAAGAAATAAATCCTCAGCAATCTACACACAATACCCCATATTGACAAATCGAAAACAGGTTTTTAGAATATTTTGCAAATCTATTAAAAATAAAAACAGAAATATCTCATTTACATAAGTATTCAGACCCTTTGCTATAAGACTCGAAATTGAGCTGAAGTGCATGCTGTTTCCATTGATTGTCCTTGAGATGTTTCTACAACGTGATTGGAGTCCACCAGTGGTAAATCCAGTTGATTGGACATGATTTTGAAAGGCACACACCTGTCTATATAAGGTCCCACAGTTTACAGTGCATGTCAGAGCAAAAACCAAGCCATGAGGTTGAAGGAATTGTCTGAGCAATCTTGGGAGAAGAGCCTTGGTCAGAGAGGTGACAATGGGCACTCTGACAGCTCTAGAGTTCCTCTGTGGAAATGGGAGAACCTTCCAGAAGTTCAACCATCTCTGCAGCCCTCCACCAATCAGACTCTCAGGACCTCAGACAGGGGCGAAGGTTCACCTTCCAACAGGACAATGACCCTAAGCACACAACGACACACAGCCATGGCTTCGAGACAAGTCTCTGAATGTTCTTGAGTGGCGCAGCCAGAGCCTGGACTTGAACCCGATCGAGCATCTCTGGAGAGACCTGAAAATAGCTGTGCAGCAATGCTCCCCATCAACCTGACATAAAAAAAAAACTATTTTTGCTTTATCATTATTGGGTTTTGTGTGTAGAGTGATGAAAAAAAAAATGTTTTAATCAATTTTAGAATAATTCTGTAACGTAACAAAATGTGGAAAAAGTCAAGGGGTCTGAATAGTTTCCAAAGGCACTGTATATTGGGGTGATGTTCAAGACATTGCTTTATCAGAGAAACACTCACAATGCTGAGCTGTGAGATCTATATGTAATTGTGACTGAAAATGACCCAAGCCAGGTTTGAGTGCCATAAATGCATTTTCAAGGATGCTTGAATGGACTGTACAGACAGAGATGTGGTCCCACTGGTTTCCTCGTATGACTGTATCAACCCCTGATTCTAATCCTGACTAACAATAATCCACTGCATGGGGCCTGAGAAAGACACACACAGACTGACATATTTAGATGGACAGCTCTGTGATATGAGTGTTAGAGATGGGCCATGCCCCGGCCTTGTCTGTCGACAGACATGAACAGGACACATTTCACCTCACAGGCAACCAGCACCCATCACATGAACAACACTCAAGGCTGCAGTATACACCCATATTTAAGAAGTGGCAACTCTAAAGAAGTGTCCACACTTGTGAATTAAAGCTGACTGTTTCCTGTCCGTGCAGTTCACACAGCTAATGGGATTTCACCCTGAGGTCTGACATTATTTACTCTAGTCAAGTAATTTCCTTTGTGAAAATAGCCTTAAATTAATAGCTCAACAGAACAAGAAGAGAACTGGTACTTCACACCAAGCTCTGTGTATGCAGGCTCATGTGTGTGTGTGTGTGTGTGTGTGTGTGTGTGTGTGTGTGTGTGTGTGTGTGTGTGTGTGTGTGTGTGTGTGTGTGTGTGTGTGTGTGTGTGTGTGTGTGTGTGTGTGTGTGTGTGTGTGTGTGTGTGTGTGTGTGTGTGTGTGTGTGTGAGAGAGAGAGAGCTACTTCTAGAGTATTCATTGTATTAATTCCAGTTTATTTCAGCTACTCTTAATATAGTCCTCACTCTCAACTTTCAACCCACTAAGGTGGGTAAGACGAGGGGGGGTGTTCTGTGTAAACAACAGCTGGTGCACGAAATCTAAGGAAGTCTCTAGATTTTGCTCGCCTGAAGTAGAGTAAATTGTGATAAATTGCAGGCCACACTACTTGCCTAGAGAGTTTTCAGCTATACTTTTTGTGGCTGTTTATTTATCACCACAGACGGATGCTGGCACTAAGACCGCATTCAGTCAGCTGTATAACCTCTCTAGGGTATGTGGGACGAAATCGTCCCACCTACTCAACAGCCAGTGGAATCCCGTGGCGCGATATTCAAATACCTTAGAAATGCTATTACTTCAATTTCTCAAACATATGACTATTTTACAGCATTTTAAAGACAAGACTCTCGTTAATCTAACCACACTGTCCGATTTCATAAAGGCTTTACAACGAAAGCAAAACATTAGATTATGTCAGCAGAGTACCCAGACAGAAATAATCAGACACCCATTTTTCAAGCTAGCATATAATGTCACATAAACCCAAACCACAGCTAAATGCAGCACTAACCTTTGATGATCTTCATCAGATGACACTCCTAGGACATTATGTTATACAATACATGCATGTTTTGTTCAATCAAGTTCATATTTATATCAAAAACCAGCTTTTTACATTAGCATGTGACGTTCAGAACTAGCATACCCACCGCAAACTTCCGGTGAATTTACTAAATTACTCACAATAAACGTTCACAAAAAACATAACAATTATTTTAAGAATTATAGATACATAACTCCTTTATGCAATCACTATGTCCGATTTTAAAATAGCTTTTCGGCAAAAGCACATTTTGCAATATTCTGAGTAGATAGCTCGCCATCACGGGCTAGCTATTTTGACACCCACCAAGTTTGGCCCTGACCAAACTCAGATTTACTATAAGAAAAATTTGATTACTTTTGCTGTTCTTCGTCAAAATGCACTCCCAGGACTCCTACTTCAATAACAATTGTTGGTTTGGTTCAAAATAATCCATAGTTATGTTCAAATATCCTCTGTTTTGTTCGTGCGTTCAAGACACTATCCGAAGGGTGACGAAGGGTGACGCGCCCGACGCGTTTCGTGACAAAACAATTCTAAATATTCCATTACCGTACTTCGAAGCATGTCAACCGCTGTTTAAAATCAATTTTTATGCGATTTTTCTCGTAAAAAAGCGATAATATTCCGCCCGGGAAACCCTGTTTTCGTTCAAAGACGAAAAAATAAAAACATGGTGTCGGCTCGTGCACGCGCCCCCAGTCTCATTGTTCTCTGATCGACCACTATCCAAATGCGCTACTGTTTTTCAGCCAGGGGCTCCAAAGGCATCATTCAACGTTTTGCCGCCTTCTGAGAGCCTATGGGAGCCGTAGGAAGTGTCACGTTACAGCAGAGATCCTCAGTTTTCAATAAAGAGAGCGTAGAAGACCAAGGAATGGTCAGAGAGGGCACTTCCTGTAAGGAATCTTCTCAGGTTTTTGCCTGCCATATGAGTTCTGTTATACTCACAGACACCATTCAAACAGTTTTAGAAACTTTAGGGTTTTTTCTATCCAAATCAAAAATTATATGCATATTCTAGTTTCTGGGCAGTAGTAATAACCAGATTAATTCGGGT
The DNA here is from genome assembly GCF_965601325.2 of Salmo salar. Classification (NCBI taxonomy): domain Eukaryota; kingdom Metazoa; phylum Chordata; class Actinopteri; order Salmoniformes; family Salmonidae; genus Salmo; species Salmo salar. The sequence goes on along the minus strand of NC_138310.1, from coordinate 10,372,441 downwards.
ACGTTTTTTATCCGGCCGTGCAAATACTGCCCCCTACCCTAGAGAGGATAAGGAAATAAGCAAACAGGAAACCACTCACCCAGAGGCAGCGCTCCTAGTGGCTGGAGACTTCAATGCAGGGAAACAAATCAGTTCTAACAAATTTCCATCAACATGTTAACCTGTTGGGTCTAGGGGGCAGCATTTGCACGTCTGGATAAAAAAAATGTACCCGATTTAATCTGGTTACTAATCCTACCCAGTAACTAGAATATGCATATACTTATTATATATGGATAGAAAACACTCTAAAGTTTCCAAAACTGTTTGAATGGTGTCTGTGAGTATAACAGAACTCATTTGGCAGGCAAAACCCTGAGACATTTTCTGACAGGAAGTGGATACCTGATGTGTTGTATTGACTTTAAACCTATCCCATTGAAAAACACAGGGGTTTAGGAATATTTTGGCACTTCCTATTGCTTCCACTAGATGTCACCAGCCTTTACAAAGTGTTTTGAGTCTTCTGGAGGGAGATCTGACCGAACAAGAGCCATGGAACGGTGATGTCCCATTAGACACCTGGCGCGCTACTTCATGTTGGGTACCCTCGTTCCAATACGTTATAAAAGAGTATGCATTCGTCCACCTTGAATATTATTCATGTTCTGGTTAAAAAAGGCCCTAATGATTTATGCTATACAACGTTTGACATGTTTGAACGAACGGAAATATATTTTTTCCCCTCGTTCATGACGAGAAGTCCGGCTGGCTTACATCATGTGCTAACGAGACGGAGATTTTTGGACATAAATGATGAGCTTTTTTGAACAAAACTACATTCGTTATGGACCTGTGATACCTGGAAGTGACATCTGATGAAGAGAATCAAAGGTAATGGATTATTTACATAGTATTTTCGATTTTAGATCTCCCCAACATGACGTCTAGTCTGTATCGCAACGCGTATTTTTCTGGGCGCAGTGCTCAGATTATTGCAAAGTGTGATTTCCCAGTAAGGTTATTTTTAAATCTGGCAAGTTGATTGCGTTCAAGAGATGTAAATCTATAATTCTTTAAATGACAATATAATATTTTACCAATGTTTTCTAATTTTAATTATTTAATTTCTGACGCTGACTTGACTGCCGGTTATTGGAGGGAAACGATTTCCTCAACATCAATGCCATAGTAAAACGCTGTTTTTGTATATAAATATGAACTTGATAGAACTAAAAATGCATGCATTGTCTAACATAATGTCCTAGGAGTGTCATCTGATGGAGATTGTAAAAGGTTAGTGCATCATTTTAGCTGGTTTTATGGTTTTGGTGACCCTGTCTTTGACTTGACAAAACATTACACACAACTCTTGTAAATGTACTGTCCTAACATACTCTAAATTTATGCTTTCGCCGTAAAACCTTTTTGAAATCGTAAAACGTGGTTAGATTAAGGAGATGTTTATCTTTCAAATGGTGTAACATAGTTGTATTTTTGAAAAATTTGAATTTTGACATTTATTTGGATTCAAATTTGCCGCTCTTGAAATGCACCTGCTGTTGATGGAGTGCACCACGGGTGGCACGCTAGCGTCCCACCTAGCCCCAAGAGGTTAAAAGTGCAACCAGAGGGAAAAAAATTCTAGATCACCTGTACTCCACACACAGAGATGCGTACAAAGCTCTCCCTCGCCATCCATTTGGTAAATCCGACCACAACTCTATCCTCCTGATTACTGCTTACAAGCAAAAATTAAAGGAGGAAGCACCAGCGACTCTTTTGCACTACAGGACTGTTTTGCTATCACAGACTGGAACATGTTCCGGGATTCTTCCGATGGCATTGAGGAGTACACCACATCAGACACTGGCTTTATCAATAACTGCATCGAGGACGTTGTCCCCACAGTGACTGTACGTACATACCCCAACCAGAAGCCATGGATTACAGGCAACATTCGCACTGAGCTAAAGGGTAGAGCTGCCTCTTTCAAGGTGTGGGACTCTAACCCGGAAGCTTACAAGAAATCCTGCCATGCCCTGCAACGAACCATCAAACAGGCAAAGCGTCAATACAGGGATAAGATTGAATCATACTACACCGGCGCTGACGCTCGTCTTATGTGGCAGGGCTTGCAAACTATTACAGACTACAAAGGGAAGCACAGCCGCGAGCTGCCCAGTGACACGAGCCTATCAGACGAGCTAAATCACTTCTATGCTCGCTTCGAGGCAAGTAACACTGAGGCATGCATGAGCGCATCAGCTGTTCCGGACGACTGTGTGATCACACTCTCCGTAGCCGATGTGAGTAAGACCTTTAAACAGGTCAACATACACAAGGCTGCGGGGCCAGACGGATTACCAGGACATGTGCTCCGGGCATGTGCTGACCAACTGGAAGGTGTCTTCACTGACATTTTCAACATGTCCCTGATTGAGTCTGTAATACCAACATGTCTCAAGCAGACCACCATAGGTAGCCTTTGTGTTCTTGGGCACAGGGACTGCCTAAATGAGTACAGACCCGTAGCACTCACATCCGTAGCCATGAAGTGCTTTGAAAGGTTGGTAATGGCTCACATCAACACCATTATCCCAGAAACCCTAGACCCACTCCAATTTGCATACCGCCCAAACAGATCCACGATGCAATCTCTATTGCACTCTACACTGCCCATTCCCACCTGGACAAAAGGAACACTTATGTGAGAATGCTATTCATTGACTACAGCTCAGCGTTCAACACCATTGAACCCTCAAAGCTCATCACTAAGCTAAGGATCCTGGGACTAAACATTTCCCTCTGCAACTGGATCCTGGACTTCCTGACGGGCCGCCCCCAGGTGGTGAGGGTAGGTAGCAACACATCTGCCACGCTAATCCTCAACACTGGAGCTCCCCAGGGGTGCGTGCTCAGTTCCCTCCTGTACTCCCTGTTCACCCACGACTGCATGGCCAGGCATGACTCCAACACCATCATTAAGTTTGCAGATGAAAAAACAGTGGAAGGCCTGATCACCGACAACGACAAGACAGCCGGAATAACAACCTATCCCTCAACCTAACCAAGACTAAGGAGATTATTGTGGACTACAGGAAAAGGAGGACCGAGCACGCCCCCATTCTCATTGACAGGGCTGTAGTGGAGCAGGTTGAGAGCTTCAAGTTCCTTGGTGTCCACATCAATAACAAACTAGAATGGTCCAAACACACCAAGACAGTCGTGAAGAGTGCACGACAAAGCCTATTTCCCCTCAGGAAACGAAAAAGATTTGGCATGGGTCCTGAGATCCTCAAAAGGTCCTACAGCTGCAACATCGAGAGCATCCTGATCGTTTGCATCACTGCCTGGTACGGAATTGTTCGGCCTCTGACCGCAAGACATTACAGAGGGTAGTGCGTATGGCCCAGTACATCACTGGGGCTAAACTGCCTGCCATCCAGGACCTCTACACCAGGCGGTGTCAGAGGAAGGCCCAAAAAATTGTCAAAGACCCCAGCCACCCCAGTCATAGACTGTTCTCTCTATTACCGCATGGCAAGCGGTACCGGAGTGCCAAGTCTAGGACAAAAAGGCTTCTCAACAGTTTTTCCCCCCAAGCCATAAGACTCCTGAACAGGTAATCAAATGGCTACCCTGGACTATTTGCATTGTGTGCCTTCACCCCAACCCCTCTTTTTACGCTGCTGCTACTCTCTGTTTGTCATATATGCATAGTCACTTTAACCTACATGTACATACTACCTCAATCAGCCTGACTAACCGGTGTCTGTATGTAGCCTCGCTACTTCTATAGCCTCGCTACTGTGTTTTGCCTGTCTTTTTACTGTTGTTTTTATTTCTTTACTTACCTATTGTTCACCTACTACCTTTTTTTCCACTATTGGTTAGTAAGGATATCACTCTAAGGTCTACACCTGTTGTATTCAGCGCATGTGACAAATAAACTGTGATTTGATTTGATTTGTCTTTCCTTAAAAGATGATGTGAGATCATGGTTATTGTATTCTGCTTTGCACTGTAATCTCTAAACTGTCAGGAACGAGTGAAAATATTCACAAAGAAACAAAAACAAGACTAGGGTTGAACCACTGAAGTGGTGAGAGGACAAGCACTAGAGGCAGCTGAACACAGAACTGTAGGGAAGTATCATCCTCCATCTGCATTCTGACCTAAAGACAGTAAATCATGACCATAAGGAACCACCTAATGGTAAAATATAATTCCATTTCTATCCCCCTATCAGGAATACCTATAATCAATGGCTGCAATCTTTCCCACACCAAAGTGTGCTGTAGCATGACTGATAACCTAATGATATATGTTCCTCTGTTCGACAGATTGAGATGTCTGTCTGTGTCCAACACGAGGGTAGCCGCGGCAGCTCAACCTAGAAATCTGTTTTTCATTTCCCACATGGATTTATATCAGGCATCTGTGAAGAGATATATATATATATATATATATATATATATATATATATATATTTCAACATCAAATAGAACATCAGCTTGAAGGGTCATAGTGGGTCTTCAAGCTGATTTTCTATTTGATGATGAAATATATATATATATATATCTTGACTAGAGGGAACACCCTGACCCCTCTTAAGTAGAATGATTGCTATATAAACTCAGCAAAAAAAAGAAACGCCCTCTCGCTGTCAACTGCGTTTATTTTCAGCAAACTTAACATGTGTAAATATTTCTATGAACATAACTAGATTCAACAACTAAGACATAAACTGAACAAGTTCCACAGACATGTGACTAACATAAATGGAATAATGTGTCCCTGAACAAAGGGGGGGGTCAAAATCAAAAGTAACAGTCAGTATCTGGTGTGGCCATCAGCTGCATTAAGTACTGCAGTGCATCTCCTTCTCATGGACTGCACCAGATTTGCCAGTTCTTGCTGAGAGATGTTACCCCACTCTTCCACCAAGGCACCTGCAAGTTCCTGGACATTTCTGGGGGGAATGGCCTGTCGTGTTTTTGGGGTACCATTAAACTGAAGACATGTTTTTCAATTGACTCCCTATAATTATTATCACGCGATTAAACTGATTAATCGTTTAATTGTAATTAACTAGGAGATCGGGGCACCAAGGAAAATATTCAGATTACAAAGTTATAATTTTCCTAATATAACTTTCCTATATTATAACATTATATATTATATTATAGTATAGGCCGATTATCTTCTGGTTTAAATGGTGTATTTTACCTCGCGTCCAGTCTCATTCCAAACGTCGTAAATTGTTGTATCTGCACGAACCCAGTCTTTACTAAAATCATCCATACATCAATTGTCTTAAAATCATTTATTTACTAAACTAAGTAATTCACAGAAAGTATACAAACAGTAATTATCATCACAAAGAATTGGTAGAGTAATGTGCCCTAGTGGCTAACAGGCATGGCTGGTGTCTTGTAGAACAATGGGTCATAAAATGTTCAGCTGAGGAGGTACACAGAGTTCATTAATATTAACAATTGACATGCTAATCAATTGCACATGAACGCTCACTCATTTGGGAACAATTGCAATCAATATATATTTACGCTCAGTGTGTCGTCGGGATCCTTGTTGAAGAGTCGTTCTGTTGGAGAGTTCTCTATCTCTCTCTCTCTCGGTTAGAATGGATCTTTCAAAGCGACATTCATTAATGTTGTCATAGAATGGATGTTTCGTTGGTCTTCGCGTTCAATGATATCATTTCTAGCTGCAGACTATTAATTAATATCAAAGACTTGTTCTTATTCTGTCGGTTTCAATAGTCTAAAAGTTAACCACGTGGTATAGTTCACTTTCAGTAGAGTACTTGGATGGTCAAACCTATTGGCCAACTCGCAATGGAGTGGAGGCCGGGTCTGAAGAAAGTAGATCAGGGTATAGTTTTATAGTGAACATGTCACATGACGCCTGGTCCTGTCTGTGTCCCTGGGGGCGTGCCAATGACTGAGTTAAGCTTGGTACAGAAATACAATTCTATCACATTAACATCAGTACATAGCATCTCAATGTATTACAAATAGCTTTATCCTTATTAATACATTCTATACAACCATGTGGATGCAAGTCTCAAGGCTGAGGCTATTATATAAACCGTTTTATGGTAATATGGCTATATTGTCTCTTCTGAGTATCACAAAATTGTACCAAGCGGACCAGTTCGTAGCTGGATTCTTCACCAATCTTTCATACCTTCTCCAGAACCTAAATGTCATTCGGTTCCCCAATTCTGTGAGTTGGAAGAATTTCCTGTGTCTCTCTATGGGACATGTGGCAAGAGATTCTCCTCTTAGAGTTTTACAACCCTTTCACACAGGGCCTGGGTGGGGGGAGGTAGGTTGGGGGATGGTGCAAGGGGGAGGGGGTCAACTGTCCTCCCTGTACTCAAAGAGGCCAACGTCATGACAGGCCCTAGTCCTCACCCTCCGATCCAACAGGTCTCAGACGTGATCAATGGGATTGAGATCCGGGCTCTTTGCTGGCCATGGCAGAACACTGACAATCCTGTCTTGCAGGATATCACGCACAGACCTAACAGTATGGCTGATGGCATTGTCATGCTGGAGGGTCATGTCAGGATGAGCCTGCAGGGAGGGTACCACATGAGGGAGGAGGATGTCTTCCCTGTAACGCACAGCGTTGAGATTGCCTGCAATGACAACAAGCTCAGTCCAATGATGCTGTGACATACCGCCCCAGACCATGACGGACCCTCCACCTCCAAATCGATCCCGCTTCAGAGTACAGGCCTCGGTGTAACGCTCATTCCTTCAACGATAAACGCGAATCCGACCATCACCCCTGGTGAGACAAAACCGCGACTCATCAGTGAAGAGCAATTTTGCCAGTCCTGTCTGGTCCAGCGGTGGTGGGTTTGTGCCCATAGGTGACGTTGTTGCCGGTGATGTCTGGTGAGGACCTGACTTACAACAGGCCGACAAGCCCTCAGTCCAGCATCTCTCAGCCTATTGCAGATAGTCTGAGCACTGACAAAGTGATTGCGCATTCCTGTTGTAACTCGGGCAGTTGTTGTTGCCATCCTGTACCTGTCCCACAGGTGTGATGTTCAGAAGTACCGATCCTGTGCAGGTGTTGTTACACGTGGTCTGCCACTGCGAGGACAATCAGCTGTCTGTCCTGTCTCCCTGTAGCGCTGTCTTAGGCGTCTCACAGTACGGACATTGCAATTTATTGCCCTGGCCACATCTGCAGTCCTCGTGCCTCCTTGCAGCATGCCTAAGGCACGTTCACGCAGATGAGCAGGGAACCTACTGTTAAAGGCCAGGATAATCTTCTCCCCTTAGGCCTGGCAAGTCTGAGAGTAAGATACTGTACTAAAAACAAACAGGTGGATTTTTAGCAACACCAAAATGCGATCATAACTTCGAGTAGGTGGTAGTTGTGATGCAGGGGCAGCGCCTGTGAGGAGATTACCTTTCATTCTGCTAATTAAGTTTGGGGTGTTTACAAATATGACAGGACTACAAGCTATTAGTGGCCATTTATTTGAATGAGGGTCACTCGACTGTGCTCTTTATCAGGCTTACTGACAGTCTGTAGAATATGTGTAAGCCACGTGTCACCTCCGAAACCCCTTCGATGGGAAACGCAAATATTATACAAATTACAATTAAGTCACACAGCTAAGGATGCACAGTGGTGGATTACTATTCTGGTAGGGATCTGTTCAAAGGTTTCGTTTGGGGTCATTGTGACTCTCTCAATTGTAAAGCTAATTCCCATTCCCTGGGATTTGATATAGTCCCTCGGATGTATTAGCCTACGAGATGGTGCTGACTATGGCTGTAGTGCATAGCATGGCTGCAGTGTAGCAGTGCTGTAGTGTAACATAGCTGTAGTGTAGCAGGGCTGCAGTGTAGCATGGCTGCAGTGTAACATGGCTGTAGTGTAGCAGGGCTGCAGTGTAGCATGGCTGTAGTGTAACATGGCTGTAGTGTAGCAGGGCTGCAGTGTAGCAGGGCTGCAGCGTAACATGGCTGTAGTGTAGCAGGGCTGCAGTGTAGCAGGGCTGCAGTTTAGGAGTGTTGTAGTGTAGCATTGCTGTAGTGTAACATGGCTGTACTGTAGCAGGGCTGTAGTGTAGCAGGGCTGTAGTGCAGCAGGGCTGTAGTGTAGAATGGCTGTAGTGCAGCAGGGCTGTGGTGTTGCATGGCTGTGGTGTAACAAGGCTGTAGTTTAGCAGTTCTGTAGTGTAGCAGGGCTGTAGTGTAGCAGGAGTGTAGCAGGGCTGTAGTGTAGCAGGAGTGTAGCAGGGCTGTAGTGTAGCAGGAGTGTAGCAGGGCTGTAGTGTAGCAGGGCTGTAGTGTAGCATGGCTGTAGTGTAGCAGGGCTGTAGCGTAGCATGGCTGTAGTGTAGCATGGCTGTAGTGTAGCAGGAGTGTAGAAGTGCTGTAGTGTAGCAGGGCTGTAGTGTAGCAGGGCTGTAGTGTAGCAGTGTTGTAGTGTAGCAGGGCTGTAGTTTAGCAGGGCTGTAGTGTAGCAGGGCTGTAGTTTAGCAGGGCTGTAGTTTAGCAGGGCTGTAGTGTAGCAGGGCTGTAGTTTAGCAGGGCTGTAGTTTAGCAGTGCTGTAGTGTAGCAGGGCTGTAGTGTAGCAGGAATGTAGAAGTGCTGTAGTGTAGCAGGAGTGTAGAAGTGCTGTAGTGCAGCAGGAGTGTAGTGTAGCAGGGCTGTAGTTTAGCAGGGCTGTAGTGTAGCAGGGCTGTAGTTTAGCAGTGCTGTAGTGTAGCAGGGCTGTAGAAGTGCTGTAGTGTAGCAGGAGTGTAGAAGTGCTGTAGTGTAGCAGGAATGTAGAAGTGTTGTAGTGTAGCAGGAGTGTAGAAGTGCTGTAGGGTAGCAGGAATGTAGAAGTGCTGTAGTGTAGCAGGAATGTAGTGTAGCCGTGCTGTAGTGTAGCAGGGCTGTAGTGTAGCAGTGCTGTAGTGTAGCAGTGCTGTAGTGTAGCAGGGCTGTAGTGTAGCATGGCTGTAGTGTAGCAGGAGTGTAGAAGTGCTGTAGTGTAGCAGGGCTGTAGTGTAGCAGGAGTGTAGAAGTGCTCTAGTGTAGCAGGGCTGTAGTTTTGCAGGGCTGTAGTGTAGCAGGGCTGTAGTTTAGCAGGGCTGTAGTGTAGCAGGGCTGTAGTGTAACAGTGTTGTAGTATAACAGGGCTGTAGTATTGCAGGGCTGTAGTGTAGCAGGGCTGTAGTGTAGCAGGTCTGTAGTTTAGCAGTGCTGTAGTGTAGCAGGGCTGTAGTTTTGCAGGAGTGTAGTAGGGCTGTAGTGTAGCAGTGCTGTAGTGTAACAGGGCTGTAGTGTAGCATGGCTGTGGTGTAACAGTGTTGTGGTATAGCAGGGCTGTAGTTTAGCAGTGCTGTAGTTTAGCAGTGCTGTAGTGTAGCAGGGATGTAGTGTAGCAGTGCTGTAGTGTAGCAGGGCAGTAGTGTAGCAGGGCTGTAGTGTAGCAGGAGTGTAGAAGTGCTGTAGTGTAGCAGGAGTGTAGCAGGAGTGTAGAAGTGTTGTAGTGTAGCAGGGCTGTAGTGTAGCAGGAGTGTAGAAGTGCTCTCGTGTAGCAGGGCTGTAGTTTTGCAGGGCTGTAGTGTAGCAGGGCTGTAGTTTAGCAGGGCTGTAGTGTAGCAGGGCTGTAGTTTAGCAGGGCTGTAGTGTAGCAGGGCTGTAGTATTGCAGGGCTGTAGTGTAGCAGGGCTGTAGTGTAGCAGGGCTGTAGTTTAGCAGTGCTTTAGTGTAGCAGGGCTGTAGTGTAGCAGTGCTGTAGTGTAACAGGGCTGTAGTGTAGCAGGGCTGTAGTGTAGCAGGGGTGTAGAAGTGCTGTAGTGTAGCAGGAGTGTAGAAGTGCTGTAGTGTAGCATGACTGTACTGTATCAAGGCTGTAGTTTAGGAAGGCTGTAGTGGAGCAGGGCTGTAGTGTAGCATTGCTGTATTGTATTATGGCTGTAGTGTATTATGGCTGTAGTGTATCAAGGCTGTAGTTTAGGAAGGCTGTAGTGTAGAATGGCTGTAGTGTAGCAGTGCTGAAGTGTAGCATTGCTATAGTGTAGAATGGCTGTAGTGGAGCAGGGCTCTAGTGTAGCATTGCTGTAGTGTAGAATGGCTGTAGTGGAGCAGGGCTGTAGTGTAGCATTGCTGTATTGTATTGTGGCTGTAGTGTAGCAGGGCTGTAGTGTAGCATGGCTGTAGTGTAGCAGAGGTGTAGCTGTAGCAGATGCAGTCTCAGTAGGGGTCAGTGCAGCCCAAAAGAGAGGGCAGCTCTGTCCCCTTAACTCCACACCACAGGCATATTCCTGTTCCTTGGACACGCTGCAGCCAATTTAGCACTCGCTGCAAGTGTCCTTCCTGCCACAGAGTGCTATTCATCGCTCTCATTATCGTCCGACTGAGACACGTTTTGTAAAGAACAGGACGGGGGAGGGAGCAGGGATTGAGTCATCATGCTCGTCCAATCAGAATGGGCCCCAGGTCTAACTATAGACTAAGGTGTTGTTGGGGGCCGGATGAAAGGGGAATTGTGGGATGAGTAAGGGTTTGTGAAGTGCAGAGAGCTTGGTGGCAGGGGCAAGCTGGCATGCATTATTACTGGTCCATCCAAACCCTATTGCAAATGATATGATTTAGGTTTTAGTGCTTAAACATCTAATTAGCACTATGATTTAGAATGGACCATACTGAAATTGAAATACTATGTAAATTGTGTAATTGAAAAATTACATAACATGCTCTAGCCATAGCTGTAGCTAAGTCAAGAAACTGATATGCTTATGCAAATGCCAGGGAATGCACAGGGCAGTCTGGACACTGTTTTTGAGGGAGAAGAGCTAGTCAGTGGAGGACATAGAGAACCTTTATACGCTCTAGTCCCAAATACACACACACACACACACACGCACACACATCCTTAACCTGATAGCCTCTCCCTCTGTCCCTCCTCACCCCTCCTTCCTGATGTTGACAGCGTGAAAACCGCCTGATGTGCTCTGAACACCAAATCAGGTTAATTCTCTGACGTCTCCTCTGTGCAAGAACGCTTCGCTTATCTCACTCAGACAAACGCCTCAGGATCATCTGAATTTTCACTCTCTCCCTGACTCAGCTCAGTAAAATTACAAAAATGGTAATACTTGCATAATGGTACATTATATGATGAAGATGTTGAAATCACTGATCGTTTGGAATATTCACAAGGTTATGTTGTGTTTTTCTCACTTTGTACATAATCAAATCAAATCACATGTTATTGGTCACATACACATCGTTAGCAGATGTTAATGCGAGTGTAGCGAAATGCTTGTGCGTCTAGTTCCAACAGAACAGTAATATCTAACAAGTAATCTAACAATTCCACAACAACTACCTTATACACACAAATGTAAAGGGATGGAATATATATATATATATATGGATGAGCGATGGCCGAGCAGCATAGGCAAGATGCAATAGATGGTATAAATGACAGTATATACATACCAGATGAGTAATGTAAGATATGTAAACATTATTAAAGTGGCATTATTTAAAGTGACTAGTGATACATTTACTAAAGTGGCCAATGATTTGAGTCTGTATGTAGGCAGCAGCCTCTCTGTGTTAGTGATGGATATTTAACAGTCTGATGGCCTTGAGATAGAAGCTGTTTTTCAGTCTCTCGGTCCCAGCTTTTTATGCACCTGTACTGACCTCGCATTTTGGATGGTAGGGGGTGAACAGGCAATAGCTCGGGTGGTTGTTGTCCTTGATGATCTTTTTGGCCTTCCTGTGACATCGGGTGCTGTAGGTGTCCTGGGGGGCAGGTAGTTTGCCCCCGGTGATGGATTGTGCAGACCGCACTACCCTCTGGAGAGCCTTGCGGTTGATGGCGGTGCAGTTGCCATACCAGGCGGTGATACAGCCCGACAGGATGCTCTCAATTGTGCATCTTTAAAAGTTTGCGAGGGTTTTAGGTGACAAGCTACATTTCTTCAGCCTCCTGAGGTTGAAGACGCGCTGTTGCGCCTTCTTCACCACATTGTCTGTGTGGGTGAACCATTTCAGTTTGTCCATGATGTGTACACCGAGGAACTTTTCACCTTCTCCAGTACTGTCCCGTTGATGTGGATAGGGTTGTGCTCCCTCTGCTGTTTCCTAAAATCCACAATAATCTCCTTTGTTTTGTTGACGTTGAGTGAGAGGATGTTTTCCTAACACCACACTCCGAGTGCCCTCACCTCCTCCCTGTAGGCTGTCTCGTCATTGTTGGTGATCAAGCCCACTACTGTTGTGTCGCCTGCAAACTTGATGATTGAGTTGTAGGTGTGCATGGCCACGCAGTCATGGGTGAACAGGGAGTACAGGAGGGGGCTGAGCATGCACCCTTGTGAGGCCCCAGTGTTGAGGATCAGCTCAGTGGAGATGTTGTTTCCTACCTTCACCACCTGGGGGCGGCCCGTCAGAAAGTCCAGGACCCAATTGCACAGAGTGGGGTTGAGACCCAGGGCCTTAAGCTTAAAATGATGAGCTTGGAGGGTGCTATGGTGTTGAATGCTGAGCTGTAGTCAATGAACAGCATTCTTACATAGGTATTCCTCTTGTCCAGATCGGAGAGGGCAATGTGCAATTGCATAGTCTGTGGACCTGTTGGGGCGGTATGCAAACTGAAGTGAGTCAAGGGTGGCAGGTAAGGTGGAGGTGATATGATCCTTGACTAGTCTCTCAAAGCACTTAATGATGACAGAAGTGAGTGCTACTGAGTGATAGTCATTTAGTTCAGTTATCTTTGCCTTATTTGGTACAGGAACAATGGTGGCTATCTTGAAGCATGTGGGGACAGCAGACTGGGATAGGGAGCGATTGAATATGGCCATAAACACACCAGCCAGCTGGTCTGCACATGCTCTGAGGACGTGGCTAGGGATGCCGTCTGGGATGCCGTCTGTGCCCTTGAAAATATCTGTAGAGTAAAATAGGGAAAAATAGACGAATACAGTAGATGAAAACATGTTTGAAGCACATCATCCAACCCTGCTTAATAGTGATTGCACATAATCATTCTAATCAAATGACCTTAGCAAATTGAACCATTTGGCAATGTGCAGACCATTACAGTATTATATGTTAGTGACAGAATCAAATGCAAAGAGGCTGCCTTGGACTTGTCTCAGTTCCTATGTTTTTGGCCCTGTGCCTGTGGATGTGTCTGTGGTGTAGCGAGATAGAACAGGGGAATGTTTGTAGAATTGACCTGTGGACTACCGCATGCCCGTCTCTCGCTTGGCGGATTAACTTCATTCCCCCAGGTAATCCGATCTCTCTCACCTGATTTGCCAACTACACAGCGCTTTAAAGTCTCACTTTTCCACCTCTGACCTTCCGGGGGTTGCTGGCTTCTCACAAAGGACCAAATCATGGCTCAGGCTGTGTTTGTCTCGCTGTGTTATAGGCTGCTGTTATAGGCTGCTGCAGGCAATCGGAATGGCTCAGTCGTTTAAAGTGGTGGCCGTGAACTAGACAAAGGGAGAGGAGACCTTTAGATGGGTTACACTGAGAGCAGCTCGGTTTACTCAGGCACAGGTTGTTCACTGGATTGACTGTTATACCCCCTATGGTATCTGAGGTGTCATACATGTGTATTCTGCCTGTTATGGTTCTATTGATGCCAGTGATGTATAAACGTCCTGTGCTATACTACTAATAACATTTATTTATGGGATAAATATAGATTAAGTTGATCTGCATGGTGAATGCAATATACTCAAGATGCCTAAATTACCTCATAAAGGGAAGTTGAGAGAGAAAAATACAAATATATGTCTGTGAGATCCCACATCTGGACACAGGCAGGTGACAACCATATTAAATACCAGAGTGTCCCAGTCAGCCAATTAGATACTTTGCTGTATGTTCAGCTCTGAATGGAACAACTGATTTACGTTTGCAATATGCATTAGACTCACTTTGGTATGAGTAGACCCTCTTTGATCATTCATACTGTTTTCTCACGCAATTATATGAAATAATGCAATTTTTTCAAAAGCTTGAATAGCTTAATGATGATTGGCTGTTGTTGTCAATAATGCAGACACTAGTCATAGTTTGTCAGGTTAATAGTTCTTAACGAGATCGTTCGGCCCCTCTAGGTTGAATTAATTAAAACATCATCTCCCTTGATTGCGACAGCCTCTCGCTATCAAGATGGCGTCCCTTCGACAAGTGCTTGTTTGTTCATTTGGGCGCTAATAATGTTTTAGTCAGTGGGGTACTGAGTCTCTAACCGGGTGTTTTCATTTCAATCACGCTGCCTTTCGCATGCAAGGATAATTACTTGTGATTGTCCTCTGGTGACACCATATAGCACAGTTACAGCCAAGGTCTCCAAAGAGAAGAGATGGAGGTAAACAAGAAATGTGCTGTTTCACGTTGGCAGCGTTACAGGGTTTCTTCGGATTCCTTTCAAACTAATCTTATCACACTTGCATCACTTTGCCAGCGTCTCCAATTGACACCAATGATTAGCAACAGTTCCTTCAAAATAATTCACACCCCTTGGCACATTTTCTTGTGTTACAGCCTGAATTTAAAGGTGTGATATGCAGAAATTGCTACTCAATTTCCTGGTTGCTAAAATTCTAATAGTTCACCTAATTTCAGTTTGTGACAAAACAAGTAATCTATAGTGTAGAGAATTGTTGTACTGTTTATACTGCTTTGAAATGTCTTTTCAATAACCAAAAATATTGTATTTTCAGCTGTTTGAAGCTGGTGTACAAAACTTAAAGAACAAGATGCAAAAATAAAACGTAAGAACGGGAAGCATACAAACAGTGCATGTAGAACAGATCTACCACTTCTTAGACTTGCTTTCAATGAGAATGACATATCTATAACTTACATTTCTATGTGAATTTGTTCGGCCGCCCAAAAAGTTGCATATTGCAGATTTAGATTTTTGGTCAATGGCCCACACACAATGTTCCATAATGTCACAGTGGAATTAAATATTCAACCCTTTTGCTATGGCAAGCCTAAGTAAGTTCAGGAGTAAGAATTTGTTTAACAACTCACATAATAATATGCATGAACTCACTCTGTATGCAATAATAGTGTTTATACCACAGCGTTGTGGAATGCTCGTTTCTGATTGGCTAGAAGGGTATTCTAATATGGACATTAAAACCAGATAATGGGACAATTGGAAAAGATATTGGCACACCTTGCATTAATGACGCAATAAGAGCCTACACATGCAGACCGTACTTGCTACAAAGTTGCAGAAAGCTAAACCTACAACTACACAAACCGAATTTGGATTCAGTGTAAATGCAGGACCAACGAGGAAAAAAGTTAGCTAGATTTGTTTTTTTTCAGAGAAAATTTTTATTGGAGCATCTGAAGACCTAACGTGGTGAGTGATGTACATTAATTTCTCTGGTCCCTACTGTTGCAGTAAGTGGTGTTATGCTGTCAAAATCCTCCCACATTTCTAGTTTGTCCAGCTGTTTTCAGCAACTGATTTCGGTTGTCATATTGGCAGGTTTGCAAGCAACAAACTATTTAGCTAGCTGCTAGCCTAGAGTTTGATATGCAATGCGATCTCCTCGTAATGAACAGTGTCGAGTGTCTTGACGAGAAGGCAAACTTCTCTTGCTATGCCAGGAGAAATCGGGAATTATCTGCTCATTGTTATGGATGTATCCAAATGAATGGCAATAGAAAAAAAATACTTTGCTGTTATTCTGGCTGCAAGAGGTTGTGACTGTGTTAGCCGTAGCTAACTGGCTAACTAGCTAGCTAGCTAGCAAGCGACGGATAGTAACTTTGCCAGCGAGCATGGCAACGGAACATAAAGAACAAACGACTGGGTCGCATCCATAAATATCGAACTAATCGAATGAACGACTGGGTCGTGTCATTAGCATCCAAAATATGAATAAGTATGAATTTTCTTATAATGATGACAATATAAACAAACCAAAAAAGTATTTCTACAGGTAAACACCTATCTGTACATTACTTTTCAGAAAAATGAACCCAGCAAAGAGATTCATCTCCGCCTAGTCCCTCTGTGTCGTCTATTATTTCCAGAACGGAGGCATTTATCCCTTACTTAAAATTATTTTTGAACGACTACATCATCTCTGTACCCCACACATACAAGTATCAGTAATGTCCCGCAGTCTAGCAGAGAATTTAAAACATAGATTCAACCACAAAGACCAGGGAGGTTTTCAATGCCTCGCAAAATAGGGCACCTATTAGATTGGTAAAAAACAGACATTAAATATCCCTTTGATCGTGGTGAAGTTATTAGTTACACTTTGGATGGTGTATCAATACACCCAGTCACTACAAAGATACAGACATTCTTCCTTACTCAGTTGCTGGAGAGGAAGGAAAACGCTACTCAGGGATTTCACCATGGTGACTTTTTAAACAGTTATATAATTTAATGGCTGTTACAAGAGAAACAGAGGATGGATCAACAACGTTGTAGTTACTCCACAATACGAACCTAATTGACAGAGTGAAAATTTGAAAATATTCTATATCAATGCACCCTGTTTTCAACAAGGCACTAAAGTGGGGCAAATCTAACACAACACATCACTGAGTAACTGCCTCCTTATTTTCAAGCATGGTAGTGGCTGCATCATAGTATGGGTACGCTTGACATCGGCAAAGACTGTCTTTTCCAGGACGAAAAGAAACAGATTTGAGCTAATCACAGGCAAAAAAAAAACTGACACTGGGAGAGGAATTCACCTTTCAGCAGGACAATAACCTACAACACAAAGCCAAATCTACACGAGTTGCTTACCAAGAAGATAGTGAATGTTCCTGAGTAGCCAAGTTACAGTTTTGACTTAAAACACCTTGACAGAGCTTGAATCATTTTCCAAAAAATAATGAGTAAGTGTTGCACAATACAGGTATGCAAAGCTCTTATGAGACTTACACAAGAAGACTCACAGCTGTAATCGCTGCCAAAGGTGTTTTCCCCTGTTCAGAGAAATTAGTAATTTAAAACTTGTTCGGTTCATGTCACATTATACATATTGACATTACCAGGTTCTGACCACTAGATGGTGCTGTTCCTGCTATTAGTTTGATATTACATATTGAAGGGATAATTCATCCAAATTTTAAAATTACAAATTGGTTTCCTTACCCTATAAGCAGTCTATGGATACCAATGCATGCTTTGGTTTTGTTTACCTGGTTACGGTTTCAAATGCAAACTTTTTAGCATTTTTGGTACAAATCCAATGCAAGTCAATGATACCTATATTAGCATGTTTGCACTTCATGTCCAAATTATATTATGTAACTTCATTGAGTTAATCAATATTTTTATACTTTATAATGACATGAACCGCAAAAATGTTAATATAGGTACCATTACATTGGATTTGTGCCAAAAAGTTAGCATTTGAAACAGTGGCCATGGATTGCTGTCATCATTTCTACATAAGGTCTACGTATAGAAACCAATATGTCATTTTGTAATTTGGGTGAACTATCCCTTTAACGTTGAGGGGAAAAACATCTTTACACTTGTCCTACCTAATAGCAGGAACAGCCCAATCTAGTGTTCAGAACCTGGTTATACCAGGATGTATTATGTGACATAAACCTAAAATCTTCAATGACTAATTTCTCTGAAAGGTAAAAAAAAAACATCAGCAAATTCGCTGGGAATACATTACATAGTATGAAGAAACAATACTTCAATACTTCTCCATACTACTTGTCAGACATAGAAAACTGATACTGTATACTGGTTGTTGGTTTAGGTTGGCATGGGGTCTGGGGGGTCCATTGGTGTCTTTCTAATTTATTTTGGGATTCCTCATGTCCTACTCATTGGTAGAAAAAAGTTTGTTCCAAATGTGATGCTGGGTACTGTATTTATTGAATATTACATGAATTCTATCAATTCAAATGGCCAATTTGGGTTCAATCAATTAGCTTAATTTCTCAGAAATCGAATTATATTGCAACAAAATAATTTCACAGCAATGCTAGTCTAAAGAAATGATTTTAGAACAATCTGAGATGGTTGGTGTCAATATCCTCTTTCTTGTGCTTATTTGAGGTGTATCGACCCATACTCTACTGTGTGTCTCAGCTCTGGCAGTTCAGCTCTTAGAAGTCTGAGCAGTCAGGTCTGTTTCATGTCTCTCCGTCCCATCCTCACTCCCAAAGTTTAAAGAGGGGAGTATGTCACCTCTTAAGTGTTATCAAAGAGTTGTGAACCCTGAGGTGTGATTTGATCAGCCTAATTTGTGCTGCAGCTTAGAACTCCACAACCCCCTACTTACCTAAACAAGGCCAATACCAAAGACTCTCTGTAGAGGCAGTGGTGAAAGTCCTTGTCTTTCTCACTTTGGACATACAGTATGATCCAGATGATGATATGCTCCTCAAAATATAATGTTCTTTCCTTTGTTTCCCAGCGGGATGCATGTTCTAGCAGATTCTGCTCAGTTATGGATAACTTTTCCTGATTTATTCCACTGCTTGACTTCTTACCACCGTCAGGTTGAGAAAGTTGATCCCCGCAGGGATGTTCTCGCCGTAATTACACACATCATATGAGTGGTGGGCTACTTTGGTACTCTGTAGGTCTACATTTGCTCCTTAAAAATAATGGTGGATATATGGCAAGTGTGCATATATGATGTCTGGAACATTGTCAAGGTAGCACATGAAAACGTTACATACCACAATGGACATAGGGCTTACCCATGTGGTTGTGAAGTTTCTCAACTTTCAGAATGCAGTATTGCATGCGTTTTTCAACAGTCACGCTGCTAACATTCAGAAATAGACAGAAAACCCTCATTTGGAGTTTTGATTGTATGCTGTGGACTTGGACAAATGCCATCAGCTGATTTGAGGTAATGCGTGTGATTATGGATATGTTAGATCCTGCACTTAGATGTTGAAGACAACATCTCAGAAAGATGAAGCATCCAAACAGGCTTATATTTTAATCATATTTGAGTTCTTAAGCTTGCAGAGTATGTTCCATATTCATGAAGTCAGTGTGTATATTCTCTGAAGAGTAGGGGCATGCTTTAGAGTGGGATTAAGTGTCTTATTACTCGCTTTACTAGAGGGGGGAATAATGGGTATATTGCCAAATTTCATTCATGCCAAGTTATGGTTCTTTTCAAAATCAGATGCAACATTATACTTGTGTTCATGAGGCTGTCAGAATGTCATAAAATAGGTTCCTTTGTGAGATAGTACAGTATATCACAAAACACATCCTATTCTCAGCAGGACACATGTTATTCTTAGCAGGACTTGGTCCCATACACTAAACAACATCCGTAACAGATTCCAGACATAGAAAACCGAGACTGTGGACAAATGTTGATTTTTGAAAGGAAAACACAGTTTGCTGATTTCGATCTGCCCCAAAAGAACATGATGACTGACTTTGATCACTGTTGAAGACGAATACATTCCTTACATTCCTTTAACACTTATTGTAACCTACTTTCTTCACATTGCATTGCTAATCTCTACATGAGGATTGGTTTAGTAGCCTGCTATATGTGTTTGTTGAGTCCCAAACCTAAATTGGTGTGTAGCATTAACGGTCGATCCCAGGAAACCATTTGATTTATTAGATTCAGGAAACCAGCCCGTCTGTCTCTGTGAAAGCATCTTGTGGGAGACAGAATCAACTAACAAATGGATCAAATTCAATACATACTCCCCACCAATGCATGCTAATGAGAATGATGTCCTGCTAATTGCCAACATGTGTGCTTCAAAGAAGTTAATGTGCCTCTTTTCTGTTTTCTTGGCTCTTGCAGATGTTAACGAATGTGAGAAAGAACCGTGTAAAAATGGGGGCATCTGCACAGATCTGGTTGCCAACTACTCTTGTGAATGCCCTGGGGAGTACATGGGAAGGAACTGCCAATACAGTAAGTGCTGTGTCTTTCATAATCACCCTTGCCTGGCTCTTCTGTGTACAACTGATGACGTTGGTAGCTTGTGCTGGCAAACAGGGCAAGAACGTTCTTTTATTTCGTGAGGACTTTAGGTAATGGGATCGTTCTATCTCCATCTCTCTATCCATCTTTCTGTATCTAAATCCCCAAGCGTCTTCGTATGTGTGCTGTGGAGATTGTTGTCAGGATTCAGGGTTGTTCAAGATGAGACTGACTTTGACAAAAGCTCCTACATGATTGCAGACAATCAATGAGGAAGATGTTGCAAGAGACACACACACATGCATACATATTCTTAACCTTACCCAGACATCACCAGACATATTCCCTGTGTAGGAACAGGCACAATCTCTTATAGTTACAGCAATGTGCTAGTTTTGAGTAGTCTGGTGGGAGCTGAACTGAATATTTTATAACTCAGACATTGGAGCAACTTGTGCCACCGTCTAGCAGAGATTTTGTAAAAGAGAGGGAAAAGATGTTGCCAGAGAATGTACAATATGCAGTCAAGTACAGCTGCGGTGTTTAAGTATTAAAGTTGTCATTGAAAACGATAAGTCCATACACATTTATGCATAATCGGTCCTTGTGCTATAATTTACCTGTAGAGTGCAATCTTCTATTATTGTCTCATATTGGATCCATATCTTACAGTATGATCATATACTACATAATTTCACAATGTGTGGCTATGAGGAATGTTTGTGCTTTAGTTTGATACATCTTGCCATGACATCACAACCAACACATGGATAAACCACTCACCAAAAAAATGTATGACAAAGTCTTTCCCAGAAAGGTCATACTGAAGCATAGTTAATGCTTTCCTGGAAGAAGACTAATAATTTCCTTCATTTCCTGTCTCTTATTTTGTGGCAAGTCAAATAAGTGAACTCACTCATTAACAATTATCCGGCATATCCCCCTTAGCATTGCTTATTCATAGCAACCCCTTCATATCAGTTATCAGAACATAGTTATGCAACCACAGTTATGAGTTCAGAGATGAGTACCTACTTATTTGATAAGCATCAATATTGGAAATATGGCACCACAGTTGATACCATTTCCACCAGTAATGTTTGGTCTCTTTGACGTATTCAGAGCTCAGTTCTGATTTCTGATCGGTATTTTTTTTGTTGTTGAATGATTACGCACTGATTCAGGAGCAGACAAAATTACTTTTTTAATCAGG
Organism: Salmo salar; assembly: GCF_965601325.2. Classification (NCBI taxonomy): domain Eukaryota; kingdom Metazoa; phylum Chordata; class Actinopteri; order Salmoniformes; family Salmonidae; genus Salmo; species Salmo salar. The sequence goes on along the minus strand of NC_138310.1, from coordinate 10,351,294 downwards.
CAAGGGTTGGGAGCCTTGAACTGTTTTTCAACCTGGCTTCTGTGCTTCACCACAGCCATTGCTGTGAAGAAAGTTGTTTGAGGGATTAATTGAAGTCTGCACATGCCAGATAGCAGAGTCCTTTTCCAACAGAGGGAAATATCACTACAAAGTGCCTCCGCATTTACAGTCTGTAAACAATTTAATCTAGATATGCTCCAGAAAATCATCATAATGTCCTTATGTTTGTATTTTGTAAAGGCCCGAAGTGTGAAGGTTCTTTTTTTACCTTATCATCATGACATTTTCAATGTCTGAACAATTTCTATGGAGCAATAACTTTTGTGTTGTAGAACATTGTTCTTGTGCACTTCAACCCATTGAAATGGGAAATAAATGTAATTGTTGCTATAGATATTTTGTCTGAATAATGGTTGGCAGTAGAAAACTCTTACAATGTCTGTGAACTGTTTCATAAAACACATCATGGAAATCCATGGAAAGTTCGATTTTACCATCTGATACCATGTCAAGTCCTGAACAATTCTGGTATTGTGATACACATGAGGCTGCTGAGGGGAGAACGGCTCATAATAATGGCCAGAACGGCGCAAATGTAATAGCATCAAACACGTGGAAACCATGTATTTCATGTATTTGATACCATACCACTAATTCCGCTCCAGCCATTGCCACAAGCCCGTTTTCCCCAATTAATGTGCCACCAACCTCCTGTGATTGTGAAGCATGCTGAAAGGAAATCCAGAACAAATTGTTTGAAATACATATAATGCATGTGAATATACCAATCCATAAATCAGTGGCAAAACACAAGGGCTTGTAATTCTAAATCTATCAGGCAATCTTCATCTGTTGAAAAGTAATTATTGGAAATGAACAGTGATACTTGTCTGCGATTTGACAGCACACATTTACTCATGCCAATGTCATGGGGCAACCAGAGTGTCAGCCAATGTATTCCTTCAACCCGACCAAGGCAGCTTTCATCGAGTGCAAACCCTGCCTTTGATTTGGATGAAAACTGGAGATCAGACGAAGACTGGAGGTAGACAAAGACCAACTAAATGCTAGTCAGAGCTGTATGGAGGAGAGAGAAATTAGCCTACTGTAGATGGTTATTTGCTTATTTCCATGGCTGCACAGAATGAGAGGACTGCTCACTGTCTCTCATCATCTTCAAAAGTGGCTTGTTTTTCCAAACCCTGGAGCTTATTGGCTCAAAGAAACCTTGTTCGTTAGTTAGGCCATTTCTGGATATTAAGTCCGGTTTATTCTCACTGTTAGCACCCTGCTGTGATTGTCTCTGTGTAGCCTCAGGCTAATAGCTATATCACCAAGCAACTGTTACTGCCTATAAGTATTTTTGGGGATGTCTTGCGTGTGTCATTCAATAGGACCAGGGGTGGTTTATCTCAAGCAAAATGAGTGTAAGTGAGTTAAAGGACTGCCATGAGGATTGGTGAGAGTTCAGTAGGGACTTAATCACGCTAGTGAATGCCCACTGGTATGGTGTGTGTGTATGCATAGGTGTGTGTGTGTGTGCGTTCATCAAGTCAGTGGGTATTCACAGTAAATGAGTAAAACATAATTCTGTGTGTGTGCAATTTTTCTTTTTACAAATCCACATATCAGAATGTGTTTGCTATTCTCTCCCCATTCCTCCAGTCTTTCTTCTCCTGAGTATTTGTTGCAGTTACGTTCATTTCAATGTGGCTCTAATTTGTTGCTGCTGTAGGTAGGCCTTGTGGGAGATGGATTCAGCTGTCACATGATAGCGACGGTGACATTAGTGACGTGTGCTGTCGGAGGGGCTGATGTATGCACAGGGGGCAGCAGGCCGAGGCCTAGGGCTGCCAACCACAGCTGCTCTGCTCTGACGGATGCACGGCTGGCAGACAGCTCATTAAAGATGCGCCTTCATCCCGACAAGGTGATCATTGTCACAGAGTTGCGTTAGTGTTGTTATAGTGTTGCTTCTACAGGATTGATAAAGTGTTAGAGCATTTGCTAAGGCTTAGTTGCTACAGTGTTTTTCAGTGTTATAGAATGGCCCCGGCTCGGAGGGGGGCGGTAAACTGAACTAGTTTTCTGGACAGGCATTATATGATAAGGACATGGTTCAATGTACATGATGCTGCTAGAGATTCCCTGACAAGAGTGTTTTACATATGTACCCCTTTCAAAACAAATTGAATGTCCTTGATTGTGTGGTAGGAGAGAGCAATAGATAGGTAGTGAGACTTTTTCGAACAAACTGTTTAGCATTTATGTTTACAGGTGTAAAATATGTTTAGTCAGGAAGATACTTTGTCATATAGTGTATGTGGACACCTGCTCATTGAACATCTCATTCCAAAATCATGGGCATTAATATGGAGTTCGTCCCCCGTTTGTTGCTATAACAGCCTCCACTCTTCTGGGAAGGCTTTCCACTAGATGTTGGAACATTGCTGTGGGAACTTGCTTCCATTCAGCCACAAGAGCATTAGTGAGGTCGGGCACTAATGTTGGGCAATTAGGCCTGGCTCGCAGTCGGCGTTCCAATTTATCCCAAAGGTGTTCGAAGGGGTTGAGGTCAGGTCTCTGTTCAGGCCAGTCAAGTTCTTCCACACTGATCTCGACCAAATATTTCTGTATGGACCTCACTTTGTGCACAGAGGCATTGTAATGCTGGAACAGGAAAGGACCTTCCCCAAACTGTTGCCACAAAGTTTGAATCACAGAATTGTCTAGAATGTTATTGTATGTTGTAGCGTTAAGATTTCCCTTCACTTGAACTAAGGAGCCTGAACAATGAAAAACAGCCCTAGACCATTATTCATCCTCCACCAAGCTTTACGGTTGGCACTATGCATTCGGGCAGGTAGCGTTCTCCTGGCATTGGCCAAACCCAGATTCGTCTGTCGGACTGCCACTGCTTCCGAGTCCAATGGCAGCGAGTTTCACACCACTCCAGCTGACGCTTGGCTTTGCGCATGGTGATCTTAAGTTTGTGTACGGCTGCTCGGCCATGGAAACCCATTTCATGAAGCTCCCGACGAACAGTTATCATACTGACGTTGCTTCCAAAGGCAGTTTGGAACTTGGTAGCAAGTGTTGCAACCGAGGACAGACGATTTGTACGCGCTGAGCTTCAGCACTCAGTGGTCCCGTTCTGTGAGCTTTTGTGGCCAACCACTTCGCGGCTGAGCCGTTGTTGTTCCTAGACGTTTCGACTTCACAAAAACAGCACTTACAGTTAACCGGGGCAGCTCTAGCATGGTTGAAATTTGACAAACTGACTTGTTAGAAAAGTGTCATCTATGACGGTGCCACGTTGAAAGTCACTGTAAGGCCATTCTACTGCCAATGTTTCTCTATGGAGATTTCATGTATGTGTGCTCGATATTATACACCTGTAAGCAACGGGTGTAGCTGAAATTGCTGAATCCACTCATTTAAATAGGTGTAAACATATACGTGTATATATAGTGTAGTTCGCATCAAGCATCACACCAATTTACCGTTGTACTTTGAAAATATCACACAAATGCACTGATTTTTCTCAGTGTAGCTTCATGACAAACACACAGTATACCTTAAAATATTCAATGTCAGATATGACAAAGTGCCCTATTATAATCAAAACATTAGATAAGTTTAATTGTGCATCTGTGGTCACAAAACTGACTCTGATATCCGGTATTGAAATGGCATTTAAATTAGATTTCTCATGATTACATTGCATGTAACTTATATTAGCTATATATTAGGACTAATAACAAATTCCAGGTGCCGATATTAAGTCATACAATGAGGGAAAATCAGAGTACGAGAAGTCAGAAATTCAATAATGAAAGAAATAAGCCTCATAAAACAAGTTATTTGTAGTGAAGATGAAATAACAAAATAAAGAGAGTGATGAGAAAAAAAACAAGGCATATTGTTTTGACATTATTGAACTCTGAGTCAGGAACGCAGCTCCGGAAAAGAATCAATCCTTGTGAAAACTCATCATGAAAATACAGTAGGTGTCATAAGTTTATTCTGTGATGTGCTTTTCTTTGATTCCACCCAAACCGTATTTTGATTGAGGAATGAAAGGATGAAGAAAAATACAGAATTCTATTATATTCTCTGGTCTGGCATAACAAGATTTAGATGGTTTCTGCCAAGTACCACCGAAAGGCAGCCTTTGGTAAACATTAGTATTCATTGCCAACCTGCAAATGGAATTGGGATTATATGTCAACACAATGGTACTATGGCAATGCTTAGCCATCACTTTAATACTAATGTTTGATAAGACAGCAAATATATTTCTTCTCCCCAAAGAAAGTTGGGTTATTTTGAAACAACCCTTTTCCATCAATATTTTTCTGATAGTAGAAGCAGAGGACCAGGCAAAGCTGACAAGAGCAAAGATGTAGGTTGAGATTCCAGACTTAAGCAAGCACAAAGGCCTTTTGAGGAGACAGACATCTCCCACTTGCCACTATACTCATATCTGCTTTTACAATGAATTGACCTTCTGGCGGGCCAGGTGAAGTTCTTAACATAGTGCAACTAATATACAGCATGACCATGACCATATTGTACATAATATACTGTCTTCTCAGATGTTTGAGGATGAGTGCAATACAGACATGGCTGCAACACACACACACACACACACACACACACACACACCTCCCTTAGGACAATCTTCGGACATCACCGGCACCCTGCTCGCCCAGCTACGTTGTTACAGCAGCTGGATCTGCTCTTGGTGTTGTTTTAAATGTTGCCATTGTGTCTCCTACTGTGTTGTCACATGGTGAGAGTGGTCTCCATTCTTTCCAGGCTACACAGGTTCACAGTGTTTGCCCAAAAGGTGAAGGTCACATCACAAACTTTGATGACTGGTGCTGCAGGCTAACCCTGTGGGGTAGAGTTTCGTGACACATCCTATTGGCTAGGGGAAGCACTGCCCAAGGCTAGTCTTCTAAAAAGTGGACAGTTTTGTCAACATGCTGACCAAAGTCAGTAGACATCAGTTAGGCATACTTACTGTGACCAATTTAGTATATCTTATCTCACGTAAGTGTTAAACTAAGATACACTGCTCCAAAAAATAAAGGGAACACTTAAACAACACAATGTAACTCCAAGACAATCACACTTCTGTGAAATCAAACTGTTCACTTAGGAAGCAACACTGATTGACAATAAATTTCACATGCTGTTGTGCAAATGGAATAGACAACAGGTGGAAATTATAGGCAATAAGCAAGACACCCCCAATAAAGGAGTGGTTATGCAGGTGGAGACCACAGACCACTTCTCAGTTCCTATGCTTCCTGGTTGATGTTTTGGTCACTTTTGAATGCTGGCGGTGCTTTCACTCTAGTGGTAGCTTGAGACGGAGTCTACAACCCACACAAGTGGCTCAGGTAGTGCAGCTTATCCAGGATGGCACATCAATGCGAGCTGTGGCAAGAAGATTTGCTGTGGCTGTCAGCGTAGTGTCCAAAGCATGGAGGCGCTACCAGGAGACAGGCCAGTACATCAGGAGATGTGGAGGAGGCTGTAGGAGGGCAACAACCCAGCAGCAGGACCGCTACCTCCGCCTTTGTGCAAGGAGGAGCACTGCCAGAGCCCTGCAAAATGACCTCCAGCAGGCCACAAATGTGCATGTGTCTGCTCAAACGGTCAGAAACAGACTCCATGAGGGTGGTATGAGGGCCCGACGTCCACAGGTGGGGGTTGTGCTTACAGCCCAACACCGTGCAGGACGTTTGGCATTTGCCAGAGAACACCAAGATTGGCAAATTCGCCACTGGCGCTCTGTGCTCTTTACAGATGAAAGCAGGTTCACACTGAGCACATGTGACAGACGTGACAGAGTCTGGAGACGCCGTGGAGAACGTTCTGCTGCCTGCAACATCCTCCAGCATGACCGGTTTGGCGGTGGGTCAGTCATGGTGTGGGGTGGCATTTCTTTGGGGGGCCGCACAGCCCTCCATGTGCTCGCCAGAGGTAGCCTGACTGCCATTAGGTACCGAGATGAGATCCTCAGACCCCTTGTGAGACCATATGCTGGTGCGGTTGGCCCTGGGTTCCTCCTAATGCAAGACAATGGTAGACCTCATGTGGCTGGAGTGTGTCAGCAGTTCCTGCAAGAGGAAGGCATTGATGCTATGGACTGGCCCGCCCGTTCCCCAGACCTAAATCCAATTGAGCACATCTGGGACATCATGTCTCGCTCCATCCACCAACGCCACGTTGCACCACAGACTGTCCAGGAGTTGGCGGATTGTAACGGATCTTCTTAGAGAAGTGGAGGAGTCAGGCGCAGGACACAGGGATGAAGGTAAACCAAAACGTGTTTACTAAAATTATTAAATCCATCTTCTCTTAAAAATACATAGTCTGGAGAAAACACTTCCAACTACACTAAACGGACAAACAATCACCGACAAGACAAACAGGAAATGCAGAGGTTTAAATAATGAACATAATTAGGGAAACTCAAAACAGGTGTACACAATAAAGACAAAACCAAACGAACAGTGAAACATCGATCGGTGGCAACTAGTAAGCCGGTGACGTCGACCGCCGAACGCCGCCCGAACAAGGAGAGGGGTCGACTTCGGCGGGAGTCGTGACACGGATGCTTTAGTCCAGGTCTGGGAGGAGATCCCTCAGGAGACCATCCGCCACCTCATCAGGAGCATGCCCAGGCGTTGTAGGGAGGTCATACAGGCACGTGGAGGCCACACACACTACTGAGCCTCATTTTGACTTGTTTTAAGGACATTACATCAAAGTTGGATCAGCCTGTAGTGTGGTTTTCCACTTTAATTTTGAGTGTGACTCCAAATCCAGACCTCCATGGGTTGATAAATTGGATTTCCATTGATTATTTTTGTGTGATTTTGTTGTCAGCACATTCAACTATGTAAAGAAAAAAGCATTTAATAAGATTATTTCTTTCATTCAGATCTAGGATGTGTTTAAGTGTTCCCTTTATTTTTTTGAGCAGTGTATATTGTTGTGTGTCATAAACTGTCTGCATGCTATGACAGAAGCGGGGGGTTGGATGGTTTGAGTCCGTGGGTGGCCTGGCGGTTGGGAACGTTGGACCGGTGGCCGAGAGGTCACTAGTTCGGGTCCCCAAGTTGGTTGGGTGGGGATCTGTTTATGTGCCTTTGAGCGGGGCGCTTGACCCTGATTGCTCATGTGGGTCGCTCAGGATGGGGTTGTCTGTTAAATGACTGGAAGTAAATGTTGAGGGGCTTCACTGCAGGGGCAATGTGTGTTTTTAAAATTCAATAAAAATAAATCAATAAATAGAACATTTGATGACTAAGTCGGGCAGTATTTGCTGTTGATGTGCATAGTCCTTTTTAAACATCAGAGACTCACATTGCTCTGATATAAGATCCAGCTCAGTTTTAAATGATCTCCTAACTGCAATAGAGGTTCAGAGAATACTAGCTACTGTGGCCAACTATTGGCAGCAGAACATCTGAAGAGAGAAGACAGCTTTGGAATGAATAACCGCACCAAGCTTTTCTAGGGTAGATAGAACAACTAAATCAGTCAACAACATTGTTTTAGCCACTAATAATGGACTGTATCTGGCATAGCCAAAGATTTAAAAAAAAATAACCTTATATGTTACCTGTTGAATGGAAAAAGCTGGAATACTTTCTAATTAGTACAAATTAAAACAATGTTTCATTGTTTCTTTGTTATTAGCCACTCAGGCAACAATATTTTTAACCCTGTGACTTCCTTTAAAAATGCAAACGTTTAAGTGTGGTTTCTCCCAAGTCCATGTGATATTCATGTTGGTCATGCCTGCATGAAAACGTAAGTGTTAGCCAGAGAGGGGTGGGTGTTTAGGGGATGCTTAGTCGTTGCTAGCTTTTAACTTACCCAGGTTTACAAATGTATCCTCAATCAGACGTGCTATGTCAGTTAAAGAAATACTTATCTGTAATTATATGCAATTATGTGAAGTGGGTGCCTGATGGAAAGTATTCATTACAAACTAAGCATACGAAGCAGGTCTGAAAGCACAAGACACCTTTATGCTTGAGCCTAGCTCAACGTCAATGACATGCTGGTTTGTTCGCCTAAGGAGAGTGCCATAGTTAGCTACTCAGCAGTGTTTTTGCCCAGCGAGGCTGTTAGTTGGGAACGCTCAAGGACGTTGTTTACAGAGGCCTAAAATATGCTTTGCAAAGCAGTGTCATAACAGCCTTGTTAATGCCCCACTGAGCAAAACACTCTAATGGCATTAAAATTACATTTTGTTTGTCACATGCTTCGTAAACAACAGGTGAAGACTAACAGTGAAATTGTTACTTACAGGCCCCTTCCAACATTGCAGAAAGAAAAATGGAAAAAGAATAGAAAGATATCACGAGGAATACATACACAATGAGTAACAATAACTTGGTTATATACACGGGGTACCTATACAGAGTCGATGTGCAGGGGTATGAGGTAATTGAGGTAGATGTGTACACGTGGGTAGGGGTAAAGTGACTAGGCAACGGGATAGATAATAAGCAGTGGCAGCAGCATAGGTGATGAGTCAAAAGAGTTAGTGCAAAGGTGGGTACAGAGGAAGCTGTGGAAGAGGAAGCTGCCCCCTTTTACCTCTTCAAGTCCTCACAGTGGTCCTCTTAACATGAAACACAAGGGCGGATGGTTGAGATGCAGCACATTGAATTGGTCTATTTTGAAAAGAGAAAAACATTTTGTTTTTATTCAGTAAGTCAGAAGATTGTCAATCTCCTATTATCTACTTGCATTGACTTTATAAAGCGTCTGTAATTTGTTGTGGAGTTGAAATTAATGAAGACTCATGTCTATAGCACAACTACTTTTCTCCAGATAGCACCAATAGATCCAAAAACTGACAGTTGTTATTGCTACATGGTCATTCCAAATCCTTCCATTCCCATGGATATCAGATATCACTCTAATTGACCACAGAGTGAGGTAGGTGAAATCTAATAAACTGTTGTGTGATTTGAGAACAAACCAGATGTCTTTGCACACAGACTAGCTATTATACTAAGTCTTATCTAGAATAGTAGGTGCTAAACACCTGCCATTTGAGGGCTGTTGTGCAGCTATCGAAACAATTGCTGTTAATGCTTCCACTTAAAAGTACTGATGGAAGAGCAGCCAGAATTTGCCATGTCTTGGCAAACAGTTACTCACTGGGATGGGCATGTGACATATCTACCTCTCTTTATAATGAGACTTTCTAGGAATTGTTTGATAATGGTAAATTACACCATTGACAAGGTGCACATTATAGCGGGGGCACGACAAAAATAAGCACTCCAAGTTCAGCACAAAAGGCCTTTTATCTTTGAAGGCATTGGCAGAGTTTCAAATCCACAAATGTGGCTGTTAAAAGGCTGCTATTGTAACTGGAGATGCTGCTTAGCAGTTCCTAAGTAGGAAGAAATAAGGCCTGGAAAAAAAGCTGAGTGCTCTGAAAAGGATTTTAACACTTTGGATGATTTCATTAGAGCCGTTTTTGTGTCATGCCTCTCCACTTTAGCTCTGCAGCCTTGAAGGTAAAAACTGTTGCAGTCTGTTGACTGTTGATTATGTTGTCCAGACAGAATAGTCGGAGCTCCTTTGGAGCCAGTTTGAGGGCCCTCTTTTTGGTGGAGGACTTGGAGAAAAGACCCATGGCTCCTGTGCATGTGGATGGCCCTGTAATCACGGGCTGCAATGAGAGAGGGCTGTGTCATAGTGGAAACATTGAGGATGTCTTGGCTATGAACTGGAGCAGCGAGAAAAGTTTGACGAATACAAGTCAAAGTGACCTGTCTCTTAACGACATCAAGGACAGGATTTCCTTGAGAGAGAGCAGCAATAAAGATACAATTTCAGTTAGCGGAGGGAAAGACACAGTGTCAATGATTGAGACTCTGCCTGATGTAACGGAGGGGAGCCCAACCAAGGAATACATCTTGTTCATCTCTGAGACAGAGATGGACTACAACAGAAAATCATGGACAGAGGAAGGAACAATGAAAAGCAGCACTGTTGTAGAGAACCGGACTGTGGATGATGAGATTATTCTGATGAAGAAAGAATGCTGCCCCTTTGGTACACAGCTATACATATCTGTCTTGGTGCATATGTGTATGTCTGTAACTCACTGGACAGATATGTGTGAAAAGTATGGTTGCATACATATTTTATCCTTCATCTAACCTCATACATATATATGTCTGTCCTCTCAGAATGCTCTGGACCACTGGGCATGGAGGGGGGCATCATCTCCAACCAGCAGATAACAGCCTCGTCCACCCACCGTGCTCTGTTCGGCCTGCAGAAATGGTACCCCTACTTTGCCCGGCTCAACAAGAAGGGCCTGGTCAACGCCTGGACGGCTGCCGAGAACGACAGATGGCCCTGGATCCAGGTAAGACAGATACCGGCCGGGAGACACGAGTCACTCAGGTTACTAGACAGAGATGAATGTGTCTACAAAAACCGTCGCACCAGAGAGAATGTTGATCTGATAAGTGTGTGTACATCTGAATATTGGCGTCAATGCAGTATTAACTGGAGTTTAGGAAGTTGTGAATTATCCCTCACTGTCTGAAATGTATCTGTTTGGAGAGTTGAAGGGACTTTGGTCCTAATTGAGGTCCTTTACAGTTAATTAGTGTTTCAGTTGACTGATTGGGTTAACTGGCTAATTAACTGAGCACTGGACAAAAAAGCTGTTGGTTCTGCTCCTGTGTGTGTATTACCAGTGATGTTACGTTTGATACCAGAGCTCCGAGGTATGCGTCGAAATCGCTACGCAGCTAACTTCAAAGCAGTGTGCAGATGTGGGTATCGCTTTTCAGAAGTACGTCATCAATGACGTCCGAAGCTTCGTTTGATCACGTGCTTTTTCAAACCATGTGTTACAAAACGCAAGATCCCACAGATTTTGCTGTGGTGCTGGTGCTTTCTTCAATTCCAAGCTGCTTTCAAACACTGACCTCTACTGAACACCGTACATTACAAATATAGGTAGGATGTTGTTCAAAAAGTTTCACCTGACCGGTAGCTTAGCAGGTAGAGTAAGGAACTATGGAACATTCAGGGACGTGATGGTATGTGGTCGATTCGCTATGAAAGCACGCTATCTCGATTTTATTAAAAAATAATGTTTTATGTGAAATGACACTTTCTGCACTGTTGTTCAAATATTTTGTTTTATTTAGTATAGTATAATAAGCTTCTGTCTTAAGCATCCTAAATAATGCCATAGCTTCAGTTTTTGAAAAATATTCAACTTGAATGCAAAAAAGGGAAACGTGATGTAAGCTGCGAACCTGGTATTCCAACTGATTATAGGCTACTAAAGCCAACAACTTACCGCTGCACCACAGTTTTGCTTAAAACAGTGGAGAAAAAAAAAACGTCTCTGATAATCAAACGCTGCTATTTATGGCTGACCAGCAGATGTGCCTAATGTACCTTGTGAACAAATAATGAAGCTCCAAGAAATGAAACGTTTTTCAGTACAATTAAGTGAGCGCACCGTCTTCAGAAAGCCTCAGTTTCCCATCACTATGTATTACCAGTGGGGTTGCTAGAGTGAATCACAGCACGTATGTGATATACCTCTGAAGTTTTTAGTAAAATACAAATACATACCCTTCACTCAGACATACACACTTCTCCAACGTTTGTCTCAGAGGGGCCAGTTCAGAAATCTCCACTCTTCAAAAAAAAAAAGCTGCTAGAACCTAAAAGGGTTTATTCGGCTGTCTCCATAGGAGAACGCTTTGGATAACCCTTTTTGGATCCAGGTAGAACACTTTTTGGTTCCGAACCTGGTATTCCAACTGATTGTAGGCTACTAAAGCCAACAACTTACTGCTGCACCACAGAGTTTTACTGTAAGGGTCTGAGTGTAAGGGTCTGTTTAGTTGGAATTGTATTAGCAACAATGGGTACATTACACTGTGGGGATATTGAAAGCAGTTAGTGATAGGAACTCCCATTGTCTCTTACACAATAGAGCTGTGTTATATCTTTTTTCACCTGTTATTTCAAATCAAATCAGTTCGTGTGATACCTTGTGCCGTTGGCTCTGGAACCCAGTGTAAATCTTTCCGGGGAATCTCTGACAACGAGCACATAAATGAGGACCCGAAGATGGTGTGATGAAATTGAATTAGGCCCGCAGTACAGTGAGAGGCTGTAACTGGCAACACTGTGTTAATTCCTAACAGGTTAAACAACAAACACTATCAGGGGTTGCTCACAGAAACAGAGCCAGGCGGAAGAGAGAGAGGCGGAAGAGAGAGAGAGAACGTGTCAAAGAGCAAGAGGAGGGGAGGGTGTAGAGAAAGAATGATCCAACTACATCATCTGAGGGGAGAGGCAGAGTGAGAGAAGACAGAGACATGTGGAAGGGAAAGGTGAGAGAAACAGAGAGCAAAAGAAAAGCAACCAAGTGCATGTAGTGTATAAGGAAAATCAGATATGAATCACTGAGGCGGTTTGGTTGGCTTTAATGACGCCACGTGGGATGATGATGTGGATTCTGGGAGCGCTCTGGGTTTCAGGAGAGGGACTTCTTGGTAATTGGGACGTGAGTAGAGAGGTATAGACTTCTCTCAGCGCTGTGGAGTTTTAGGCTCGTGGGCGGTGTGTTCTGAAAGTGTGTGAGTGCCTTTGTATGTGCTTGTTTTCTCATCTGAAATCAGTTTGAGGGTTAGAGCTAGCAGCCCTGTCGTTGTTCAGGTATAACACCCCTGCTCTGCGTGTTTGTCTGTTCCTCATGTGGATCTATAGTTCTCAATAGTTCCTGGCTCTGCCCCCAGCCCTGTAATACTGAAGACCAAATCAATCATTCAGACAATGTCATACTTTTAATAATACTGAAATAGTGTACATGTACCCTACAGTATGTGTGGCTATACACTTCCATGACATAGATTGACTAGGTGAATCCAGGTGAAAGCTATGATCCCTTATTGACGTCACTTACTAAATCCACTTCATCAGTGTAGATGAAGGGGAGGAAACAGGTTAAATGATTTTTAAGCCTTGAGACAATTGAGACATGGATTGTATATGTGAACCATTCAGAGGGTGAATGGGCCAGACAAAAAATGTAAGTGCCATTGAACAGTTATGGTAGTATGTGCCAGGCGCACCAGTTTGAGTGTGTCAAGAACTGCAACGCTGCTGGGTGTTTCACACTCAACAGTTTCCCGTGTGTATCAAGAATGGTCCACCACCCAAAGGACATCCAGCGAACTTGACACAACTGTGGGAGGCATTGGAGTCAACATGGGCAAGCATCCCTGTGAAACGCTCGACTCCTTGTAGGTGTTCCTAATGTTTCATGCCCTCAGTGTATCTTGAAGTACAATAGTTAACGTAGGTGCAGCAAAAACTCTTACTGGGATTATCATATCTCATTATAGTATGAACAAATGTGAACAACAACAATTAAATGAAGTAATAATATGATCAGTCAAGTTTACAGTTCAGTGCTGACTTCCTCTACACACTAAGATTTAAACTACTGCCTAGAAACAGCGTTCACATTCTCAACATGAGGTGTCTACTAAGTCAGCTGGACTAATCAGCCTGGCATGAAAGCGTGTTCTTAATTCTGACAGGAACACAGTTTGCAACCAGTACTTTCTGACTCTGAAGACTATGTGCCGGAATTACTACAGCCTGTGTGAATGACGCAGTGTCAGCGCTAAGGGTGAATTAATCAAATTATACAATTGAATAATATATATCAATATACACGTAGGACCTAATATAGAACCCCCCCCCCCCCAAAAAAAAGAAAATTGCCAACTTTTTTTTAACACTTTAAGAATAATAAAAAATATTGATATTGAATTATTATTACATTCTAAAATATGTGAGAATAATTTGGACATTGCCTGACTTAGATTGGATGCATGCATGCCAATTTGTCTGTAGCCTATATTGCCGACGCAGGCACACATAATAAAGCCATGAATAGCGGTAGCCTTAATCTCACCTTTTGAATCTCAGCATCGCTCTCTCACAAAAACTGAGAAAAAAAATGAATCTCATATTATTATAAGGGAGCGGGAATTGGATACAATAATTATAAGAACTTTTCGAGCACCAAATTGAGGAAATGTTCTGAGTTTCAAGGTAGACCTATTCCAGTACTTGAATTTCTCAACTCCAAATTGAAGTTTGAATAGACTACTTCAAACCCCTTGTTTTGTTTCAAGTTGCAGGTGTAACATGGAAGACAATTATTTGTCATGTCATTTCAGTACCAGATCATATTGTAAATAAGCCTCCAAGGCTTAGAATTTTTTTTGCCATTATATCCTAAATAATTAATAGGAATAGCATTGGGTTTTGTGCAATAGTCTATCTTACAAAATTGCACACACTAAACTTGGTGTCCGATCCGAGGCACACAAACATAAGAGAACATAAACATTACCTTGATGCTTTCTCTGTTAAATCTAACGAGACTCTGCTGTAAAGCAAGCAGACAACAACAGGTGATCAACCTCAATTCTCTAGGATTATTAGATCCAATATGGATCCAGGCACAATTGTCTTCACGAATGGACATTTCTCGGGAACCCCTTTATTTTCCAGTACTTGGTCTGTTGTTGCATTGCATTTGCTGTCACAACATCTGTTCATCACTTGACTATCATTCAGAAAATTCCTTTGTGGATCAGATGATAATGTGTGAAAATATAAACTGCAAAAAAAAGAAACGACCCTGTCTTTCGAAGATAATTCGTAAAAATCCAAATAACTTCACAGTTCTTCATTGTAAAGGGTTTAAACACTGTTTCCCATGCTTGTTCAATGAACCATAAACAATTAATGAACATGCACCTGTGGAACGGTCGTTAAGACACTAACAGTTTACAGACGGTAGGCAATTAAGGTCACAGTTATGACAACTTAGGACACTAAAAGAGGCCCTTCTACTGACTCTGAAAAACACCAAAAGAAAGATGCCCAGGGTCCCTGCTCATCTGCGTGAATGTGCCTTAGGCATGCTGCAAGGAGGCATGAGGACTGCAGATGTGGCCAGGGCAATAAATTGCAATGTCCGTACTGTGAGACGCCTAAGACAGGGCTACAGGGAGACAGAACGGACAGCTGATCGTCCTCGCAATGGCAGACCACGTGTAACAACACCTGCACAGGATCGGTACAGCCGAACATCACACCTGCGGGACAAGTACAGGATGGCAACCATAACTGCCCGAGTTACACCTCCATCAGTGTTCAGACTGTCCGCAATAGGCTGAGAGAGTCTGGACTGAGGGCTTATAGGCCTGTTGTAAGGCAGGTCCTCACCAGACATCACCGGCAACAAAGTCGCCTATGGGCACAAACCCATCGTCGCTGGACCAGACAGGACTGGCAAAAAGTGCTCTTCACTGACAAGTCGCGGTTTTGTCTCACCAGGGGTGATGGTCAAATTCATCGTCGATGAAATGAGCATTACACCGAGGCCTGTACTCTGGAGTTGGATCGATTTGGAGGTGGAGGGTCTGTCATGGTCTGTCACAGCATCATCAGACTGAGCTTGTTGTCATTGCAGGCAATCTCAACGCTGTACGTTACAGGGAAGACATCCTCCTCCCTCATGTGGTACCCTTCCTGCAGACTCATCCTGACATGAACCTCCAGCATGACAATGCCACCAGCACGTCTGGGACCTGTTGGATCGGAGGGTGAGGACTAGGGCCATTCCCCCCAGAAATGTCCGGGAACTTGCAGGTGCCTTGGAGGAAGAGTGGGGTAACATATCACAGCAAGAACTGGTAAATCTGGTGCAGTCCATGAGCAGGAGATGCACTGCTGTATGTAATGCAGCTGGTGGCCACACCAGATACTGACTTTTACTTTTGATTTTGACCCCCCTTTGTTCAGGGACACATTATTACATTTCTGTTAGTCACATGTCTGTGGAACTTGTTCAGTTTATGTCTTATTTGTTGAATCTTGTTATGTTCATAGAAATATTTACACGTTAAGTTTGCCGAAAATAAACGCAGTTGACAGTGAGAGGTCGTTTCTTTTTTTGCTGATCAGTACTGATCACCTTGAGGTTTTTGTCATCTGGAGCGTTCTGTCATGAAACAGGTGATTTGTGTGATATAAGTGAACCGACTCTATGCAGAATAGTCCACAAAGTCTGCAATGGTAAATATGAATTGAAAGACAATTACAGCAAGTTCCCTGATGCTGCTGCCCAAGCCAACTACAAGATAGAGTTCTATGAATATGGGAACTTCCCTGGAGTCATTGTCTGTATAGATGTATGTCATATTCCCATCAAGTGTCTCTCTACAGCAGATGCTGAGGAGTACAGGGATTGTAAAAACTGGTTCGCAATAAATGTACAACATTGTTGCACGTTGGAATGGTGCAAATCATGAGTAATGCACAAACAAACTTCTTGTTCACCCCCTATCTTCATGCAATAGGACCTGAGCAATGATGGTAAAACCAAGCTCATATCCACACCAGATGTGTAGTGGAGTGCATATTTGGTGTATGGAAGAGTTGATTCCAGTGTCTCAGAAAAACATTGCGCCTTCAACCAAGAAGATGCTGCGTTGTCATAATTGCAACAGCAGTGCTTCACAATTACCTCAAACACCATGGCTGCCCAGATCATCGGATTGAAGATGAGGATGACCCAGGTGACCCAGATGTACCCAGACATTGGCACTGGTGCTGCTTCATGTTTCTCTTATCCTCTTTCGTAACCAACTCAACATAAAAGATTTGCATCTTCATATCATGCTCTTCTTTTAAATATATTAGTTTGAGCTCGTTAACTTCCATGGCCAGTTTTTCATGCATGCGCATCCTCTTTGTCTTTGTCCTCTGGCCTGGGTTAGTGACCCAATCTACCCTCCTGGCTGCTGCACATGTAGCAAGCTGACCTTCAGCCGGTCTTATCCCCTCCATGCTATGGTGATCATCTGTCTCTACAATAATGATTGCATTGCTGCATTAGAGAACATTATTTCTTCAAGAGTTGAGTTCATTACATAATTGTATTATGGGTGTGCAAGAGATGACTGACATTACATATTCCCTGCAGTCCTGGGATGGCACATGTGGAGTGAATGTGTCCTACCAAATGAGAATTGGAACGGTCCCCCAGTTGAACTGTCCAAATGGTCATCTTCAGTGATACCTTCCAGGATTTGCTGTCTATAAATTATCAAAGTCAATGAGTCCCCCAACTCGTCTGCCACCAGTATTGAAATGCTCCCTACCATCAACAGCATGTCTTCTTTAAGTTACATTTCATGGTTTTCCACAGGACTTAAGGAAGACAATATAGAAAGTATATTAATAATTATCTTTGATATGGTTTGTTATATTTCTGACACACAAATACATTTAGGCTCCACTGTGTTGTGTTGCACAAGAAAACTAACATTTCAAAGTGACTCTGATTTGTAAAAGTGGGCTACAGTATCTTACCTTTTTGTTTACTTTTTCATTTGAGTTGAATTCATTACAAATTGTAGTCCGGACATTCTTTTTCTATTGATGAATAATGCTGTTTTTTCTCAGTAATTGGGTTCACATTAAGATGTTTTTTTCAAAGTCATTGAAATTTGTTGAAAAAAAAACGTTTTACCTCTGTCAATTGTTTGGTTAAGGTGACTTAGTCCAATTCGACACAATGCATATTTATTGGTGTCCCTTCTTAGGGATAGCCCCCTTTTTTCAGTTTTCACCTAAATTACATACCCAAATCTACCAGCCCGTAGCTCAGCCCCCTGAAGTAAGGATATGCATATTCTTGGTACCATTTCAAAGGAAACACTTTGATGTTTGGGAAAATGTGAATTGAATGTAGGAGAATATAACACAATAGATCTGGTAGAAGAAAATACAAAGAAATAGCCAACCTTTGTTTTTTTCCACCATCTTTCAAATGCAAGAGAAAGGTCACTGTTATAGCCATCACTCTGGTTGTAATTCAGATAGTGTCCACAATATGGCAGCAGTGTATGTGCAAAGTTTCAGATGGATAACTTGG
This sequence comes from Salmo salar, assembly GCF_965601325.2. Classification (NCBI taxonomy): domain Eukaryota; kingdom Metazoa; phylum Chordata; class Actinopteri; order Salmoniformes; family Salmonidae; genus Salmo; species Salmo salar. Next base: position 10,333,233 of record NC_138310.1, on the reverse strand, counting down.
AGTATGACTGATCCCAAGGTACATTTGGGCAAATCGTGAAGGAGACATTTGCATTCATATTCCATTTTTTCTGCAAGAATATCGTCAAATATACTTGGACTATGATTTAGCTTTCCATGTATTAGTAGCCATATAAGTTCAACATTTGCATAACAACCAGTTTTCATAACTTCAAAACTCTGAATATCCTTATAATTTTTGTCCAAAATGAAAAGGCATGCTGTCGTACAAGGTTAGAAGCTACATTTTACAACATATACATGGTTTACATATACTCCCGTAAAGCCCAGCTCATTGGCTATCTAGCTAGTTTTGTTTGACCCCGATTGGTGCTTATTTGACAAAGATACAGTCGTTCAAGTGATGGCCGCCCGCGTCATCGGCGTGTCATAAAGGCGTTGCTCTCTGACCAAATAGGGTGTCCTATAGGATATACTACACCCCTAATGAAATAGTGAAGTCTTGCTACCTTCTAGGATCTCTGAGGAATAGATACGGACGTGATTTCACTCATTGAAACAACATTTAGGGTGAGATTTTCAGATTCCTTTCTTTGCAAATTAAACAAGTGGAAATACAAAATCTATCGTGCATGCTATATGGACCTTTTTAAGATATGAAAAATGATTTTATGTAACAAAACAGCACTTCATGTTATCTCTGGGACCTTTTGGAATATGAATCAAAGCAAGATTTCAGATTTCTCCAATACAAAATTAAATCTAGAACCGGCTTACAATTTCGCAACAAAGCATCCTTCACTCATGCTGCCAAATATACCCTCATAAAACGGACTATCCTACCAATCCTTGACTTCGGCAATGTCATTTACAAAATAGCCTCCAACACTCTACTCAGCAAATTGGATGCAGTCTATCACAGTGCCATCCGTTTTGTCACCAAAGCCCCATATACTACCCACCACTGCGACCTGTATTTTCTTGTTGGCTGGCCCTCGCTTCATATTTGTCGCCAAACCCACTGGCTCCAAGTCATCTATAAGTCTTTGCTAGGTAAAGCCCCGCCTTATCTCAGCTCACTGGTCACCATAGCAGCATCCACCCATAGCACGCGCTCCAGCAGAAAATGTCACTGGTCACCCCCAAAGCCAATTCTTCCTTTGGCCGCCTTTCCTTCCAGTTCTCTGCTGCCAATGACTGGAACGAACTGCAAAAATCACTGAAGCTGGTGAGACACAGATCATTGCACCTATACATAGCCCACCCAACTTCCTCATCCCCATTTTGTTATATTTTTTTTGCTCCTTTGCCCCCCAGTATCTCTACTTGCACATTAATCTTCTGCACATCTATCGCCCCAGTGTTTAATTGCTAAATTGTAATTATTTTGCCGCTATGGCCTATTTATTGCCTTACCTCCCTAATCTTACCTCATTTGCACACACTGCGTATAGACTTTTCTATTGTATTATTGACTATACATTTGTTTATTCCATGTGTAACTCTGTGTTGCTGTTTGTCGCACTGCTTTGCTTATCTTGGACAGGTCGCAGTTGTAAATGAGAACTTGTTCTCAACTGGCCTACCTGGTTAAATAAAGGTTAAAAAAAATGTAAGTACACATGTCACCTTCAGAGGTGAATTTATCAAATCTATCCCGGTGGAAACATTTTTTTTTTTTGTTAGGAGCTCTCCTCAAACAAAAGCATGCCATTTTTTCGCAGTAATGGCTGCTGTAAATTGGACAGTGCAGTTATATTAACAAGAATTTAGCTTTCAGCCAATATAAGACTATGTACTGACATTTGTTGTTACTCTAAAATCTGCGATCTTGACATAACGAGCTGCGTGATTTACAACTGTCCCGTTGATGGAACGCTGATCCTTAAGAGGATCCTCAGGTCAACACCAAATGCACAATGTTAATCTAATTAGGCTTCACAAAGATTAACTGGTTTGTCCTTATTTATCTTTGACTGGGACTCCCTAGTCTAGTACTAGTTAATCTAAAGGTCAGTAACATCTCAGAAAGCCTTAAAAAAAATCTGGATTAATTTAAGTAGAATTAGCCTTATCCTGACATAAATTAAACTCTGTCCAGGAAACCACCCCCAAATACACATCCAAAAAGTATTATGCATAATTATTGAAGAACCACATGACAGTATCGATTTAGGTTTTAAGTATCAATGTAAGGTAACGTTTTTGGTTAAATTTAGCATAAACTGTTTAGGAGACATAAGGAGACACAAAATGTTGAGTAGTTACACTACATTTCTGAGATCTTTCAGCTAGATTCTTACAGGGTTCACATTCAATGTCTAATTTAACTGATTAATTCTTAATATATGATTACAATTTACAGTGCCATAAATGCAAGGACAGAAAAGTTTTGTCACACGATTTTGGACAAATCTGTCAAGACACAACCATGATAAAGGGTTAAATTATAGGTTTTAAATCAACTAGTGAATTTGATTGAATATAGCTATGATCCCCTTGTATCTTAATGTAATGACATTAAAAACATTTGCAGATTATTATCAATGACTTATGAACTGCTGTAACAAGTTGTCCAGTGTAAGAAATCCTCACTGGTACCCTAGTTTATAGAAAGACCCATATACCGTTTGCAGATGGGTGTGGGTGGATGCAATACATGTTGAATAGTTTTGTTTTATGAAAAAGGGTGGGTTTGTTTGGAGTACATATTTACACTATACAGTTTGTGTGTGAACTGTGAACTAATTTACACACAAGTGAGGTCCCAATAAGCAGTAGCACAGGACTAAAATTTGAAGAGTAGCCAAGATGGGTGCCAGATAAAGGCTCTCAACCCTTTCCCGTCTCAGAGACCCTCAACTGGGCCATCTCTTCCTGACCTACCCCCTTCCTCTCGTGCGTCCATGGAGCGCATGCTGAGCTCCTCCCTGTCACTGCCGAATTGAGATCATGATTGGGAAAATGATCCTCATGTGATGCCGTGTCATTTTGATATACAGCCGGGGGTATTAAGGGCCTTTTATGTCAGTCTGCTCACACTGAATCGATTTCCTCAAACTGACAAACACCACTGAGCAGTATCGTGGCAGATGTTCTCAACAGTGCCACACTGACATGGAATGGCAGCTTGGACAAAGGCATCAGTATTAGGTGGGGTGACTGAGGTGTGTTTGTAAGTGGTCATTATCAGTGTGAAGGATCACGCCAATTACCTGAGCGCTGGCCTTTTAGTTATTGTAGCCTAATTAGAGAGAATATGCTACTGTTGTTCTCCAGAATATGAGATAAACAAGAAATGGAGAATAAGTAGGGGTTAATTGTGGCTTTGGTTGCATTGAGGATGCTGCGTAAAAGACGTTGTCAAGGAGACTTGATATTGGAGTTACTGTAGCCTGCGAGTAAAGAAGTACGTGGTCATGATGCATTCTCATGCTCCAGTGCAGAATTTAAGTTAGGCCCAAAAAAGTGTTGCTTTTTTATTATCATGAAGAGGGGCCTTTTTGGTTTTCACAGTAGGATGTCGCTCATCCTTGTGGGACAGAGATCATTTGGGTTTTCCCCTCATTTCACCCAGGGTGTTAGGTGTGGTATCATCCGTGAGGAAACAGCAGTTGCCAAATGTACACTAATATTATTTTGACGCAATGTAAATGCATAAGATTACTCTGAGATTGATCTGAGACTCATCGCTCTGTGAGTGTAGGGTGTGTTAAGAAAACAGAAAGCCTTAAGTGTGTGTGAGTGTCTGTGTCTGTCTGTTCATGATGCCGTTGACCTCAACAAGCATTTCCTGGAGTTTGCTAAAAGGCATTGGCACTTGGATTGTAACTTGTGCTATGGTCAGATGACATGAGAATAGAGCTCTTTGGACAAGCACACCAGTGGTAGGTTTGCAGAAAAGTACCTCATACCTACTGTGAAAGATGGTGGTGCGTCTTTGATGTTATGAGGCCATTTTGCTTCCACTGGTTTAAGGTCAACGGCATCATGAACATTACCAAATACAATGACAATTTACATTTAAATAATTGAGCAAACACTCGTATATTAGGCCTTGCTCAAGGGCACATCGACAGATTGCTCACCTTGTCGGCTTGGGGATTTGAACCAGCAACCTTTCGGTCACTGGGTCAACACACTTAAAGGAAAACTCAAAGTATATTTTGGTATTTGTTTCATTAGTGCATTGTTGATATAGTCCCAAAATGTTTTGCATATCAGCAAACACATTTTCAAGATATATAACTTTCAAAATACAGAAAATGTGATTGCTGACATGCAAAACATGCTGGGACTATATCAACAATGCAGTAATGAAACGAATAACAAAATATATATTTTGGGTGGAATTTTACTTTAACCGCTGTGCTGCCTGCCACTAGGCTACCTACCAGGACATTTTAGCCCAAAACCTGGTTGCCTCTGCCAGGAGGCTAAAACTTGGCCGCAAGCGAATCTTCCAGCAAGACAAAAACCCCAAGCACACATCAAAATCCACTTGGGCTGATCCCATTTAGTCGACTGGTCGATTATTTGGTTGATAGGCTGACGGTCAACCGAGATTTCTTTAGTCGAGCACGTAGTAAAAAAAAGAAAATGGGCGTACAACACACCTGTCTGATTCGCACCTGTCTGAGTGGACTAATCCATTCTGGACGCCATGGGGATGGCACAGTCCATCGGTCTAAGACATGTGCGACTGAAATTGTAGCCTATATGGTAATATTACATAAGAACAATGGTGCAACACTAATAAAAATAATATTTTATTACAAATGCGCTTTCCTCCACGTTGATAGCAGTTGGTGTCTGCGGATCTGAAATATCAGTGTGCTGTTGAATTGCTGCCTTTTCCTAGACCATGTTGCTGTGTGCATAATAGCAAAGTTACCCACCATATGGGTGTTGAGAACAATGCGGCGGAAGCAGCAGTGGAGTTAGGAGACAAAAAAACAGCCCTTGCCTTAATTGTATAAGAATAGTAAGGAGAGAGGAAACCCCAACTTAATTAGGTCTATAATCAACAGCCTAACTGTTAAATCTGCCTGGCTTTATAAATCATTCATATCAATTTAGCTAGAGAAATATGACAGATCCTGTTTGAGTGTTTGTTTAATAGCATACTGATACCATGAGCACCAAGCCTCAAGCAACCACAATGTCTGATAAACAATTTCACAAATTTGGCTGTTTTTAATCTTTGCTATGCTGGAATAAAGGCTTTACACTTTTTTTGTTAGAACAGCCTCTCTGATATTACTTATAATTTATTTTGTGTTTACACTGTTACAAATTGTCAGAAAAAAATAATTTTATAATAATAACCCTCCTATTTCTTGATCTTCTTATTGTTGTTATTATTATTATGACAATCATTATAATAAGTACTGTCATTATCATTTGGCTTAGTATAGCAGCCTTGTATAACCACCATCAAGCTGTAGGCCTAAGAGCACATCCTGTTTAGTCTTAATACTGTAACTTAGGCCTACAAAAGTAAGATGGCGCCGACAGACATGCCAGCTCTGCTTCTAGCTCCTAAGCAACTTTGAGATATTTTTTATTTGTTCTGTTTGACATTATTTCCCCAGAATGTTTTCTGTGTTATTACATACAGCTGGAAATAACTTTTGGATGTCAGAGCGGCGGTAACTTACCAGCATTCTGACCATAAATACGACATTCCCGAATTGGATCCTATGTTCGTACCCCTCAAGGCAATTGAAATAATCCCAAAGGCTGATCCAAGATGCCGCCGGCAGAGAAGAGGTATTCTGAGTGACTTATAGTCCGACTCAGGAGGCATGCACACATCCACCACTTCTGAGTATATTACTCGCTAATGTTCAGTCCCTGGACAATAAAGTAGACAAGCTCAGCGTGAGGATCTCCTTCCAGAGAGACATCAGGGACTGTAACATACAGCCAGCTGGGTTCTCATTTCATCACACAGTCCAAAAAAAGTGGTCAGATGAAGCAGATGCTAAGCTACAGGACTGTTTTGCTACCACAGACTGGAATATGTTCCGGGATTCTTCCGATGGCATTGAGGAGTACCCCCGCATCAGTCACTGGCTTTATCAATAAGTGCATTGATGACGTAGTTGCCATAGTGACCGTACGTACATACCCCCAACCAGAAGCCATTGATTACAGGCAACATCTGCACTGAGCTAAAGGCTAGAGCTGCCACTTTCAAGGGGCAGGACTCTAACCCAGAAGCTTATAAGATATCCCGCTATGTCACCCTGATGAACCATCAAACAGGCAAAGTGTCAATACAGGACTAAGATCGAGTCGTACTACACCGCAGGGCTTGCAAACTTTAACAGACTACAAAGGGAAGCACAGCCAAGAGCTGCCGAGTGACACAGGCCTACCAGATGAGCTAAATTACTTTTCTGCTCGCTTTGAGGCAGCTTCATTAAATAGTACCCGCAAAACACCAGTCTCAACATCAACAGTGAAGAGGCGACTCTGGGATGTTGGCCTCTGAGGACAGGGCCCCGCAAACAAACACATGAAAAACCTATTTCAACCAGGCAGGTGCGCCACGAAAGTCAGAAATGGCGACATAAAAAATGCCTTTCCTTTGATCTTCTTCTGTTGGCACTCCAAAAGGTCCCAAATACATCACAAATGGTCCTTTTTGTTCGATAATGTCCTTCTTTATATCCATAACTTATGTTTAGTTTTAGTTTCAGTTTAGCTGGCGCTCTTCAGTCAATAATCCACCCAGTTTCCCTCCATCAAAATGCATACAAAATGAATCCCAAACGTTACTAAACTTTTCCAAAATAGTCAAACAACGTTTATAATCAAACCTTAGGTACCCTAATACGTAAATAAATGATACAATTTAAGACGGAGAATCGTTATTGTCTTTACCGGAGAAAAATAGCAAAGAACGCGCTCTCTTCCACACACTTGGAAACACTACAGCCAAAATGGGAGCCACCTAGAAAAACTACATTTTCCGGCTCATTTTTCCAAAAACCAGCCTGAAACTCTTTCTAAAGACTGTTGACATCTAGTGGAAGCCCTAGGAACTGTAATCTGGGAGGATTTTGCCTTATAATAAAAGTGGCAGCCATTGAAAACAGTGGTAGGCTGACATTTTTGGGGGGGATGGTTTGTCCTTGGGGTTTTGCCTGCCATATCAGTTCTGTTATACTCACAGACATATTCTAAACATTTTTAATAGCTTTTGGGTGTTTTCTATCCAAATCTACCAAGTATATGCACATCCTAGCTTCTGGCCCTGAGTAACAGGCAGTTTACATTGGGCACGCTTTTCATTCGGACGTGAAAATATTTCCCCCTACCCAAGAGAGGTTAACAATGTCTACACTGTATTTCTGATCAATGTGATGTTTTAATGGGCATAAAATGTGCTTTACTTTCAAATACAAAGACATTTCTAAGTGACCCCAAACTTTTGAACAGTAGTGCATATGAAAAAATACACATTTTTTAATTTAAACCAATCGATTGGTCGAAAGAACAGACGACTTTCGGCCGACCAAGATTTTGTTTTTGTCGGGGATAGCCCGACAAAAAGTCTCTGGACTGGAACCCCATTGGTTTGTGGTTTGAATTGGAAAGGCCAGTCCATAAGCGCAGAGAAAAGATATCAAGGATCTTGAAATATTTGGTTTAAGATCCCTCCTAATGTGTTCTACAATCTCATAAAAAAAAGCCTGTCATTATACACACAAGGGGAGGAAGCTGGAGTATTGAAAACAAGGGTTCAGTCATTTTGACAACTATTATTTAGAGATTTTTTTTATTACTTAAAATCTCTTAATCTGACCAATTGTGTTAGTTTATACAACGGGTGTGTCTAATCCTGAATGCTTATTGGTTAAAACCATATTCCAGCAGATGTCTATTCCACAATTTGCCACCGGCTAAATATATGGCGTTAAAATGCCTATTTACTATGTTCCATCTGACTGAGCAATCCACTGTCTCATCAGCCCAGCCAGACAACTTGTAAACTTGATCTCCACTATAAAAATCTAGACATTATCTCATTTCTTTTAGATGTGACTGTAAGTTAGCCATAGTTGGCTCGCAAGCAAGGGATAAGAACGTTGTCAGCCAGTATGACAATGGAACATTTAAAATGCACGATTGTGTTGCGTCCATAGATACAGAACAGAAAGACTGGGTCACGTATCTAGCAACCCTAGATTTGTGTCGGAAATGTATCTTGTGGAAGGATGAAATAGTAGTATGAATAAATGTAATAAAAATGTTTTAATGAAAATATGTCAATCATTATTTGAAAATGTTGGCAACCTGTTGTATTAAAGTGATAATGCCCTCGAAGCCGGTGTTGGGAGGATATATTGGCATGGTTTGCTGGCCCTCGACTTCATCTCAGGCTTAACAACACCTGTGCCAATATATTCTCCAAACATCGACTTCTCTGGCATTATCACAGAAATAAAGCAATATAATATCCCGAAAACACACACAAACAAGGTTTTTGATTTCTGTTTTTATTCAATTTTTTCCCCACAGATTAACCTACAGAGGAGGATGCGGGTCACAGGACTGATTACCCAGGGTGCAAAGCGTATCGGCAGCCCAGAGTACGTCAAGTCTTACAAAGTGGCCTCCAGTGACGATGGCAAGACCTGGATGACATACAAAGTCAAGGGCACAGATGAGGAATTGGTGAGAAACACACACACACACACACATTATTTATCTTTTGTTTTACACACACGCCTGCACGCACGGACGCAGCAACTGGAGGCCACGCACCAAGTCAAGGGCAGAGTGGAGGACATGATGAGGTGGCTTTTTAATGAGCCAGCTCACACTGACAGTATCTTCCTGACACTTACTCCCCTCTTCTTTTATGACTTTTAGATGGATTTTGTATACTATTTGAAGCCTTGAAGTCTGTAAAGCATGTTTTATTCTCTGATTTGTTGTTACTCTAAAAACTCTACAACTAATGAAGCATGCAGAACATTGGGGTGAGAGACTGAACTCAAAACGCAGTTGTTCATTTTCTTGCCTGAGATCTTTAAGAGGTAGCTCTGACTGTAAGAGCGTGCTAGCCAGAGCGTAGACTCAGTGATGCTCTGACCCGTAGGGACCACCCTTTTGAGTCCTGAACTCATCTAGAGACAGCTGCATTCCTAACAAACACACACAAACACTCCTTCACCTCAGAGTCTAGTTGTCCTCGGATCCGTCCGGATGGGAAAGTCCCAGGTTAATTTCGGAACGGGTCTGTTTTTGGACTCGTTCCGAAATTAACCTGGGGCTTTCCCATCCGGACGGATCCGAGGACAACTAGACCCGTTCCATATATACCTGATCAGATCCAGACCCAGTTTGATCCGAGTGAGCGAAGCAGCAGTAAAGTCCATTTTTAAGCTACTTTATAAACCGGAGCTGATAATGCGCGAGGGAGAGGAGGAAAAGAGAGGTGATGCTCTAGCAGGGGCTGTGCTGTGTGTGTAGGCTACTGTGAGTGTGAGCGAGTGACACGGGAACAGCAACCAACCAAGCCGACTCGCGCTATAGTAGATTAATAGCTGCCACAGCTGGGTTATCATCACGTAGTAGGTGCCTGTCTTGACTGCATCAAACTGGGAGAAGCTAGTTAAGATAGCTAGCTTGCTAGGCTAATTGAGGCTGCATGCGCTTTCTCATCCTACAATTACGAACAACTCCATTCAAAATATAAAGTAGCAGCTTACCTGTTGGCTCTTGGTCATTGTAGCCTATAATTTTTGTTCCATCTTCCGTTGATTAGATGTCTCCTAACTTTAGTCCCACACGGAGTCTCATTACTGTATCCTATTGCCGCTTTGTTGACTTAGGATTGGCCAACAACAACAAAAAGCTACACGCGCCACTCTCATGAAAAGCAAAGGATAGCAGCATAAATGATACAATATATTTCTCTCTCTACTGCAGCAGCTGCATTCTGATCTGAATGGGTTCTTCGGACAAGTCAGTTAAAATTACACATAGCTGCTACGTGTATTTCGAAATCTGGATCCGTACAGGTGGATCCGTGAAGACTTCTACCTCAGAGGGCTTTTTGAAACACTATATAAGTTCTTTCTGGGGTATTTTTTTTTAAAGTCTATACGGTATGACAGCGTAATTGCTTATAAATAACCAGCTTATTTTTCTTATAATTCTAGCTAATTGACCTTGAATGGCAACAATTTGTTGAGCGGCGAGTAGACACTAGAGACACTGCCAGAGACTCTTACATTGACAGATAAACAAATTTCTCCCTCCTTCTAATCCCCTTTTAACCCTTTGTCTCTCATATAATTTCCCTACTCAGATATTCCGTGGAAATGTGGAGAACAATGCTCCCTCTGCCAACTCCTTCACCCCTCCCATTGAAGCACAGTATGTGCGCATCTACCCCCAGGTCTGTAGGAGACACTGCACCCTGCGCATGGAGCTGCTCGGCTGTGAGCTCACAGGTGGGTCCCAGTTCTATAAAGTCTTGACCGTAGACATTATGGGTTCAAACACAATCATGACTAGTGGTTCAAACAGGTGGCTCGCCATGTAGCTGTAGGTAGAAGTTGCCTTTTAGATCAGAATCTAGGTAGTAGGACAGAAGGACAGTTTCTGCGTTGCTCAATAATTACAATAGTGGGCACCATTGATATAATAAAATGGTGTATTTAGTTTTTTTTGCATTTGTAAAAAGGACTGTGTCCAGTAACTAGTTTGTTTCTCCAGGCTGCTCTGAGCCCATGGGGATGAAGTCTGGCCACATCCAGGACTACCAGGTCACAGCGTCCAGCCTCTTCAGAACACTCAACATGGACATGTTCACCTGGGAGCCCGGCAAGGCCCGTCTTGACAAACAGGGCAAGGTCAATGCCTGGACGTCTGGACACAGTGACCAATCCCAGTGGCTACAGGTAGGAGGCTACCCCCCTTCTTCCCTTGTCTAAGGAAACATAGGAACATGAGTTTCTCCCTGGGCCACATGACCAGGAAAAACAGAGGACTGTAGTAATAGCCTAGCCACATGGTCATGAAAAACTCCTGGCCCAAATGAATTACTTATTTGTTGGGGCAGAAACTTGCATAAAGGAACTTATGACATACTGTATATATTCAGTGCTTCTGGTCCATGAAGGGATCAAATCAAATCCAGTTTTATTTGTCGCATGCTTCATAAACAATGCCGAGAGGAAAAAATATAGTAATAATAAGAACTCAAGGAATAAATACACAATGAGTAAGGGACAGATTTCAATTTACTTAGGGGGAGGAGTGGTCCAAAATACAGGTTTGTCAAACTTATTGTTTTTATATGTATATATATTATCATACAGTGTACAACTAAGCCTATAGGCCTATGCATGCAATGCCCTCATACATTGAGTGCTCAAATCTCTGACAGCTGAACCTTGAGGTAGACAATTATTGTTTTAGGAAAGTAGCCTAAAAAACTATTAAAAAGTAGGCTATAAAGTTTTACATATGCTACACGTTGAAACCCAAAGAATAGTGTTTTTGTCAGTTGTTATAGGATGTTCATTCATATGTTCACATATGGAATCATGTAGTACCGTAAATTCCGGACTATAAGCCGCAACTTTTTTCCCAGGCTTTGAACCTCGCGGCTTAAACAATGACGCGGCTAATATATGGATTTTTCCTGCTTTCAATTAAAAAAAAAAAAAAAACATTCTGTGACGTGCTCAGTTTTTTGGCAGCATGAATCTTTCATTAGACCAATGAAATTGCCGAACGGGTTAAGGTCAAAGAACTTTTTAGTTTACTGTGTAGATTAAATCGAGCGCTCTCAAACTTCCTATCATTCTGATTACGGTAGTCATTTTGTCACCCTCATCATGGCAAAGACACAGAAATGCATATGATGCAGCTTTCATATTGAAGGCGATTGATCTGGCTGTTGGAAAAGGAAATAGAGCTGCTGCACGGGAGCTTGGTCTTAATGAGTCGATGATAAGACGTTGGAAACAGCAGCGTGAGGAATTGACTCAGTTTGCAAAAAGACAACTAAAGCTTACTGCTATTTTTTTCTTTTTTGTTACAAGCCGTGTTTCGTTAAAGCCTATTTATTTTTGTTACAAGCCGTGTTTCGTTAAAGCCTGTGTAAAGTTCATTTGTTTCAATGTACCGGTAGGCACCTGTGGCTCATAGACATGTGCGGCTTATTTATGTTCAAAATAATATATATATTTTTTTTAATTCAGTGGATGCAGCTTATATTCAGGTGCGCTTAATAGTCCGGATATTACGGTGAAAAATGTATTTGAAATGGGGGAATGTTTACTAGTTGCTCAGGAGGAAAAGGGGAAGTCCAATATGGAAGACATTTGACTTAGTTGTAGAAGATTACAATATAAAAAAACATCTGACCATTTGGAACAGTGTAAACAACATTATATAAATGATAAGTGTACCATAGAGTCTGTTCTAATCAACAACAGAAAAGTAAAGCCTTTATTACTGCAAAGACTAAAAACAGTCACATCAGGCCCAATTATCTTAATTATCTACTTAATTGATAAATTCACCTCTGAAGGTGAAATGTGTACTTACATTCTGAAATCTTGCCTCTGGTTTAACATCCAAAGGGTCCCAGAGATAACATGAAGTGTCGTTTTGTTAGATAAAATCCTTTTTCATATCTTAAAAAGGTCCATATAGCATGCACAATTGATTTTGTATTTCCACTCGTTTAATTTGCAAAGAAGGGAATCTGTGAAAATGTCACCCTAAATGTCGTTTGAACGAGTCAAATCACGTTCGTATCTATTCCTCAGAGATCCTAGAAGGTAACAAGACTTCATTATTTCATTAGGGGTGTAGTATATCCTATAGGACACCATATTTGGTCAGAGAGCGACGCCTTCATGGCACGCCGAATGACACGGGCGGTCTTCACTTGAATGACTAACTTTGTCAAATAAGCACCAATCGGGGTCAAGTAAAGCTAGCTAGATAGCCAATGAGCTAGACTTCACGGTAGTATCTGGAAACCCTGTATCTGTCGCAAAATGTAGCTTCTAACCTTGTACGACAGCATGCCTTTTTCTTTTGGACAACAATTATAAGAATATTCAGAGTTATGAAGATATAAAATCTGGTTGTTTTGCAAATGTTGAACTTGTAATATGGCTACTAATACTGGAAAAACTAAATCAAAATTCAAGTATAGAGATTTGACGATATTCTTGCAGAAAAATAGAATATGAATGCAAATGTATCCGTCACGATTAGCCCAAAGGTGCCTGGGTGACTTCACACTAACTGTCATGTAGTTCGCTCATTCGTCAAGTTATCCATCTGAAACTTTGCACATACACTGCTGCCATATTGTGGACACCATCAGAATTACAACCAGAGTGGTGGCTAGAACTGGGACCTTTTGGTTGCATTTCAAAGATGGTGATACAAAAAATGGTTGTTTTTTCCTTTGTATTTTCTTCTACCAGATCTATTGTGTTATATTCTCCTACATTCAATTCACATTTCCACAAACTTCAAAGTGTTTCCTTTCAAATGGTACCAAGAATGTTCATATCCTTGCTTCAGGGCTTGAGCTTCAGGCAGTTAGATTTGGGTATGTCATTTTAAGTGAAAATTGAAAAAAAGAGGGCTATCCCTAAGAAGTTCTAAAGAAGGCCAGTTGTATTGCTTCTTAATCAGAACAACAGTTTTCAGCTGTGCTAATATAATTGCTAAAGGGTTTTCTAATGATCAATTAGCCTTTTAAAATGATAAACTTGGATTAGTTATCACAACATGCCATTGGAATACAGGAGTGATGGTTGCTGAATATGGGTTAGTCCACTCAGCAATGGATTAGTCCACTGAGACAGGCGCAAATCAGATGGGTGTCCTGTGCACCATGAAAAAATGTATATCTTTGAGACTGCTCAACTAAAATCTCAGCTGACAAAATGAGATCGGACCTAGTAGGCAGGGATGAATTTTCTGTTTGTTGAGATGGCCACGGTCTATTATTGTGATTTTGAACAAACAAGCCATTTTATTTGAATGCCTTTAGTCGACATGATTTGTTACTAGGTTGTTTGGTGCATTGGCACAGAAACATGTTGGTGGAACATGCTTTGAATATATTTTCACGAGGGTCATCTATACATTGGGTACCGAGTCGATGTGCAGAGGTATGAGGTAATTGAGGTTGATATAGTTGTCAGAAGTTTGCATACACCAAAGCCAAATACATTTAAACTCAGTTTTTCACAATTCCTGACATTTAATCCTAATACAAATTCCCTGTCTTAGGTCAGTTCGGATCACCACTTCATTTTAAGAATGTGAAATGTCAGAATAATAAGAGAGAATGTTTTATTTCATTCATCACATTCCCAGTGTGTCAGAAGTTTACATACACTCAATTAGTATTTGGTAGCATTGCCTTTAAATTGTTTAACTTGGGTCAAACATTTTGGGTAGCCTTCCAGAATCTTCCCACAATAAATTGGGTGAATTTTGGCCCATTCCTCCTGAAAGAGCTGGTGTAACTGAGTCAGGTTTGTAGGCCTCCTTGCTCGCACATGCTTTTTCAGTTCTGTCCACACATTTTCTATGGGATTGAGGTCAGGGCTTTGTGATGGCCACTCCAATACCTTGAATTTGTTGTCCTTAAGCCATTTTTCCACAACTTTGGATGTAAGCTTGGGGTCATTGTCCATTTGGAAGACCCATTTGTGACCAAGCTTGAACTTTCTGTCTTGAGATGTTGCTTCTATACAGTGGGGGGGAAAAGTATTTGATCCCCCGCTGATTTTGTACATTTGCCCACTTACAAAGAAATGATCAGTCTATAATTTTAATGGTAGGTTTATATGAACAGACAGACTAACAACAAAAAAATCCAGAAAAACGCATGTCAAAAATGTTCTAAATTGATTTGAATTTTAATGAGGGAAATAAGTATTTGACCCCTCTGCAATACATGACTTAGTACTTGGTGGCAAAACCCTTGCTGGCAATCACAGAGGTCAGACGTTTCTTGTAGTTGGCCACCATGTTTGCACACATCTCAGGAGGGATTTTGTCCCACTCATCTTTGCACATCTTCTCCAAGTCATTAAGGTTTCGAGGCTGACGTTTGGCAACTCGAACCTTCAGCTCCCTCCACAGATATTCTATGGGATTAAGGTCTGGAGATTGGCTAGGCCACTCCAGGACCTTAATGGTCTTCTTCTTGAGCCACTCCTTTGTTGCCTTGGCCGTGTGTTTTGTGTCATTGTCATGCTGGAATACCCATTCACGACCCATTTTCAATGCCCTGGCTGAGGGAAGGATGTTCTCATCCAAGATTTGAGAGTACATGGCCCTGTCAAATGATGCGGTGAAGTTGTCCTGTCCCCTTAGCAGAAAAACACCCCCAAAGCATAATGTTTCCACCTCCATGTTTGACGGTGGAGATGGTGTTCTTGGGGTCATAGGCAGCATTCCTCCTCCTCCAAACACGGCGAGTTGAGTTGATGCCAAAGAGCTCCATTTTCCTCTCATCTGACCACAACACTTTCACCAGTTGTCCTCTGAATCATTCGGATGTTCATTGGCAAACTTCAGACGGGCATGTATATGTATTCTTCAGCAAGTGGACCTGCAGGATTCCAGTCCTTCACGGCGTAGTGTGTTACCAGTGTGTTAATTGTTTTCTTGGTGACTATGGTCCCAGCTGCCTTGAAATCATTGAAATCTCACCAAGCTGCTTGGCGATGGTCTTGTAGCCCATTCCAGCCTTGTGTAGGTCTACAATCTTGTCCCTGACATCCTTGGAGAGCTCTTTGGTCTTGGCCATGGTGGAGAGTTTGGAATCTGATTGATTGCTTCTGTGAACAGGTGTATTTTATACAGGTAACAAGCTGAGATTAGGAGCACTCCCTTTAAGAGTGTGCTCCTAATCTCAGCTCGTTAACCGGATATAAAAGACACCTGGGAGACAGAAATCTTTCTGATTGAGAGGGGGTCAAATATGCATTTCCCTCATTAAATGCAAATCAATTTATGACATGCGTTCTTCTCAATATTTTTGTTGTTTTTCTGTCTCTCACTGTTGAAATAATCCTAACATTAAAATTATAGACTGATAATTTCTTTGTCAGTGGGCAAACATACAAAATCAGTAGGGGATCAAATACTTTTTTCCCCCGCTGTATATCCACATTTTCCCTTCCTCATGATGCCATCTATTTTGTGAAGTGCACCAGTCCCTCCTGCATCAAAACATCCCCACAACATGATGCTGCCACCCCTGTGCTCAATGGTTGGGATGGTGTTCTTCGGCTTGCAAGCCTCCCCTTTTTCCTCCAAACATAACTATGGTCATTTTGGCCAAACAGTTCTATTTTTGTTTCATCAGATCAGAGGACATTGCTCCAAAAATACGTTCTTTGTTCCCATGTGCAGTTGCAAACCGTAGTCTGGCTTTTTTATGGCGGTTTTGGAGCAGTGGCTTCTTCCTTGCTGAGAGGCCTTTCAGGTTTTGTGGATAAAGGACTTGTTTTACTGTGGATATAGATAGTTTTGTACCTGTTTCCTCCAGCATCTTCACAAGGTCCTTTGCTGTTGTCCTGAGATTGATTTGCAGTTTTCACACCAAAGTACGTTCATCTCTAGTAGACAGAACGCGTTTCCTTCCTGAGCGGTATGACGGCTGCGTGGTCCCATGGTGTTTATACTTGCGTACTATTGTTTGTACAGATGAAGGTGGTACCTTCAGGCGTTTGGAAATTGCTCCCAAGGATGAACCAGACTTGTGGAGGTCTACAATTTTTTTTCTGAGGTCTTTGCTGATTTCTTTTGATTTTCCCAAGATGTCAAGCAAAGAGGCACTGAGTTTGAAGGTAGGCCTTGAAATACATCCACAGGTACACCTCCAATTGACTCAAATTATGTCAATTAGCCTATCAGAAGCTTCTAAAGCCAAGACATCATTTTCTGGAATTTTCCAAGCTGTTTAAAGGCACAGTCAACTTAGTGTATGTAAACTTCTGACCCACTGGAGTTGTGATACAGTGAATTATAAGTGAAATAATCTGTCTGTAAACAAAGTAGATGTCCTAACCGACTTGCCAAAACTATTTGGCAAGAAACTTGTGGAGTGGTTAAAAAACGAGTTTTAATGACTCCAACCTAAGTGTATGTAAATTTCCGACTTCAACTGTATGTACATATACTGTTGGTTGGAATAAAGTTACTAGGTAACAGGATAGACAATAAACTGTAGCAGCAGTGTATTTGATGAGTCAAAAGAGTTATTAAAAAAATGGTCAATGGAGATATTTTTGTTCAGTATATTTAACTATGTAAAGTGTTGGTCCTATATTTCATGAGCTGAAATAAAAGATCCCAGAAAATATCTGTATGCACAAAATTAGTATTTCTCCTTTGCCAAGATTATCCATCCATCTGTCAGGTGTGGCACATCAAGAAGCTTGAGAACTTGTGCTGGGGACACTCTAAAATGTACAGTTTTGTCACAACAGTATTGAGAGAGTGTACAATTGCCATGCTGACTGCAGGTATGTCCACCAGAGCTGTTGCTAGATAATTTAATGTTAATTTCACTACCATAAGCCACTTCATTTTAGATAATTTCACAGTACGTCTAACCGGCCTCACAACCGCAGACCACGTCGGACCACGCCAACCCAGGACCTCTACATCTGGCTTCTTCACCTGTAGGATCGTCTGTGACCAGCCACCCGGACAGCTGATGAAACTGTGGGTTTGCACAACCGCAACATTTTGGCACAAACTGTCTCAAGGAAGCTCATCTGTGTGCTCGTTTTCCTCACCAGGGTCTTGACATGACTACAGTTCAGCATCGTAACCAACTTCAGTGGACAAATGCTCACCTTTGATGGCCACTGGCACGCTGGAGATGTTTGTTCTTCATGGATGATTCACTGTTTCAACTGTACCGGGCAGATGTCAGACGGCGTGTTTGGTGTCGTGTGTGTGTGTGGGCGGTTTGCTGACGTCAATGTTGTAAACAGAGTGCCCTATGGTGGTGGTGGTGGGGTTATAGTAAGGGCAGGCATCAGCTTCGGACAACGAACACAATTTGATTTTTTTGAAGGCAATTTCAATGCACAGAGATATTGTGGCGAGATCCTGAAGCCCATTGTCATGCCAATCATCCGCTGCCATCACCTCATGTTTCAGCATAAAAATGCATGGCCCCATGTCGCAAGGATCTGTATACAATTCCTGGAAGCTGAAAATTTCCAGACATGTCACCAATTGCGCAAGCTTGTGCTGATCTGGATAGATAGTTTCCGCCAATATCTAGCAACTTGGCACAGCCATTGAAGATGAGTGGGACAATATTTCACAGGCCATAATCAAAAGCCTGATCAACTATATTCGATGGAGATGTGTTGGGCTGCATGAGGCAAATCGTGGTCACACCAGATACTTACTGCTTTTCTGACCCAAGCCCCTACATTTTTTTAACAATCTGTGACCACCAGATTCATATCTGTATTCCCAGTCATTTGAAATCCATAGAGTAGTGCCTAATGAATTCATTTCAATTGGCTGATTTCCTGTAACTGAGTAAAATCTTTCAAATTGTTACATGTTCAGTTAATATTTTTGTTCAGTGTAGTTAACCAATAGCTACCTGAAATAACTATTTAAGTCTTAGTATTATGACTTGGGGGAAGAAGCTGTTCAGGGTCCTGTTGGTTCGACTTGCTGCATTGGTACCACTTAACATGCAGTAACAAAGAGAACAGTCTATGAGTCTGAACATTTTTAGGGCTGACACCGCCTAGTATAAAGGTCCTGCATGGCAGGGAGTTCGGCCCCAGTGATGTACTTGACTGTACGCGCACAAACCCTCCACAGCGCCTAGCAGGCGGATGCCAAGCAGTTGCCATACCAAGCGTTGATGCAGCAAGTCAAGATGCAGATGTCGAACTTTTGAGGATCTGAGGGCCCATGCCGAATATTTTCAGCCTCTTGAGGGGGAAGAGGCATTGTCGTGCCGCCTTTACGACTGTTGGTGTGTGTCGACCATGATAATTCCTTAGTGATGTGGACACTGAGGAACTTGAAGCTCTTGACCCTCTTCACTACATCTCCGTCGATGTGGATGGGGGCGTGCTTGGCCATCCATTTCCTGTAGACCACGATCAGCTCCTTTGTCTTGTTGACATAGAGGGAGATGTTGTTGTCCTGGCACCACACTGCCAGGTCACTGTCCTCCTCCCAAAAATCAAATCAAATCAAATGTTATTGTGGGTCTAGCGAAATGCTTGTGTTTCTAGCTCCAACAGTGCAGTAATATCTAACAATTCACAACAATACACACAACCTAAAAGTAAAAGAATGGAATTAAGGAATATATAAATGTTAGGATGAGCTATGTGGCATAGACTAAAAACAGTAGAATAGAATACAGTGTATATACATATGTAATGAGTAAAGCAAATGTATGTCAACTGTGGGCTGTCTCATCATTGTCAGCGATCAGGCCAACCACCGTTGTGTCGACAGCAAATTTAATGATGGTGTTGGAGTCATGCATGTCCACACAGTCGTGGTTGAACAGGGAGTACAGGAGAGGACTGAGCATGCACACCTGAGGGGCCCCCGTGTTGAGGGACAGCGTGGCAGATGTTGTTGCTTTCCCTCACCACCTGGGGGCGGCCTGTCAAGAAGCTGTGGTGGAATATTCTATTCAAATGAGACTGTCATTTCTTCCAATAATTCTCTTTATTCAAAATCAATTAATTATTGCAATAATGAAACCGTCAATGTTGGGCCGAGAGCCTGCCCTTTACAGACCATGCTATTACTTATATACCTGATACCAAGATTTCTCAGTCATAGCTGGTTCAACCCCCCCACCCATAT
This sequence comes from Salmo salar, assembly GCF_965601325.2. Taxonomy (NCBI): domain Eukaryota; kingdom Metazoa; phylum Chordata; class Actinopteri; order Salmoniformes; family Salmonidae; genus Salmo; species Salmo salar. Next base: position 10,313,380 of record NC_138310.1, on the reverse strand, counting down.
AGATTGGGTTCATCCTGTGGTCATCTGCCTCTGGTGTTGTCTCCCAGATGCCAGGATAATTAAGAATACTGAGGCCTTTGTTCTTTTCCGCCAGGCTATCTCGGTTACACCCACTACATCTGACCTATGGAATGCCAGCTGTAGGCTTTTTATCACCAAGCCATCACTTAATCAGTTGCCAGCCCAAGCTTCAAAATAATCTTCTGTTAACTTCTATGGGCTACGTGGGACGCTAGCGTTGACAAAATATATAACAATTATTTAAAGAATTATAGATAGACTACTCCTGGATGCAGCCGCTGTGTCAGATTTTAAAATAGCTTTACGGAGAAAGCACATTTTTCAATATTCTGAGTACATAGCTCGCCATCACAGCAAGCTATACAGACACCCACCAAGTTCGGGGCAACCTAAACTCAGAATTAGCATTAGAAATATTGTCTTACTTTTGCTGATCTTCGTCAGAATGCACTCCCAGGACTGCTACTTCCACAAGAAATGTTGTTTTTGTTCGAAATAATCCATATTTATGTCCAAATACCTCCGTTTTGTTTGTGCGTTCAGGTCACTATCCAAAGGCATACCATTTACATTTACGTCATTTAGCAGATGCTCTTATCCAGAGCGACTTACAAATTGGTGCATTCACCTTATGATATCCAGTGGAACAACCAATTTACAATAGTACATCTATATATTTTTTGGGGTGGGGGGGGGGGGGGGTTAGAAGGATTACTTAATCCTATCCCAGGTATTCCTTAAAGAGGTGGGGTTTCAGGTGTCTCCGGAAGGAGACATGGTATTTTTTCCGTAAAATTGCGATAATATACCGCGGTACCAGAGAGCGGTACCAGAGACAAAGTCAAAATGTTCCATTACCGTACTTAGAAGCATGTCAAACGCTGTTTAAATCAATCTTTATGGTATTTTTTACGTAAAATTGCGATAATATTCCAACCGGACAATAGCATATTCATTCAAGAAGAAAAAGGAGGAACGGCGTGCTCACGGGACCGAGCATATCCAATCCCTTTGTCTCCAGGCAGTCCACTCAGTGACTGAGGTCCTATTATCTGCCCAGTGACAGGAGAATGCTCAAACCACTTTCTGAAGGCTGTTGACAGCCAATGGAAGCCTTAGGAAGTGCAACGTCACCCCACAGACACTGTAGTTTCGATAGAGAATCAAAAGAACTACAATTCTCAGACTTTCCACTTCCTGCTTGGATTTTTCTCAGGTTTTTGCCTGCCATATGAGTTCTGTTATACTCAGACACCATTCAAACAGTTTTAGAAACTTCAGTGTTTTCTATCCAAATCTACTAATAATATGCATATTCTAGTTTCTGGGACAGAGTTGTAACCTGTTTAAATTGGCTATGTTTTTCATCCGGCCGTGAAAATACTGCCCCCTACACCCCAACAGGTTAACTCTATGAAATAAAACAACCATTTGGTTCATTAATATAACATAATCTTGTAATCCTGTTAACACAAAGTCCCGGATTCAGCTGCAGAGGGAGGTGTTTAGTGAAGTGCAATAGAGATTGTGTCATCTGTGGGGTGGTATGTGAATTGGAGTGGGTCCATGGTCATGACCAGCCTTTCAATGAAATTTCATGGCTACAGATGTGAGTGCTATTTAGACATGTTACCTTGGCGTTCTTGGGGTCTGCTTGAAATATATAGGTATTACAGCCTGAGTCAGAGAGAGGTTGAAAATGTTGGTGAAGACAGTTGCCAGCTGGTCAGCGCATGAGCTGAGTAATCTGTCCTGGTAATCTGTTTGGCCCCGCGGCCTTGTGAATGTTTATCTGTTTAAAGGTTTTACTCTATTGGCTACGGAGAGCAAGATCACAGAGGCATCTGAAACAGCTGCTGCTCTCTTGCATGGTTCAGTGTTACTTGCTACAAAGCGAGCATAGAAGGAATTTAGCTTGTCTGATAGGCTCACGTCACTGGGCAGCTGGTGTCTGGGTTTCCCTTTTGTAATCCGTGATAATTTGCAAGCCCTGCAACGTCTGACGAGTGTCAGAGCCGGCATAGTACCCACAACTTCATTTTTCAAGCATCATGTCCCTCCTAACTTATCCATCAGAACCTCATGACCCAAATTCAAAAAACCTTTTCCGTAACTACTCCTGAAGGCAACACCCACAACTCTTGCGCTGTGCCTGTGACTCTGTCCTCCTCTAGTCCTGTTATCTTTGGCTTGTAATAGGACATTTTAATTGTATGTGTCCACATAACTGAGTATGTGACTAGCCTTGTGAAACCTTGTGAAACTGTCCTATTATCATCTCCTGTTCTATCATCCTGTGTTGCAAACCAGCTTTCACCTGCGTCCTTGTATAGATAAAGTCCCACCCAAGAACAGGAAATTCAGACTGTCTACTGTGCTGTGTAACACTGTTATTCTCTCTGAGCTTAGAAATAAAGAATCTAGGTTTGACTTGGACTCCAGCAGATCCTTATTTTATATATCCACCACAGGCTGCAGTCTGGTGCTGTCACACTTCAGCCATGTGTCATCCTAATTGTAGTCATTAAGGTAACTGATTGTCTCCAATGACTCCAGACAGGGCATTAAGCAAAGACTCAGCACTCAACTGTCACTTATACACTTAGTAAACAAAACATTAGGAACACCTTCCCAAAATTGAGCTTCATCCCCTTTTGTCCTCAGAACATGGGCTCTACAAGGGATGTTGGTCCATATTGACTCCAATGCTTCCCACAGTCAAGATGGCTGGATGTCATTTGGGTGGTGGACCCATTCTTGACACACATGGGAAACTGTTGAGCGTGAAAAACCTAGTAGAGTTACTGTTCTTGACACACTCAAACCGGTGTGCCTGGCCCCTACTACCATATCCTGTTCAAAGGCACTTAAATATTTTGTCTTGTCCATTTACCGTCTGAATGGCACACATACAGAATCAATGTCTCAGGCCCTACACCCAAACAAGGGCACTGCGTTCATCCACCTCTGGCCTGCTGGCCCCCCTACCTCTGAGGAAGCACAGTTCCCGCTCAGCACAGTCAAAACTGTTCGCTGCTCTGGCACCCCAATGGTGGAACAAGCTCCCTCACGACGCCAGGACAGCGGAGTCAATCACCACCTTCTGGAGACACCTGAAACCCCACCTCTTTAAGGAATACCTGGGATAGGATAAAGTAATCCTTCTACCCCCCCCCCCCCCCCCCTTAAAAGATTTAGATGCATTATTGTAAAGTGGTTGTTCCACTGGTTATCATAAGGTGAATGCACCAATTTGTAAGTCGCTCTGGATAAGAGCGTCTGCTAAATTACTTAAATGTAAAATGTAAATGTAATGTCTCAATTCTCTCCTTATTGTATTGTAGTGCCATAGTCAACTTATGATAATGAAAAGTTCCAGGGCAGGAGACAAGACAAGTAGTTAGACTGGCCCCAGACAGACCATGAAGCTCAGTTGAATTTATTGCTGTGGATAGATGGAAATTTGTCGTTTGATGTTACATGCTGTGCCTACAGGAGCAGGGAAAGGCAATGGAGGAAGCCGTAAAATCAATGACTTACTAGACCTTTAGCAAGGAAAAGAAATGGAAACATTGATGTTTTCAACTCACATTAGCGTGTATGTTATAGGAAGTATTGATGTACGTATGGGAACAGTGATGTGTTTGTGTGTGTAGTATAGTGTATGAATATGTGAATGAATGGATGTACATATGCGTGTTGATGCCTGGTATTGACAGTTCAGTGTCTTTTCTGCACCAGTTGTCATGGTGAGTAATTGATTCCCAGTGACATTACTGGATGACTTTAAACTTCATAGATTAACGGAATTAATCAGACTTAATGACAAATTAAGTTATTCAAATGACTCAACACAACTGCAGTGCAGGAGCAGCAAAAAATATATACTTTACTGAGTGCAAACACGCCAGAGTAGATTTTGTCTGGCAAGAGACTGAACCTGCTCTCATCTCACTAACGAACCAGTCATTGTAACGAAATTTTGATATTGTGACCTACAGTACCAGTCTAAAGTTTGGACACACCTACTCATTCAAGGGTTTTTCTTTATTTTTACTATTTTCTACATTGTAGAATAGTAGTGAAGACATAAAAACTCTGAAAAGTAGCCACCCTTTGCCTTGACGACAGCTTTGCACACTCTTGGAAATCTCTCAACCAGCTTCATGAGGAATGCTATTCTAACAGTCTTGAAGGAGTTCCTACATCTGCTGAGTTCTTGTTGGCTGCTTTTCTGCTTTTCTTTCACTCTGACGTCGGGTGATTGTGGAGGCCAGGTCATCTGATGCAGCACTCCATCACTCTCCTTCTTGGTCAAATAGCCCTTATACAGCCTGGAGGTGTTTTGGGTCATTTTCCTGTTAACATCTATGGGCTAGGTGGGACGCTTGCGTCCCACCCACTCAACAGCCAGTGTAATCCCGTGGCGTGATATTCAAATACCTTAGAAATGCTATTACTTCAATTTCTCAAACATATGACTATTTTACACCATTTTAAAGACAAGACTCTCGTTAATCTAACCACACTGTCCGATTTCAAAAAGGCTTTACAACGAAAGCAAAACATTAGATTATGTCAGCAGAGTACCCAGCCAGAAATAATCAGACACCCATTTTTCAAGCTAGCATATAATGTCACATAAACCCAAACCACAGCTAAATGCAGCACTAACCTTTTGATGATCTTCATCAGATGACACCCCTAGGACATGTTATAAAATACATGCATGTTTTGTTCAATCAAGTTCATATTTATATCAAAAACCAGCTTTTTACATTAGCATGTGACTAGCATGTGACTAGCATTCCCACCGAACACTTCCGGTGAATTTACTAAATTACTCACGATAAACGTTCACAAAAAACATAATTATTTTAAGAATTATAGATACAGAACTCCTCTATGCACTCGCTATGTCCGATTTTAAAATAGCTTTTTGGTGAAAGCACATTTTGCAATATTCTCAGTAGATAGCCCGGCATCACAGGGCTAGCTATTTTGACACCCAGCAAGTTTAGCACTCACCAAAGTCAGATTTACTATAAGAAAAATGTTATTACCTTTGCTGTTCTTCGTCAGAATGCACTCCCAGGACTTCTACTTCAATAACAAATGTTGGTTTGGTCCCAAATAATCCATAGTTATATCCAAATAGCGGCGTTTTGTTTGTGCGTTCAAGACACTATCCGAATGGTAAAGAAGGGTGACGAGCACGACGCATTTCGTGACAAAAAAATTCAAAATATTCCATTACCGTACTTCGAAGCATGTCAACCGCTGTTTAAAATCAATTTTTATGTAATTTTTCTCGTAAAAAAGCGATAATATTCCGACCGGGGAAGCGTGTTTACGTTCAAAGAGAGAGAAAATAAAAACATCTCGTGCCCTCGTGCACGAGCCCCAGTCTGATGGTCCTCTGACAGGCCACTATCCAAACGCGCTAATGTGTTTCAGCCAGGGGCTGCCTCGATATCATTCAGCTTTTTCCCGGGTTCTGAGAGCCTATGGGAGCCGTAGGAAGTATCACGTTACAGCAAAGATCCTCAGTCTTCAATAAACAGAGCCAAGATGAACAAGAACTTGTCAGACAGGCCACTTCCTGTAAGGAATCTTCTCAGGTTTTTGCCTGCCATATGAGTTCTGTTATACTCACAGACACCATTCAAACAGTTTTAGAAACGTTAGGGTGTTTTCTATCCAAAGCCAATAATTATATGCATATTCTAGTTACTGGGCAGGAGTAGTAACCAGATTAAATCGGGTACGTTTTTTATCCGGCCGTGTAAATACTGCCCCCTATCCCCAACAGGTTAACTTCCCTGGGCTAGGTCCCACCCTAGTCAACAGCCAGTGGAATCGCGTGGCGCAAAATACAAATACCTCAAAATTGCTATAACTTCAATTTCTCAAACATATGACTATTTTACACCATTTTAAAGACAAGACTCTCGTTAATCTAACCACATTGTCCGATTTCAAAAAGGCTTTACAGCGAAAGCAAAACATCAGATTATGTCAGGAGAGTACCCTGCCAAAACTAATTACACAGCCATTTTCAAAGCAAGCATATGTCACAAAAACCAAAACCAGAGCTAAATGCAGCACTAACCTTTGATGATCTTCATCAGATGACACTCCTAGGACATTATGTTATACAATACATGCATGTTTTGTTCAATAAAGTTCATATTTATATCAAAAAACAGCTTTTTACATTAGCATGTGATGTTCAGAACTAGCATACCCACCGAAAACTTCCGGTGAATTTACTAAATTACTCATGATAAACGTTCACAAAATACATAACGATTATTTTAAGAATTATAGATACAGAACTCCTTTATGCAATCGCGGTGTCAGATTTTAAAATAGCTTTTCGGCGAAAGCACATTTTGCAATATTCTGAGTACATAGCTCGGCCATCACGGCTAGCTATTTTGACACCTACCAAGTTTGGGACTCACTAAACTCAGAATTACTATTAGAAAAATTGGATTACCTTTGCTGTTCTTCGTCAGAATGCACTCCCAGGACTTCTACTTCAACAACAAATGTTGTTTTGGTTCCAAATAATCCATAGTTATATTCAAATAGCTCCGTTTTGTTTGTGCGTTCAGGTCACTATCCGAAGGATGAAGCGCGAGCGCAGTTCGTGCCAAAAAAATTCAAAATATTCCATTACCGTACTTAGAAGCATGTCAAACACTGTTTAAAATCAATTTTTATGCTATTTTTCTCGTAAAATAGAGATAATATTCCAACTGGGCAATGTTGTATTCATTCAAAGGCTGAAAGAATTTTTTTTAGAATTCTCGTGAACTTGCATCTCAGTCTCACTGTCCCCAGGCTGACCACTCACAAACAGAGCTTTTGTACTTTGCCCAGAGACAGCAGACACCCCATTCCACTTTCTGGCAGCTTTAGAGAGCCAATGGGAGCCTTAGAAAGTGTCACGTTACAGCACAGATGCTGTATTGTCGATAGAGATGCAACAGAAGGACAACAAATTGTCAGACAGGGCACTTCCTGTATGGAATCTTCTCAGGTTATGGCCTGCCATATGAGTTCTGTTATACTCACAGACACCATTCAAACAGTTTTAGAAACTTTTGTGTGTTTTCTATCCAAATCTACTAATTATATGCATATTCTTGTTTCTGGGCAAGAGTAGTAAAAGGTTTAAATCGGGTTTATCCGGCCGTGCAAATACTGCCCCCTAGCCCCAACAGGTTAAAAAACAAATGATAGTCCCACTAAGCGCAAACCAGATGGGATGACATATCACTGCTGAATGTTGTGGTAGCCATGCTGGTTTAGTGTGCCTTGAACTCTAAATAAATCAGTGTCACCAGCAAAGCAACCCCATGCCATCACACCACCTCCTCCACACATGCGGAGATCATCAGTTCACCTACTCTGCGTCTCACAAAGACACAGCGGATGGAACCAAAAATCTCAGATTTGGACTCATCAGACCAAAGGACAGTTTTCCACCGGTCTAATGTCCATTGCTCATGTTTCTTGGCCCAAGCAAGTCTCTTCTTATTATTGGTGTCCTTTAGTAGTGGTTTCTTTGCAGCAATTCGACCATGATGGCCCGATTCATGAAGTCTCCTCTGAACAGTTGATGTTGAGATGTGTCTGTTACTGGAACTCTGAAACATTTATTTGGGCTGCAATATCTGTGGCTGGTAACTCTAATGAACTTATCCTCTGCAGCAGGGGTAACTCTGGGTCTTCTTTTCCTGTGGCGGTCCTCATGAAAGCCAGTTTCATCATAACGCTTGATGGTTTTTGTGACTGCACTTGAAGAAACTTTCAATGTTCTTTACAATTTCTGGATTGACTGACCTTCATGTCTTAAAGTAATGATGGACTGTCATTTCTCTTTGCTTATGTGAGCTGTTCTTGCCATAATATTTTACATTTACATTTTAGTCATTTAGCAGATGCTCTTATCCAGAGCGACTTACAGTAGTGAATGCATACATTTAATTTTTTTATTTTTATTTTTTTGTACTTGGTCTTTTACCAAATAGGGCTGTCTTCTGATTAGCTCAAACGCATTAAGAATGAAATAAATTTAACAAGGCAAACCTGTAAATTGAAATGCATTCCAGTTGACTACCTCATGAAGCTGGTTGAGATAATGCCAATAGTGTGCAAAGCTGTCATCAAGGCAAAGGGTGGCTACTTTGAGTATTCTCAAATATAAAATATATTTTCATTTGGTTAACACTTGTTTGGTTACTACATGATTCCATATGTGTTATTTCATAGTTTTGATGTCTTCACTATTATTTTACAATGTAGAAAATAGTAAAAATAATGAAAAACCCTTGAATGAGTAGGTGTCCAACATTTTGACTGGCACTGTGTGTGTTTTTATCTTCAGGAGACCAAACATGCCAAACAAATGTTGTGTATGGTATGGGTGAGCCAGATGGTTGACTTACCTTGTGACTTTCAAATCGCCCTTCCTGTAGCTAAGGAGTTAGTTCGCTGTAGCCTAGTTCCATTGTTTTCCCATGTGAACTACCTACTCTACGATGATGATGCAAATGTTTAACATTCATTGACTCTCCTAATACCATTGTTGGATGTTCTACATTGATAGTAGTTGAAATTAGATAATAATGCTGCAAAAAACACACTAACAAAAGCTGAAAATTATGTTTTCATTCAGTCAACCATTTTATTTTTCAGTAGACTGCCAAACAGTACAGAAACTGGATTAGTGCACGTGTTTCTTTTTTCTTCTCTTCATCAGTCTATATTGTTCTATTCTGGGTCGCCATTCATTTCTTCAGGAAAGCCCCTGTCACTCCAGACATGGCATTCCTTTGACACCTCCGAATGTCTTGAATTTTCCTCTTAATGAGTGCATAGTGACCTATCACATTTCCCTGCAGCATCTTAGGGAACCTCTGGGCACATGTTCAGGATAAAGTTCTTAACGTTGTTTGGCAGTGCCCACTTGCCCCTGCCGCCGTCCCAGTTGTTTGTCTGGCACCAACACTGATACTTCTCAAGGAGATACGAGACCACGGAACAGCAGCACAGAGTTCCTATGGATCTCTCCCTTACTCACTTGGCACTGGAAGTTGTGTTCCTCTGGAGTTAACCCATCAGGTAGTGGGTTGTGACTGCATTGTGGTGATCCCAATAGGATCTCAGAGGGGTGTGGCTGTGGCGCTGCCTCTTTCTTGTGACCAGGGAAGAAGAGGGACGTCTGGGCATTTTGTTGGTGCCCATGGGGTTTGTATCTGCTGTAGGGTGGTCTTAGGGATGGGTTGTGGCCTGAATCCCTCTACCTTGCAACCTGGGAGGAAGGTCTTTGTGGAGAAGGTGTAAAGTGGCTTGAGGAATGCTGGGGAGAACGGTGCTGTTATTCCCTCTAAGGGGTCAGAAGGAATCTTAGCGATGGGCTGTGGTCCTTGCTTCTCCTTAGGACCAGGGAGTCAGGTCTCTGGTGAAGATGGATGTGGCTTCAGAGCTGCTGGGGAGCATTGGGTTCTGCCTTGCCTAATTTCAGTTTATGTGACAAAACAAGCAATGGGTGGAGGATATATACCATCCAGAGAATCATTGTACCATCTAAATCCCTGTGAAATATATTTTCAATATCCAACAATATTGTATTTTCAGCTGTTTGAAGCTGTTGTACAAAAACGAAAGTAAAAAAAAACACGAAGACGAAACATAAGCATGGGGTGCATAGAAATATCACACATAGAAAAGGTATGCCGCTTCTTAGACTTGCTTTCCATGAGAATGACATATCTATATCTCACATTTCTATGTGAATTTGGTTGGATCGCCAAAAAGTTACATATTGCAGCTTTAAATATCATACAGTTAGGTACTAAATGGGATACAAAGCATGTTTAAGATATTTATAGTAAGTTAAGTAAATGTAAAGTAGGCTAGTATCTATCTTAAATAGAAGTTAAGTTGGATAAACAGCAAAAACAAAATACAAAATTATTAAAAAGAGGAAAAGATGATCATGTGTGGTTGGAGTCAGTTATGCTTGGCTTGGTGTGGTTATGTTAAGAATAGGGGGTTGTGTTGGTTCAATGTAGGTTTCAGTCTGACTTTGACATCTGGAGCACTGCAGCATGGTTGATAGTGGTGTTTCTGTAGCCCATTTGTGCTTCTTGTATGGTTCTCTTGTGTGATTGCTCGATTCAAGTATGTCTGTCCTATGTTTTTATTTTTATTTTACCTTTATTTATACAGGTTTTTCTCATTGAGATAACATCTCTTTTCCAAGAGAGACCTGGTCCAATAGCAGCAGGGGGAACAATGTTTCAGACAAAACAACTTACATACACTAACACAACATTAAACAAAACTATAAACACACATACAGTACAACAATTTCATATTACATTAAAAACACAAACATCTTGACTAAAAACAGCTGGCCTAAAAACAATTACACTCTTCTATGATATATACATCGATCGAGTGTTTAAACTCCATCAACGAAACTAGATCATCACATTTTATTGCTTGTCTTTCTGTGATTGTGTTGACTGCAGCTATGTTGTAGATGTACATTTGAGTCATTTAGCAGACGCTCTTATCCAAAGCAACTTACAGTAGTGAATGCATACATTTCATTTCATGCATTTTTTATTTAAAAAAAAAATCAATTGTACTGGCCCCCGTAGGAATCGAACCCACAACCCTGGCGTTGCACACACCATGCTGGCGTTGCAAACACCATGCTCTACCAACCAAGCCACAGGGAAGACTATTGAGTGTTGACTAAGCAGATAATCTGTATGCCAATTTTATTGCTTGGTTCTGTATTAGTTGTGATAAAATGAACATTAACTTTTTATTTATCGGTTAACGTTCCCGTCTTTCCCCTTAAAGGTGTTAGGGGTGTGGCTATAAGTGGCCCCTAATTTGCATATGAACAGATTAACCTAAAGAATGTATCACAACAGTTCTCACATCAGCCCTCACAACAGATAGCCCATGCCTAGGATGAGTGTTAAATTGTCCCTACCTACCCTACTGGTGTGGCTGTAGTGAGAGAATGCACTGTAAGCACATTCCATTAGAAGGTGTGGGGTGTGTCCTACACTTTATTAGACAGTATATTGGCAACATGCAACAACGCATTTGGGAGAGTAAAATAGGGTCAGCTGTCTTGATTTATTTCCCCAATGAAAGAAGTTGTCTTGGCATTAAACATGACAAGAAAAGGGTGTAGTCCCTGAGCAAACATTAGGATTGTTGACATTAGGATTCCTAAAACTATGAATATGAAAAGAATAACAGTATGGCTGTTACAAGATGGGAAGTTGATCTGAGATAGTGGTGAACCTTGTGTTTGTTCACAGGCTGTCTTGTTCTTTTGGAACAATCAGTCTTACTGATAGGGCTGGAGCCATTGGGTTATCTAATGACAAGCACCCATAAACTAATGCAGACAAGTGTCTCTTTGTTCAAATGCATTGGCTTCCTAGCTCTACTCTTGTATGTCTTCAATACAGAGATCCTCAGATTTTGTTTGCCTCCAAGTTTGTTTCTGCACATCCACTATTAACTACTCTCAAAATTACTGAGCCAGCAAAAAGTCTGACAGGCAGGCCTCTGCAAAACCTGACGGTGAAAACCATGAACTTCTTTCAGACTTACTCTCCTATTTTAAACCTAATTATGATATTAAATAGCTTTTTCATGTTCCACTGCTTCCTGTCCTCACTGATTTGTCTACCAAATAAGTTTGGTTTTACTGTTGAAGACCCTCAGTTTTCTAGTTGGATGTGTCTGATGTGCCTGTAAAGATAGAACAGAGCTACAGCTCTTGTCTGTCCATATCTCAAAGGGTGTATGGAGTGGCATTGGGTTATATGTATTTTTTAGGGGAGACGAAAGCTTGGCATAGTTGTAGTTCATGGACAGCGTTAGAATAATGGACAGACACTGGGATAAAACGATTAGATGAAGGGATAGAAAATAGAAGATAAAACAACATTAAAGTGTCCTTGTTTTCATATTTTCTGTTCTGTTTAGTCTTACAACTTTTGGCCAGAATAAAAGAAAGTTTATGGTATAATTAAGCACCTCAAAAGCATTTAATCTTATTTCTCACCCCCATGTATAGGTAATTGCCAAAATAAAGGATATACCAACATAAAGTGTCTGAATAGGGCTCTGATGCTGCTGATGGTCATTAGTAGCCTACCAAATTTGCTAACTCTCTGGGACTCCTCATTATATTACCTCAATTACCTCGACTAACCTGTGCCCCCGCACATTGACTCTGTACCGGTATCCCCTGTATATAACCTCGTTCCTGTTATTTTATTGTTGCTCTTTAATTACTTGTTATTTTTCCATTTTCTTCTGTTAATGGAACATTTGCGCTTATAGCCTACTTCCGTGTGCACATTGCTGTGCTTATAATGTGAAGAAATAGCCTCATATTTTATCAACATTTTAAGCAAAACGTTCTCATCTGTTGCATCAGGCTCATTGCTTAAAACAGTTTTTTTTAATGCCAGTGGTTGTATTAATTTGGGATCTATCGTATCCCACAACTGTCTCGGACTGTGTATGTAATATGTATTTCTCGCAAAGAATAGAAGAGGTCAACTTTTGGTCTATGGGGAATAGTAGATTGACCAGTGTGTGCTTTTGCTGTTTGTAAAGCCTACTCATCTTGTTGGATGACAAAAAGTAAATGTGGACAGTTCTTCCAATATCTTCAATATGCACCTCGGAATTGGATAAGGATGCAGTTGCACTTGTAGCCTGTGAGAAAGTCCCATATCAGGTGACTGAGAGCCATGTGAGTGAGAGGTGCTTCGGCATACAGCGGGGAGAAGGGAATTGTAATTATTATATTCAGCCCAAGGGCAAAACGGCCACTGTCTTCAAAACGCATGTACTTTTTTATGGCCACACAAAGGGGATGCAGCTGGGAAATTCGAAGGCATAATCAAGTGCTTGTCACCTTGTGAATGAAAGACTGAAGTGTGTGTGTATAGCCTGTGCAAAAAAACCAAAACAGAGATCACACATTTCATGCATTTTCATGCATTTTTTGTCAGATCATGCAGCCTTAGAATGTATTAATCTGTTGGGGCTAGGGGGCAGTATTTGCACGGCCGGATAAAAAAACGTACCCGATTTAAACTGGTTACTACTCTTGCCCAGAAACGAGAATTTGCATATAATTAGTAGATTTGGACAGACAAAACACTCTAAAGTTTCTAAAACTGTTTGAATGGTGTCTGTGAGTATAACAGAACTCATATGGCAGGCCAAAACCTGAGAAGATTCCATACAGGAAGTGCCCTGTCTGACAATTTGTTCTCCTTCTGTGGCATCTCTATCGAAAATACAGCATCTCTGCTGTAATGTGACATTTTCTAAGCCTTCCATTGGCTCTCAGAAGGCGCCAGAAAGTGGAATGACGTCTCTCCTGTCTCTAGGCGAAAAACAGCAGGAGTATATGTGAGTGGTCAGGCTGGGAACAGTGACACTGGAGATGCGCGTTCATGAGAATTCTCAATTTTTTTCTTTCAGCCTTTGAATGAATACGACGTCGCCCGGTTGGAATATTATCGCTATTTTATGAGAAAGATAGCATAAAAATAGATTTTAAACAGCGTTTGACATGCTTCGAAGTACGGTAATGGAATATTTTGAATTTTTTTGTCACGAAATGCGCTCACGCGTCACCCTTCAGATAGTGACCTGAACGCACGAACAAAATGGAGATATATGAATATAACTATGGATTATTTGGAACCAAAACAACATTTGTTGTTCAAGTAGAAGTCCTGGGAGTGGATTCTGACGAAGAACAGCAAAGGTAATCCAATTTTTCTTATAGTAAATCTGAGTTTGGTGAGGGCCAAACTTGGTGGGTGTCAAATTAGCTAGCCGTGATGGCCGGGCTATGTACTCAGAATATTGCAAAATGTGCTTTCGCCGAAAAGCTATTTTAAAATCTGACACCGCGATTGCATAAAGGAGTTCAGTATCTGTAATTCTTAAAATAATTGGTATGTATTTTGTGAAAGTTAATCGTGAGTAATTTAGTAAATTTACCGGAAGTTTGCAGTGGGTATGCTAGTTCTGAACATCACGTGCTAATGTAAAAAGCTGTTTTTTGATATAAATATGAACTTGATTGAACAAAACATGCATGTATTGTATAACATAATGTCCTCGGAGTGTCATCTGATGAAGATCAAAGGTTAGTGCTGCATTTAGCTGTGGTTTTGGTTTTTGTGACATATGCTTGCTTTGAAAATGGCTGTGTAATTATTTTTGGCAGGGTACTCTCCTGACATAATCTAATGTTTTGCTTTCACTGTAAAGCCTTTTTGAAATTGGACAATGTGGTTAGATTAATGAGAGTCTTGTCTTTAAAATGGTGTAAAATAGTCATATGTTTGAGAAATTTAAGTTATAGCATTTTTGAGGTATTTGTATTTCGCGCCACGCGACCACTGGCTGTTGACTAGGGTGTAAACGTCCCACCTTGCCCTGGGAGGTTAACGCTTGTGTGGTGTTCACATTTTTGTTATTCACCCAATGTTCACGGGTGTCACGACTTCCGCCGAAGTTGATGCCTCTCCTTGTTCGAGCGGCGTTTGGCGGTCGGCGTCGCCGGTCTTCTAGCCATCGGCGTCGCCGGTCTTCTAGCTCACTCACATAAACTCATAAACAGTAAAGAGTTTAAACACTGCTTCCCATGCTTGTTCAATGAACCATAAACAATTACAGGACATGCGCCTGTGGAACGGGAGTAAACTTCCCTGGGCTAGGTGGGAGGCAAGTAGTCAACAGCCAGTGCAATCAGGTACGTTTTTTTATCCGGCCGTGCAAATACTGCCCCCTCGCCCCAACAGGTTAACCTGTTAGGGCTAGGGGGCAGTATTGACACGGCTGGATAAAAAACATACCCGATTTAATCTGGTTACCACTCCTACCCAGTAACTAGAATATGCATATACTTATTTCATATGGATAGAAAACACCCTAAAGTTTCTAAAACTGTTTGAATGGTGTCTGTGAGTATAACAGAACTCAAATGGCAGGTCAAAACCTGAGAGATTCCTTTACAGGAAGTGGCCTGTCTGACCATTTCTTGAAATTCTTTTCCATCTCTATCTTTTACTAAGGATCTCTGCTCTAACGTGACACTTCCTACGTCGTCCATAGGTGCTCAGAGCCCGGGAAAAAACAGAATGTCGTCATCTCAGCCCCAGGCTGAAACACATTATCGCCTTTCTCAAGTGGCCGATCAAGGGACACTGGGCTTAGGCGCGTGACCCGACCGCCCCCGCCTTTGTGATTTTTTCCTCTGTTTGCCGAAAAGGAGATTCCCTGTCGGAATATTATCGCTTTTCTACGAGAAAAATGGCGTAAAAATTGATTTTAACCTGTTTAGGATACGGGGCAGTATTGACACGGCTGGATAAAAAGGTACCCGATTTAATCTGGTTACCACTCCTACCCAGTAACTAGAATATGCATATACTTATTACATATGGATAGAAAACACCCTAAAGTTTCTAAAACTGTTTGAATGGTGTCTGTGAGTATAACAGAACTCATTTGGCAGGCAAAAACCTGACAAGGTTTCAGGCAGGAAGTGGCCTGTCTGACAAGGTGTCGTTCTTCTTGTCACTGTTTATTGAAGAGTGAGGATCTTAGCTGTCCCGTGACACTTCCTACGGCTGCCATAGGGTCTCAGAAGGAGGCAAAAAGCTGAATCGTGGCTTTGCAGGCTCTGGCTGAAACAAAGTAGCGCGTTTGGGTAGTGGCTGGTTACAGTACTGTGAGACTCAGGCGCGTGCCCGCGTCGACCGAAAGCTTTGTTTACTTTCCTCAGTTTAGCTAAATGGACATTCCCGGTCGGAATATTATCGCTTTTTTATGAGAAAAATGGCATAAAAATGGATTTTAAACAGCGGTTGACATGCCTCGAAGTACGGTAATGGAATATTTAGATTTTTTTTGTCACGAATTGCGCCAATTGTGTCTTTAAATAGCTGTAAAATAGTCATATGTTTGAGAAATTTAAGTAATAGGATTTTTAAGGTTTTGAAAATCGCGCCACAGGCTTAAAGTGGCTGTTACGTAGGTGGGACGAATTCGCTTGCGTCCCACCTACTCAACAGCCAGTGTAATCCCGTGGCACGATATTCAAATACCTCAAATATGCAAAAACGTCAATTTTTCAAACATATTACTATTTTACACCATTTTATCCGGCCGTGCAAATACTGCCCCCTAGCCCCAACAGGTTAACCTTATGGGCTAGGTGGGACGCTAGCGTGCCACCCGTGGTGCACTCCATCAACAGCAGGTGCATTTCAAGAGCGGCAAATTTGAATCCAAATAAATGTCAAAATTCAAATTTTTCAAACATACAACTATTTTACACCCTTTGAAAGATAAACATCTCCTTAATCTAACCATGTTTTACGATTTCAAAAAGGTTTTACGGCGAAAGCATAAATTTAGAGTATGTTAGGACAGTACATTTACAAGAGTTGTGTGTAATGTTTTGTCAAGTCAAAGACAGGGTCACCAAAACCATAAAACCAGCTAAAATGATGCACTAACCTTTTACAATCTCCATCAGATGACTCTCCTAGGACATTATGTTAGACAATGCATGCATTTTTAGTTCTATCAAGTTCATATTTATATCCAAAAACAGCGTTTTACTATGGCATTGATGTTGAGGAAATCGTTTCCCTCCAATAACCGGCAGTCAAGTCAGCGTCAGAAATTAAATAATTAAAATTAGAAAACATTGGTAAAATATTATATTGTCATTTAAAGAATTATAGATTTACATCTCTTGAACGCAATCAACTTGCCAGATTTAAAAATAACCTTACTGGGAAATCACACTTTGCAATAATCTGAGCACTGCCCCCAGAAAAATACGCGTTGCGATACAGACTAGACGTCATGTTGGGGAGATCTAAAATCGAAAATACTATGTAAATAATCCATTACCTTTGATTCTCTTCATCAGATGTCACTTCCAGGTATCACAGGTCCATAACGAATGTAGTTTTGTTCAAAAAAGCTCATCATTTATGTCCAAAAATCTCCGTCTTGTTAGCACATGATCTAAGCCAGCCGGACTTCTCGTCATGAACGAGGGGAAAAAATATATTTACGTTCGTTCAAACATGTCAAACGTTGTATAGCATAAATCATTAGGGCCTTTTTTAACCAGAACATGAATAATATTCAAGGTGGACGAATGCATACTCTTTTATAACGTATTGGAACGAGGGTACCCAACATGAACTCGCGCGCCAGGTGTCTAATGGGCCATCATCGTTCCATGGCTCTTGTTCGGTCAGATCTCCCTCCAGAAGACTCAAAACACTTTGTAAAGGCTGGTGACATCTAGTGGAAGCAATAGGAAGTGCCAAAATATTCCTCAGCCCCTGTGTTTTTCAATGGGATAGGTTTAAAGGTAATACAACACATCAGGTATCCACTTCCTGTCAGAAAATGTCTCAGGGTTTTGCCTGCCAAATGAGTTCTGTTATACTCACAGACACCATTCAAACAGTTTTAGAAAATTTAGGGTGTTTTCTATCCATATGTAATAAGTATATGCATATTCTAGTTACTGGGTAGGAGTGGTAACCAGATTAAATCGGGTATGTTTTTTTATCCAGCCGTGTCAATACTGCCCCCTAGCCCTAACAGGTTAACCTCTATGGGCTAGGTGGGACGCTTGCGTCCCACCTACTCAACAGCCAGTGTAATCCTGTGGCGCGATATTCAAATACCTCAAAAATGCAAAAACGTCAATTTTTCAAACATATTACTATTTTACACCATTTTATCCGGCCGTGCAAATACTGCCCCCTAGCCCCAACAGGTTAACCTCTATGGGCTAGGTGGGACGCTTGCGTCCCACCTACTCAACAGCCAGTGTAATCCCGTGGCGCGATATTCAAATACCTCAAAAATGCAAAAACTTCAATTTTTCAAACATATGACTATTTTACACCATTTTAAAGACAAGACTCTCGTTAATCTAACCACACTGTCCGATTTCAAAAAGGCTTTACAACGAAAGCAAAACATTAGATTATGTCGGCAGAGTACCCAGCCAGAAATAATCAGACACCCATTTTTCAAGTTAGCATATAATGTCACATAAACCCAAACCACAGCTAAATGCAGCACTAACCTTTGATCTTCATCAGATGACAACCCTAGGACATTATGTTATACAATACATGCATGTTTTGTTCAATCAAGTTCATATTTATATCAAAAAACTGCTTTTTACATTAGCATGTGACTAGCATTCCGACCGAACACTGCCGGTGAATTTACTAAATTACTCACGATAAACATTCACAAAAAACATAACAATTATTTTAAGAATTATACAGCTTTTTCCCGGGCTCTGAGAGCCTATGGGAGCCGTAGGAAGTGTCACGTTACAGCAAAGATCCTCAGTCTTCAATAAAAAGAGCCAAGATGAACAACAACTTGTCAGACAGGCCACTTCCTGTTCAGAATCTTCTCAGGTTTTTGCCTGCCATATGAGTTCTGTTATACTCAGAGACACCATTCAAACAGTTTTAGAAACTTTAGGGTATTTTCTATCCAAAGCCAATAATTATATGAATATTCTAGTTACTGGGCAGGAGTAGTAACCAGATTAAATCGGGTACGTTTTTTATCCGGCCGTGTCAATACTGCCCCCTAGCCCTAACAGGTTAAGACACTAACAGCTTACAGACGGTAGGCAATTAAGGTCACAGTTATGAAAACTTAGAGGCCTTTCTACTGACTCTGAAAAACACCAAAAGAAAGATGCCCAGAGTCCCTGCTCATCTGCGTGAATGTGCCTTAGGCATGCTGCAAGGAGGCATGAGGACTGCAGATGTGGCCAGGGTAATAAATTGCAATGTCTGTACTGTGAGACGCCTAAGACAGTGCTACAGGGAGACAAGACGGACAGCTGATCGTCCTCGCAGTGGCAGACCACGTGTAACAACACCTGCACAGGATCGGTACATCCGAACATCATACCTGCCGGACAGGTACAGGATGGCAACAACAACTGCCTGAGTTACACCAGGAATGAACAATCCCTCCATCAGTGCTCAGACTATCCGCAATAGGCTGAGAGTGGCTGGACTGAAGGCTTATAGGCCAGTTGTAAGGCAGGTCCTCACCAGACATCACCGGCAACAAACGTTGCCAATGGGCACAAACCCACCGTCGCTGGACCAGACAGGACTGGCAAAAAGCGCTCTTCACTGAGTCGCGGTTTTGTCTCACCAGGGGTGATGGTCAGATTTGTGTTTATCGTCGAAATAATGTGTTACACTGAGGCCTGTACTCTGGAGGGGGATCGAGGTGGAGGGTCCGTCATGGTCTGGGGCGGTGTGTCACAGCATCATCGGACTGAGCTTGTTGTCATTGCAGGCAATCTCAACGCTGTGCGTTACAGGGAAGACATCCTCCTCCCTCATGTACCCTTCCTACAGGCTCATCCTGACATGACCCTCCAGCATGACAATGCCACCAGGCATACTGCTCGTTCTGTGTGTGATTTCCTACAAGACAGGAATGTCAGTGTTCTGCCATGGCAATTGAAGAGCCCGGATCTCATCCCATTGAGCACGTCTGGGACCTGTTGGATCGGAGGGTGAGGACTAGGGCCATTCCCCCCAGAAATGTCCAGGAACTTGAGGGTGCCTTTGTGGAAGAGTGGGGTAACATCTCAGAGCAAGAACTGTCAAATCTGGTGCAGTCCATGAGGAGGTGATGCACTGCTGTATGTAATGCAGCTGGTGGCCACACCAGATACTGACTGTTACTTTTGATTTTGACCCCCCTTTGTTCAGGGACATATTATTCAATTTTTGTTAGTCACATGTATGTGGAACTTGTTCAGTTTATCTCAGTTACTGAATCTTATGTTCATACAAATATTTACACATCTTAAGTTTGCTGAAATGAAATGCAGTTGACAGTGAGAGGACATTTAATTTTTTTGAGTTTATATAGATGCAGCAGGCCAAGGTACGAGAGTCAGATGCACACACCACACAAGGGTTAAACATCAAAAGCCCAACATTTATATCATAACTAAAGTTACATGAATGACTCTACTTTGTTAACCGATCCAGACAGAACAGCCGCATGTGCTCACTTCCTCAAATCGTTTGGAGAAAATCTCATTTTTATTTTATTCAGCTCTGTTCAATTGTATTCTTCATACTATAAAATAATCAAAAATAATGCCATGGAATTCTAAGCAAATCATGTCTGCTAAATTAAGTAGTGTAGCCCACAGCCAGATGGCATAGCCAGATCAGGGCCTAACATAAGGACAATGGAGAGTATTATTTTCTGTTCTTCTGAAATACATAGGAGGTTCCCGCAACACATTGTGTAGTTTCACACACTACAAAGAGTAAAGTGTGGCCACATTTTCTTCATATCATATTTCTTTAGACCTGTCTAAAATAAATAATGGATTTATTGTGATGGTGTAGGCTATATTGCATGGATTTATTAGACATTTTAAAATGTAGATGTTACAATGGTCTGCATCAGTGGCTTGCAGGCTATGCGTGGAAGCAAGGACATTCTAAATGTTGTTTAGGTTAATTAACGGTCAATTACCAAACCCAATCGAGTCGGTTGAGATTTGGTGACACACACACACACACACACACACACACACACACACACACTTTAAACCCCCTATGCTCCTTTGAGACCCCTCTTTTAAAGTCACAGATCTCTTCTTCCAGCCATGGTAGCCAAAATAATGGGCAACTGGGCATTTTTTTTTACATAACCCTTAGCATGATGGGGTGTTATTTGCTTAATTAACTCAGCATCCACACCTGTGTGGGAGCATCTGGTTTCAATTTAAGTTGTATCCCTTGTGTCGAAATCCTGCACGGAGCCTTCACTGTGCGCTGACACTTTAAAAACGCGTAAGCAGTCAGGAAGGAGGAAATAAAGATGGCTCTTCTGGCTCTGTGTGAGAGCTCACTGTTGGCGCGGAAGTTTTAACAGTGTGTGCCTCTCTTTGCAGAAGTCTTGTTTATTTTCAGCATGCTTAGTTTGTAAAGTTTTGAAGTCGATCGCCGTTGTTACCGCTCAATGTTGGGTTTGGAATCTGTGGGACCGCTCTTGTCATTGATCACATGAATTAGTAGCAACTGTTAGGTTCTAAATAAACAGAGTAAAACCAAGTTTATTCACCCACTGGGTCAAACAGCTGCAAAGACAAAGACATTTTGCACAAATACATATAGTTATACACTCTTCTGGGCGGAGTCAACTCCTTGCACTTCTAGTCAGCCAATACATCTCTGTTACTAGGCAGGAACTCAAGTGGATCCTCTCATTGGTGTAGTCATGGCCCTGCCTCCTATGTGTGTATGTCATAGTACTGTTCCTCTTCACTTCATCTGACCTCGGCCCACATTCCTCACTCCTCCCTAACTCATGGCTGTCCTACCCTATCTGTTGACTGAAACCAGACTGTGGCCCTTCTCCTGTGCACAGGATACATGGGATTTAACAATAACATGTTCTGACAAAATGTAAACTTTCTGCACTCCCCTCTCGTACTCAGTAGATTTCCATACCCTCAGTTCTAATATGACAACATGAACAGGGATATTTCAAGTTTAGAAGTTAGTACCCACCCAACATTGTTGCGAAGCTTTTACAAACAACTCAACAAATCAACAGGTGTATCGGACAGACAGACGAGTGCAACTGCAAGCCTGGATTTTTCAGCTAAGACCAAAGCCTTCTCTCACCTCGCCCTCTCTCCCCCTTTCACTCCACCTGCACGCTATGGTATGTTCAGTACTGCTGGACAATTATTGCTTTAAGGATGTATTTTTGACGGTGTGCATTTTAGATTTGTTTATTATTTTGGATGATTGATTGAATTAGATTGGTTGGTTTTCTGGCCTAGAGACTTTGGGACATTTTTAAGGCCTTTTTTGTTTTGTCTACACCCACACAACTTCATACACCCATTCAATCTCCCCTCTGGGAATTAATACATATTTTTGCTAATAATTTGTCGATGACTGGATTATTTATTGTTCGTTGCTTATTAGTCACTCAAATCCTTATTATTGAATGATGAATTATTGGTTTGGTTACCCCTGTGCTGTGACGTGTGTTTTATATGGTGTGTCTTATCCTTTCTCTCCACTGGCTATCTGGCAAACAGGCTACACTCTAGCCCTTTCACACATACCATCACACGGTTGTGATCATTCTACAGTGGTCCCTGTAGCGTATGATCACACCGGTGTGATTAGAACGCTCATTTAAAGTGCTTATTTAGAACGGCCAGAATAACGCAACAATCAGCATTTGAGCTGGCCACACTTTTTTTTTTTCAGAAACATTGTGCACAAACACGGTCCATACAAAGTTATGTCCAGAATGTGAGCAGTTCATTTTTGGATACAATGTTGAGACATTCACAGAAGTATCTACAGCATAACACAATCATCCAAACCGGACAAATGTAGGCTACATTTGTCCTAGCGCTAACTGAGGAATGATTGACGTAACAGAAGTGGTGATATTTGTATAACACTCGCTGACAAACTACAATATGAATTAGCTAATAGAAATGACTATTTATAATTAAAACCTCTTCAGCGTCTCATCCCGTCAGCGGGATCAAAATCCAGCGAAAAATCATATCCCCATTAGCATAACAAAATGTAATAATTTGAAGAAATTGTTATTTTTTTTTTTTTCTTCGTTTTATAGATAAACCTCTCCTGAATCGACCCACGTCGTCCGATTTCAAAAAGGTTTTACAGGAAAAGCAAATCATTAGATTATGTTAGAGGAGTCCATCGTAAAAAGCAGCAACGTAGCCATTTTCCGACCAACCACTTGCATCACAAATAACCAAAAAACAGCTAAATGCAGCACTAACCTTTTACAAACTTCATCAGATGACACACCTAGGACATCATGTTTCACAATGCATGCATTCTTTTGTTCAATAAAGTTCATATTTATATATGAAAACAGCATTTTACATCGGCGTCTGACGTTGACTAACTATTTTCCCGTCAAAAGCATCCGATGAAACAGTGCTACATTTTACTGAATTACTATTCGAAAACATGTTTGAAATGTAATATTGTCATTCTAAGATTTATAGATGAATATCTCTTGAAAGCACCTGTCATACCAGATTTAAAAATAACTTTACTGGGTAATCACACTTAGCGATAAAAGGGGATGCGATACTCAGAAAATGACCTAGTAAATACAGCTCGGCGCCATCTTGGAACAATCGCAGATCACATCTAATGTTGTATAATATTGTCAAAAATCCCTTACCTTTAGTTGTCTTCATCAGAAAGCACTTCCAGAAATCCCAGGTCCACAACAGATGTATTTTCGGTCGAAAAAGTCCATCCTTTATGTTCCATTAGCATGCTGTTGTTAGCGCGTCTCAAGGCAGTATCCAAAAGCTCTGCCGGCCGCGGGACAGCCGTGTCGGAAAAGCTATTTTTTCCCATTTAGGTTCGTTCAAACATGTCAAACGTTGTATAACATAAATCTTCAGGGCCTGTTTCAACAAGAGAGCCAATAAGATTCGAGGGGGACGATTTCAATGTGTTTCAAAACGTTTCCAAAGGTGGGGGTAGACAGGGCCGCCGGCGTCATAATGGTGATGGCCCTCCCCCTGTGACCAATTTCCAACGCGTCTCATTGACTGAGTTTCGACAGTAGAAGGCTCAAAACACTTTGTAAAGACTGGCGACATCTTGTGGAAGCAATAGGAAGTGCTCAAATAACGATAGTTCACGGTGTGAATAATAGGCAACGACGTGAAGTTGAGTCCACAATTCAGAATTCCACTTCCTGTTTCAATCGGTCTCGGGGTTTTGACTGCCATATGAGTTCTGTTATACTCACAGACACCATTCAAACAGTTTTAGAAACTTTAGGGTGTTTTCTATCCACAGGTATTAATTATATGCATATCCTAGCTTCTGAGTCTGATTAGTAGGCCGTTGAAAATGGGCACACATTTTTTCCAAAATGCGCTGTGGCGCCCCCTATCCTAGGGTAACGTCAAGAGGTTAATCACATCACGGGTGAGCTCACCATTGATAGAAGTAATTGAGAAAAACACTTTCTAGAAATCGAACGTATTCCGACGATGATTAGTTTCTCGGCGTGCCGCCATACTTTTTTTCCTCACAGAAACCAAAAATAATAAGAGAAGACATGATGAGTTTGGTCACTTCCTGAAGTTTTCAAAAAATGAGTGAACCCTTACTCACCTCATTTTGTTATAGCATCTTTGGTACGACAGACGATTACGTGAAACCCAGAATGCATTGTATGTCAAAAACATGGCTCCACACACATAGCTGGAATTAGCTTAGCTCATCATAATCAGTACAACCTTCAAAAAAGTATTTTACACACATAATATGCCCATTACAATCTATGTAAGAATCAGAATGCATGATTTTTCACCAGTATTTGAAAAACGTGTGAATAAAACAGTAAATATATCAATAATTACGACACAAAACATTTTCTGATAGTGATTTATTGATACAAATGGCGCATGCAGGCAGTCAATCACGTAACCTCTCACTCCCACTCTGAGCCATTCAGTGTTGTTGTTTATGTATGTACAGTTGAAGTTGGAAGTTTACATACACCTTAGCCAAATACATTTAAACTCAGTGTTTCACAATTCCTGACATTTAATCCTAGTAAAAAAATCCTGTCTTAGGTCAGTTAGGATCAGCACTTTATTTTAAGAATGTGAAATGTCAGAATAATAGTAGAGAATTATTTCTTTCAGCTTTTATTTCTTTCATCACATTCCCAGTGGGTCAGAAGTTTACATACACTCAATTAGTATTTGGTAGCATTGCCTTTAAATTGTTTAACTTGTGTCAAACGTTTCAGGTAGCCTTCCTCAAGCTTCCCACAATAAGTTGGGTGAATTTTGGCCCATTCCTCCTGACAGAGCTGGTGTAACTGAGTCAGGTTTGGAGGCCTCCTTGCTCGCACATGCATTTTCAGTTCGGCCCACAAATTTTCTATAGGATTGAGGTCAGCGATTTGTGATGGCCACTCCAATACCTTGACTTTGTTGTCCTTAAGCCATTTTGCCACAACTTTGGAAGGATGATTGGCGTCATTGTCCATTTGGAAGACCCATTTGCGACCAAGCTTTAACTTCCTGACTGATGTCTTGAGATATTGCTTCAATATATCCTCATAATTTTCCTCCCTCATGATGCCATCTATTTTGAAGTGCACCAGTCCCTCCTGCAGCAAAGCACCCCCACAACATGATGCTGCCACCCCCATGCTTCACTTTTGAGATGGTGTTCTTTGGCTTGCAACCCTCACCCTTTTTTCCTCCAAACATAACCTCTCTAGGCTAGGCGGGACGAATTCGTCCCACCTACGTAACAGCCACGGCTATCCTGTGGCGCGATTTTCAAAACCTTAAAAATCCTATTACTTCAATTTCTCAAACATATGACTATTTTACAGCCATTTAAAGATAAGACTCTCGTTAATCTAACCACACTGTCCGATTTCAAAAAGGCTTTACAACGAAAGCAAAACATTAGATTATGTCAGCAGAGTACCAAGCCAGAAATAATCAGACACCCATTTTTCAAGCCAGCATATAATGTCACCAAAACCCAGAAGACAGCTAAATGCAGCACTCACCTTTGATGATCTTCATCAGATGACAACCCTAGGACATTATGTTATACAATACATGCATGTTTTGTTCAATCAAGTTCATATTTATATCAAAAACCAGCTTTTTACATTAGCATGTGACGTTCAGAACTAGCATACCCCCCGCAAACTTCCGGGGAATTCGCTAACATTTTACTAAATTACTCACGATAAACGTTCACAAAAAGCATAACAATTATTTTAAGAATTATAGATACAGACCTCCTCTATGCACTCGATATGTCCGATTTTAAAATAGCTTTTTGGTGAAAGCACATTTTGCAATATTCTAAGTACATAGCCCAGGCATCACGGGCTCGCTATTTAGACACCCGGCAAGTTTAGCACTCACCATAATCATATTTACTATTATAAAAATGTCATTACCTTTTGTTGTCTTCGTCAGAATACACACCCAGGACAGCTACTTCAATAACAAATGTTGGTTTGGTCCAAAATAATCCATCGTTATATCCGAATAGCGGCGTTTTGTTCGTGCGTTCCAGACACTATCCGAAATAGTAAAGAAGTGTCACGCGCTTGGCGCAATTCCTGACAATAAAAAGTATTCCATTACCGTACGTCGAAGCATGTCAACCGCTGTTTAAAATCAATTTTTACGACATTTTTCTCGTAGAAAAGCGATAATATTCCGACAGGGAATCTCCTTTTCGGCAAACAGAGGAAAAAATCCCAAAGGCGGGGGCGGTCGGGGTCACGCGCATAAGCTAGTGTCTCTTGATGGGCCACTTGAGAAAGGCGATAATGTGTTTCAGCCTGGGGCTGGAATGACGACATTCAGTTTTTTCCCGGGCTCTGAGAGCCTATGGAAGACGTGGGAAGTGTCACGTTAGAGCAGAGATCCTTAGTAAATGATAGAGATGGAAAAGAAGTTCAACAAATGGTCAGACAGGCCACTTCCTGTAAAGGAATCTCTCAGGTTTTGACCTGCCATTTGAGTTCTGTTATACTCACAGACACCATTCAAACAGTTTTAGAAAATTTAGGGTGTTTTCTATCCATATGTAATAAGTATATGCATATTCTAGTTACTGAGTAGGAGTGGTAACCAGATTAAATCGGGTATGTTTTTTATCCAGCCGTGTCAATGCTGCCCCCTAGCCCTAACAGGATAAGGATGGTCATTATGGCCAAACAGTTCTATTTTTGTTTCATCAGACCAGAAGACATTTCTCCAAAAAGTACGCTATTTTTCCCCATGTGCAGTTGCAACCGTAGTCTGGCTTTTTTATGGTGGTTTTGGAGCAGTGGCTTCTTCCGTGCTGAGCGGCCTTTCAGGTTATGTCGATATAGGACTCGTTTTACTGTGGATATAGATACTTTTGTACCTGTTTCCTCCAGCATCTTCACAAGGTCCTTTGCTGTTGTTCTGGGATTGATTCTCACTTTTCGCACCAAAGTACTTTCATCTCCAGAAGACAGAATGCGTCTCTTTCCTGAGCGGTATGACGGCTGCGTGGTCCCATGGTTTTTATACTTGCGTACTATTGTTAGTACAGACGAACGTGGTACCATCAGGCATTTGGAAATTGCTCCCAAGGATGAACCAGACTTGTGGAGGTCAAATTTTTTTTCTGATGTCTTGGCTGATTTCTTTTGATTTCCCATGATGTCAAGCAACGAGGCACTGAGTTTGAAGGTAGACCTTGAAATCCATCCATAAGTACACCTCCAATTGACTCAAATGATGTGAATTAGCCTATCAGAAGCTTCTAAAGCCATGACATCATTATCTGGAATTTTCCGAGCTGTTTAAAGGCACAGTCAACTCTGTGTATGTAAACTTCTGACCCACTGGAATTGTGATACAGTGAAATAATCTGTAACAATTGTTGGAAAAATGACTTGTGTCATGCACAAAGTAGATGTCCTAACCGACTTGCCAAAACTATAGTTTGTTAACCTGTTGGGTCTAGGGGGCAGCATTTGCACGTCTGGATAAAAAAAATGTACCCGATTTAATCTGGTTACTAATCCTACCCAGTAACTAGAATATGCATATACTTATTATATATGGATAGAAAACACTCTAAAGTTTCCAAAACTGTTTGAATGGTGTCTGTGAGTATAACAGAACTCATTTGGCAGGCAAAACCCTGAGACATTTTCTGACAGGAAGTGGATACCTGATGTGTTGTATTGACTTTAAACCTCTCCCATTGAAAAACACAGGGGTTTAGGAATATTTTGGCACTTCCTATTGCTTCCACTAGATGTCACCAGCCTTTACAAAGTGTTTTGAGTCTTCTGGAGGGAGATCTGACCGAACAAGAGCCATGGAACGGTGATGTCCCATTAGACACCTGGCGCGCTACTTCATGTTGGGTACCCTCGTTCCAATACGTTATAAAAGGCTATGCATTCGTCCACCTTGAATATTATTCATGTTCTGGTTAAAAAAGGCCCTAATGATTTATGCTATACAACGTTTGACATGTTTGAACGAACGGAAATATATTTTTTCCCCTCGTTCATGACGAGAAGTCCGGCTGGCTTACATCATGTGCTAACGAGACGGAGATTTTTGGACATAAATGATGAGCTTTTTTGAACAAAACTACATTCGTTATGGACCTGTGATACCTGGAAGTGACATCTGATGAAGAGAATCAAAGGTAATGGATTATTTACATAGTATTTTCGATTTTAGATCTCCCCAACATGACGTCTAGTCTGTATCGCAACGCGTATTTTTCTGGGCACAGTGCTCAGATTATTGCAAAGTGTGATTTCCCAGTAAGGTTATTTTTAAATCTGGCAAGTTGATTGCGTTCAAAAGATGTAAATCTATAATTCTTTAAATGACAATATAATATTTTACCAATGTTTTCTAATTTTAATTATTTAATTTCTGACGCTGACTTGACTGCCGGTTATTGGAGGGAAACGATTTCCTCAACATCAATGCCATAGTAAAACGCTGTTTTTGTATATAAATATGAACTTGATAGAACTAAAAATGCATGCATTGTCTAACATAATGTCCTAGGAGTGTCATCTGATGGAGATTGTAAAAGGTTAGTGTATCATTTTAGCTGGTTTTATGGTTTTGGTGACCCTGTCTTTGACTTGACAAAACATTACACACAACTCTTGTAAATGTACTGTCCTAACATACTCTAAATTTATGCTTTCGCCGTAAAACCTTTTTGAAATCGTAAAACGTGGTTAGATTAAGGAGATGTTTATCTTTCAAATGGTGTAACATAGTTGTATTTTTGAAAAATTTGAATTTTGACATTTATTTGGATTCAAATTTGCCGCTCTTGAAATGCACCTGCTGTTGATGGAGTGCACCACAGGTGGCACGCTAGCGTCCCACCTAGCCCCAAGAGGTTAACAAGACATTTGTGGAGTGGTTGAAAAATGAGTTTTAATGACTCCAACCTAAGTGTATGTAAACCTCTGACTTCAAATGTAGCTAGTGAGCTAAGCTGTAGCATTAGCAATGTCTTTCAAAAGAAGACAACTCACAAATTTCGAAATTGTGAAGATTTTTTTTAAATTCTGACAATGAGTCTGAAAGTCAGGAATCTGATTCTGACAGTGAACGTGAGGAGCTGCCCCCCAGCCATTGTGAACCCTGAATCTGAGGACCCCCTGTCCACTGACAGTCCCCTTTGAAGATGCTGGTGGTGATGGAGGCAGACCGACAGTGGATGAAGTACAGGAGTTCTATGGTAGCTGGAAGGCTGACAGCCATTACACCCCTCCTGGCCCTGCTGTTTGCTTTGAGTCCCAGTCTAGAGTGCAACGCCCCTTACCATTTCCATCTGAGGCAGAGTGCTTCAAGTTGTTTCTGACAGAGGAGCTGGTGGGAGACATAGAGACCAATCGCTATGCCTTGGAGCTACAGGAGAAGAGAGAGCCAGGAGTGGGGGGGACAACCACAATCAGTGAAATGTATACCTTCCTGGTGACAGTCCTTCTCATGAGGATAGTAAAGAATAACTTCCTAAGAGAACACTGGAGCACAAATCCTATGTTTGCAACTCTCTTCTTTGCCACCCTCTTTTCCCAAGACCGCTTCCTAGTTCTGCTGCGATGACTACATTTCCTCAACAATGCAACTGCAATCCTAAAGGACCCGTAATACAAATTAAGAAATGTCAACAGCTGGCAGTAAAGTGGCATGACAAACGAGACGTCCGTGTCCTCTCCACTGTCCATAGAGCAACCATGTCGGCCACAGGGAAGGTGGGGACAGTGGATAAGGCGGACATGATATGGTGGTATAAGAAGATGTGTTTCCATCTGATCAACACAGCCCTCAATGGCCACATAGTTCACCGCCAACCAACAGGTGAGATGATTACTAAACAAGGGATTTTAGAAATTGGACATACAGTTCACATACAGAAACTATTCACGTAATATGGCACTTTGATAGAAACGCAGTCTGGATTTCAACCAGGGTGTCTGTAGTGACACCTCTAGCACAGATACTGTGCTTTAGACAGCTGCGCCACTTGGGAGTCGTAAGGCCAGGGTAGCTTCAAAATACAGCAAGCCAATACTTCTGACGCAATTAGCATTGTTTTACAGAGCAAATAGAAAAATGTAGCTAGCTACACAAGAACGATTGAATAAAACATCATGAAGGTTATGAAATGAGTAACGTTACCTTGCATGTCCGCGGCTATAAAGAATATACACAAATATATCATGCTCCATACACACAGTGAGCTACAGTAAAAATGGTATAACGTGGCATACAGAAACTATAACGTAACAAGGCACTTACTTTGATAGAAACACAGTCTGGATTTGAACCTGAGTGTCTGTAGTGACGCCTCTAGCACTGAGACGCTGTGCCTTAGACAGCTGCGCCACTTGGGAGTCATAAGGCCAGGGTTGCTTCAAAATACAACACATGCTAATACTTCTCTAACGCAATTAGCATTATTTTCCAGAGCTAATAGAAGAATGTAGCTAGCTAGCCTAAGCATTGAGTATTACACCAGAAAGGCTATGAAATGATGAACGTTACCTCGAGTGTCCGCGGTTATAAGGAATATGCACACAAACATTATGCTACAGTAGAAACGGCATAACACGACATGCAGAAACTATTATAACGTAATAAGGCACTTACTTTGATAGAAACGCACACATTTCCAAAGTTATTATTGGTAACAAAAACAACTATGATTGTGATGCAGGCAACAGACGGAAATGTGAACACGTGTGTGTGTGTGTGTGTGTGTGTGTGTGTGTGTGTGTGTGTGTGTGTGTGTGTGTGTGTGTGTGTGTGTGTGTGTGTGTGTGTGTGTGTGTGTGTGTGTGTGTGTGTGTGTGTGGCAGGACGGGAGATGAGCAAATGACTGCATACTTGAACTGCACAAACAATTGGGAAGTGCTTGGGGAATTTTGTCTGGGTCAGAAATGTCAAAAAGATTTATTGGTTCCGCAAAAGTAAAAATGACTACTTTTATGTGAATGAATGAGACTGAACACACCTCAATTCAAACTGTTCTTACAAAATAAAAAACTTCTTAGAAAATAATTTGAAATTGACAAGTTGAAAACAGCCTATAAATAAAAACAGGCTGCGTGCCTTGGTTTGAGGGCAGCACAGATTAAATGTACTGTACTGTTGCATAACAATCACATTCCGGAATGGAGAGAAAGTTCTAACATCACGTGCATAAAAAAAACTCACACTGGGGCGACCGTTCGAGATATTTGAAACTCACGCATGAAAAGGCTAGGCAGTCTCTTCTGCGTGTGTGTGTGTGTGTGTGTGTGTGTGTGTGTGTGTGTGTGTGTGTCTGCAAGCAGTATTCTATCCTACACTTTTCCTTTCGACAGGGTTAATAATATGATTGTGTAATGGAGTTGGAGAGTACTGTCCCTTATCCCAGGCTTCTGGCTCGCCTATAATCTCTTCACCATTACCCTCCCCTCAACTTCTTCCTGTTACCATGCCCAAACAGACTGGGAGAGGTGTCTCTGTGCTCACTGGACAAATGGAACAACAATGGACATACCAACAGTAGTTTGACAATGCAGGAGAATGGCATTCGCAAGCTCAGTGAAAGTGTGGAGGCTCAACAGAAAGATGGGCAGCTGAGGTTGGCTCATCTCCCTCACATTGTATAAGAATCGGAGACAGGCGCAGGAATACGTAATAGGGTTTTGTATTACTCATGAAAAAGGCACGGGGACGAGCCCAAACAGACACGTATATAAAATACACAGGGATGTAACCCAAACAAATGTGTGAGGTTTAAACCTCTATAGATTACACGGGACGAGACCCGTAATAACACTAAATGGGACGAGACCCGAAGTAACAAGTGCACGTAGCACAAAAGCCGAAACAACACAGCACAGGTACTCACAAGACCAACTGACATGGGAACAATAACCGACAAGGACAATGGGGAACAGAGGGCACATATATAACATACTAATCAGGGGGAATGGCAACCAGGTGTGCATAATGAGACAAGACAGTCCGGGGTTGGTGGTAATGAATCCAGTTCAGTGATGCCTAGAAAGCCGGTGACATAGACCTCCAGAGCTGGTGCATGGAATGAGACACAGTACCGGGGAATCCGTGACAGTACACCACCACCCCCACGCAGGATGACACCGGCCTCGGGGATGACCACAGGGGCACAGTGCGGGTCGGTCAGGGCGCCGACGATGAAAATCCCCAGTCAGCGAAGCATCCAGGTTGTCCACAGCAGGAACCCAGCACCGCTCCTCTGGGCCGTGCCCCTCCCAGTCGATAAGGAACTGGAGAATCCCCGCCCGACACCTCGAATCTAGAACTTCACAAACAGAGTACGCTAGACTTCCCTCGATGTCCAGAGAAGGAGGCGGGGCATCACTGGGTCCAGCCACAGCGAGGGGACCAGGAAGCAGTGGCCTGACTGGAGACACATGAAAAGTCGGGTTCATGCAGGGAGTTGCAAACGGTACGTTACCTCATTAATCTTCCTCAGGACTTGAAACGGATCCACAAACCGCGGGCGCAGCTTCCGGCAGGGCAGGCAGAGGGACAGGTTCTGATTGGAGAGCCAGACACGGTCGCCTGGAAAGAAAACAGCCGCCTCACTGCGGTGGCGGTAGGCTTGTTCCTTATGCCGATGCATGGCCTGCTGGAGATCAGTGTGCACAGTGATCCAGGTCTCCTCAGTGTGCTGAAACCACTCATCCACCACAGGGGCCTCAGGCTGGCTCGGATGCCAAGGTGCCAGGGCCGGCTGATACCCCAACACACAGAAAGGAGTGAGGTTAGTGGAGGAGGGAATTCTGCACGTACTCAGCCCAAGGTAGAAAAATCTGACTACTCCCCTGGCCGGTCCTGACAGTAACACCTCAGGAACCTGCCCGCTTCCTGATTGACCATCTACACCTGCCCATTAGCTTGAGGAAGGTAACCGGAAGTGAGACTGACCGTGACCCCCAGGCGTTCCATGAATGCTTTCCATATGCGTGAGGTGAACTGAGGACCATGATCTGACACAATGTCCTCCAGGATCCCGTAGTGCCGGAAGATGGGCGTAAAAAGAGCCTCCGTGGTTTGCATGGCCAACGGGAGCTCAGGCAGAGGAAGGAGGCGACAAGCTTTGGGAAACAACGAACGGTGGTGTTCCCCTGGGAAGGGGGGAAGGTTAGTGACAAAGTCCACCGAGAGGTGAGACCAGGGTCGTTGTGGAACTGACAGGGGAAGGAGCTTTCCGTAAGGGAGGTGTCTGGGCTAAGGGGTAAAGTATAGCTGAACTTGACGGTGGATTTATTCAGAGTTTGATAATCAGTGGAGAGGCGCAGCCCCACATCTTTCTTTTTAACAAAAAAGAAACTTGCGGAGGCTGGTGACGTAGAGGGGCATATAAAACCCTGTTGGAGACTTTCCAGTACTTAGATCTCAATGGCCTCGGTCTCAGCATAGGAGAATGGATTGACTTGTCCTCTCGGGAGGGCTGCGTCAGACAGCAGGTCAATGGCACATTCCCAGGGGCGATGAGGAGGCAGGCGTGTAGCATGGGTCTTAGAGAAAACCCGATGCAGATCCTGGCATTCCTCCGGTAAATCCACTTGAGGGGCACCGTCCGGACTTTCCACCGTTGATGTTGACAGTCTGTGAGACACCTCCCCTGACACTCCTGGGTGGGAGGAGGAGAATTCCCTGGCTTGTCACCTCCTCACTTATCTGTGGATAGAGGGCAGGTCGAGGAGAAATTACCCCTCTATCCACAATAGGAACAGAAGCCCAGATACCACCACCTCCTACGCTCTGCCAACGTGCAGAGCCCACCTCCATCGGCTCTGGCCACGGAGTAGGTGTAGTCATGGTCTCCAGATTCCGCTCAGGTCTTTGTTGGACCCACAGGGGTTGTTCAACCGGATCACCATGCTGATGAGCTGATCGAGTGACAGGTTGTCACCACTGCAGGGAAACTCCAGCTGTACCTTCTCCCGTAGTCCGCTGCGGAACACAGTGACCAGAGCCAACTCCTTCCGTCCAGTGGAGGCCACGATGGTCCGGAACTCTAGGGCAAGAGTTCTGACGGTCCTAGATCCCTGGCGTAGTCGGAGTAGACGCTCACCCCTCGGCCCTCCACAGGATGATCAAATGCCGAGTGGAAGAGGAGAGTTAATCGCTCATAGGACTCGACCTTGGGTCCGCCCATTTCCCAGACCGCAGCACCCCAATCCAGGGCCCGTCAGGACAGTGCCGAGATGACGGTGGGTGGTAATGAATCCAGTTCAGTGACGCCTAGAAAGCCGGTGACGTACACCTCCGGAGCTGGTGCACAGCATGAGCAGCAGTATTGGGGGAATCCATGACAATCTCCGTCAAATGGAGGAAAAATAAAAACAAACTGTTCAGAGACAGAAATATTTGCATGATTATCTAAAGCAGGATGTTCAAGGGAAAATGCAAAGTTTAAAAACACTCATAGAAACTAACCATCTAGCCATGACCTATCTTGAGGAGGAACTAAAACAGAGAACAGATGAGTCAGCCTCTGTTGTGAAGGAAGTGTGTTCTCACCTGAAGGAACTCTCACACAGGAGAAATACAATTTCTGATTCAACAATCTCAAAAGGAGACATCTAATGAGATAGAAAAAGCACAGAAGGCCACAGACCTTGAACTGGAGGAGCTACACCAGGAGGTAATGCAGTTCTTTTCCTTTCCGGGCAAATGTTCTGTACCTCCCTCAGTGTTTACCTCTGGCACTGGCTCTGCCATTAAAGGAATAAGAATAGGTAGCACAAGAAAAATCCCTCTGAAGACACTGTTAACCTCTTGGGGCTAGGTGGGACGCTAGCGTGCCACCTGTGGTGCACTCCATCAACAGCAGGTGCATTTCAAGAGCGGCAAATTTGAATCCAAATAAATGTCAAAATTCAAATTTTTCAAAAATACAACTATGTTACACCATTTGAAAGATAAACATCTCCTTAATCTAACCACGTTTTACGATTTCAAAAAGGTTTTACGGCGAAAGCATAAATTTAGAGTATGTTAGGACAGTACATTTACAAGAGTTGTGTGTAATGTTTTGTCAAGTCAAAGACAGGGTCACCAAAACCATAAAACCAGCTAAAATGATACACTAACCTTTTACAATCTCCATCAGATGACACTCCTAGGACATTATGTTAGACAATGCATGCATTTTTAGTTCTATCAAGTTCATATTTATATACAAAAACAGCGTTTTACTATGGCATTGATGTTGAGGAAATCGTTTCCCTCCAATAACCGGCAGTCAAGTCAGCGTCACAAATTAAATAATTAAAATTAGAAAACATTGGTAAAATATTATATTGTCATTTAAAGAATTATAGATTTACATCTTTTGAACGCAATCAACTTGCCAGATTTAAAAATAACCTTACTGGGAA
Organism: Salmo salar; assembly: GCF_965601325.2. NCBI lineage: Eukaryota > Metazoa > Chordata > Actinopteri > Salmoniformes > Salmonidae > Salmo > Salmo salar. Next base: position 10,277,680 of record NC_138310.1, on the reverse strand, counting down.
ATCACACTTTGCAATAATCTGAGCACTGTGCCCAGAAAAATACGCGTTGCGATACAGACTAGACGTCATGTTGGGGAGATCTAAAATCGAAAATACTATGTAAATAATCCATTACCTTTGATTCTCTTCATCAGATGTCACTTCCAGGTATCACAGGTCCATAACGAATGTAGTTTTGTTCAAAAAAGCTCATCATTTATGTCCAAAAATCTCAGTCTCGTTAGCACATGATGTAAGCCAGCCGGACTTCTCGTCATGAACGAGGGGAAAAAATATATTTCCGTTCGTTCAAACATGTCAAACGTTGTATAGCATAAATCATTAGGGCCTTTTTTAACCAGAACATGAATAATATTCAAGGTGGACGAATGCATAGCCTTTTATAACGTATTGGAACGAGGGTACCCAACATGAAGTAGCGCGCCAGGTGTCTAATGGGACATCACCGTTCCATGGCTCTTGTTCGGTCAGATCTCCCTCCAGAAGACTCAAAACACTTTGTAAAGGCTGGTGACATCTAGTGGAAGCAATAGGAAGTGCCAAAATATTCCTAAACCCCTGTGTTTTTCAATGGGATAGGTTTAAAGTCAATACAACACATCAGGTATCCACTTCCTGTCAGAAAATGTCTCAGGGTTTTGCCTGCCAAATGAGTTCTGTTATACTCACAGACACCATTCAAACAGTTTTGGAAACTTTAGAGTGTTTTCTATCCATATATAATAAGTATATGCATATTCTAGTTACTGGGTAGGATTAGTAACCAGATTAAATCGGGTACATTTTTTTTATCCAGACGTGCAAATGCTGCCCCCTAGACCCAACAGGTTAAAAAACAGAACTCCCGTTGCACCAAGACTCCTTGCCTCTGTCATGCCTCCTCTAGAGAGCTTCCTCCCTATCAAGCTATTTTTTCCCACTTTTGGCAGCTCAGAAGATGATGTAGATCTGTTGCTTTTCCTATCTAAATGTAATGATTTCCTTTCTTTATTGAACAAGCACCATTCGCCAGAGTAGCATGTTCTCTTTGATTAGAGCAGAGACTGTGTGTAAAGAGAGAATCCCGCATAGTTACAGAAGCTTTAGCGCGCGGGAAGAAAGGTCCTGAAAAGTCGGATCGATAGCCACTCCGTTGAGTGATTTTTCACAAAGGTAGTTCAATTTTGTCAATAGAGCATATTAACTTTTGCTGTTTGAAAAATACTTATTTTCTAAGCTTTGTCAGAAGACAAAATTAGAAAAAAGTATTTTTTCAAACAGAAACAGTCTCTAGTGTCTGAAAGCAACAAAAGAGTGTCCATTGTCATTTTAACATAATACAACCTGTCTGTATCCTGCCTGGTAACCACAACCTGCCATTCACACCTATAAACAACCTGTATGGTCATCTGTGCACAAGCACCATTCCCCTGACCACCTAGCCATTCACCTGTACGTGACACCTCAACTTTAACCCTGCACCTCTTAAAGTAATTGTTCACTTTTAGAAGTTAATATTCTATCAACTAATAACCAAATAATATTGTTGACTCGCCCTGTACTCATATTTGTGGCCAAAGCATAAGCAGCTCGTTACCTGTATAAAAGACACCTGGGAGCCAGAAATCTTTCTCATTGAGAGGGGGTCAAATACTTATTTCCGTCATTAAAATGCAAATCATTTGATAACATTTTTGACATGCGTTTTTCTGGATTTTTTTGTTGTTATTCTGTCTCTCACTGTTCAAATAAACCTACCATTAAAATTATAGACTGATCATTTCTTTGTCAGTGAGCAAACGTACAAAATCAGCAGAGGATCAAATACTTCGTTACCTGTATAAAAGAAACCTGGGAGCCAGAAATCTTTCTGATTGAGAGGGGGTCAAATACTTATTTCCCTCGTTAAAATGCAAATAATTGTATAAAATTTTTGACATGTGTTTTTCTGGATTTGTTTGTTGTTATTCTGTCTCTCACTGTTCAAATAAACCTACCATTAAAATTATAGACTGATCATTTCTTTGTCAGTGGGCAAACGTACAAAATCAGCAGGGGATCAAATACTTTTTTCCCTCACTGTAATATCTTAACAAACTATCTATTTTGGTATATATCTACTTATTCTATTCACGCCTTGTGGGATAAGCGATACACATCAGAAGCCTGAACTAAAATCTTTCAAGATGTTTCCAAGACTGAAGCTGGAAGCTGTCGAAGCAAGCTTTCTAGCGTTCCAGCTGGCATAAGCTGATTAGATAATTATGCACATTAACATGTCCATATAGCAAAGGAAAACGCCAGAGACAGTGCTTTTCAAGTTTCACAAGGTCCCTGCTACAGCACGGAGTACATATGGAACATCTGGCAGTGCTACTGTTAGAACAGTATTAAGACGTTGGCTGATTATGCTAAACAGTCCTCAGAAAAGAGATTAACAAAGGAGGAACGGAGTGCTTAAAATCAGCCTCTTAACTTCTGATAGTCTGTTTGTTTGAATGTAAACTAGGCATTATGCTGGACTAGTGTCATTATTCATAATGCACCTTTCCGTTTGGTCTTAGTCGTTGGGTCCATGTACCTAATAGCATTAGACAGACGACAGAATGCTTTCTAGTTTGTTATTCAAACTGATATACACTAAATTGCTAACTTTTGAGATTTTTATGTACTAAATGTCTTGAGTCAAGTTGCTTGGGAAGAGTGAAAGGTTATGAAAGCATTCCCCTCTCCAAATCACCCCTTCAGATAGTTTGGTGATAGAGTGGTGATCGAGTTTAGCAGTGTTGCCGCCCAAGAGCAGCATCTCATAAAATTATATTATCCTATTTGTCTACCCAAATTCCCTTATTCTCGATGTACCCCACCACTGCTTTCCACTGCTTCTCTTTGTACTGCTACTTTACTCTGTACAACTACTTTAACTGGTCATATAGCCTATTGAGGAACCCAGTGGTGAGTGTTGAAATCATTGTTGTTATAAAGTGATTGTGCAGAATGCTTGGAGCTGTGGGAATGCATGCCTCTCATCTCCACGGGAAGCTAAACATCGCCATCACTCAATCTCCATAAGACACGGGGATGCATTGCTATGACAACACACACACAAAAAACTGTACAACACCATTATCTTTGAGATCTTGACCTAAGTGATGTGTCTGTATTAGACTAACAGCGGACTGTGTAGACCATGATAATCATCTAGTTAATCCTAGTTAAGGATACTGGGATATGTATTTTCTCAGTCACACACCTTTCAGAACCCCCCACCCTTTCTCTAAAATATTCCTAAGTACGCGTAAAATAGTACTTATTTAAACAGATATAGCGACAGGTGCTGCTTCCTATTTAGTTGTAAGTGAGGAACCAGAGGAGTTTAAGCAAATTGCTTTCACCTCGGGAAACCAGGTTTAAGCCCCTCTACACAGCCTCTCTTATAAGCTTACATATCCCCATGGCACAGGCAAAGAGATGAAATATGGCCTGTAAGCACAGCTCTGGTGGTCCAGTGTCATCTTTTAACTCTGCAAGGAAGATTAAACGCTTTACAAGCCCACTTTGAATGTCCCAGAGAGCCCTATGAGAGGTAGTTAAAATCTTGGTTCATGTTGTGGAGATATGACGTAACTTCTTAGCCATACATACCCGTGGCATCCCTGATGTGCACTGGCTTCTTAAAATATATAGATTGGATACTGTGTTGGGGTGACTTCACTGGGATAGCTTGTTAAATTACAGCGGGGGGTACTCCCAAGCCTCTCCCCTATAAGGCAGGATTGATGATAAGGCTCATTCTTACATCTTTTCTTTGAAGTAGACCGGATCTGTAGAGCTCGCTTCATACAGACAAGACAATATTTTAGAACAAAACATGGCCTCTTGTACTATCACTCTAGTGCTTTGTGCAGTGATGTGTGGTGAGGTCGGTGGCTGGGTTGGGACTAGCTATTATCAAAGCCAGATTTACTTACAAATAAACCCAGGTTCACCATACAACGGGGGCACCCGAGTGGTGAAGCGGTCTAAGGCATGGCATCCCAGTGCTAGAGGTGTCACTACAGACCCTGGTTCGATTCCAGGCAGTATCACAACCGGCTGTGATTGGGAGTCCCATAGGGCGGCCACAATTGGCTCAGCGTCGTCCGGGTTAGGGTTTGGCTGGGGTAGGCCGTCATTGTAAATAAGAATTTGTTCTTAACTGGCTTGCCTAGTTAAATAAAGGTATAATACAAAGATCCATCAACCATAGTGACATAACCTATTAACCGAAATTGAAAAACAATTTTCACCATATATAAATTCCATGTGACAAAATGATTCACTGCTGAACTCAGCTCAGCCATAGACCGATGTAGCTTCCAGAGTTACAACCAATAGGCGGCACTAAAATACCAATAATGGGCACATTTCATCTGAATATTTTGCAACACAAACTACATAGCCCTTCACAATGGATTTACAATTCTTCCAATGCACCATGTGCGGAGCCCACAAACACACACATAATAGTATTATTACGTGAAATATTATTACACACACACATATATAATAAAATAGGATATAATGACATTTGCATATAAAAACAAAAATTGAAATTATTGAAGAATGCAGTTCAAACATGAAAAAAGTGTCAAAATGAAATTCTAACTTGATAAATCAAATGTATCAAAAGGATGTTGTCTATTTCTATGTTCATTCAACAGTAGGCTAACCCGCAAATTGCAAAGAAAAACACATTTAGTTCAATTAAATTAAGTCCATTCGTCTGTCTTTCAGGGTGAACCTCTCGGTGATCAAACTGATCATAGAAAGTGTCATACTCATGTTGCCAGGCATCCACGACTTTCATTGTGTCACTGAAATGTGCAAAGAAGAACCCCATGTCCATTATTTTATTCTCCAGAACACGAAAGAGTACATCAGTTTCGTTGAAAATCTCCCCATAGACCATCAGCAGAAAGCCGGTTGATGCCTTTGACAGCCAGATATCCTAGCCAGAGGCCATCAGCAGGGTTTCGTTTTCCCGATCTGATGATTTTCTGTCCCTTCCTCTGATGGTCAGGAAACGCAGGTGTTGGTTATTATCCCAAGTTTACCTTCGAAATCAAACTTGGAAAATTGTTTTAGGTGCAGCATAGTGTTCATTTGTCAAGTTGTTTTTGCTAGCTAGCTTCGTTGAGTTCAAGCGATGTGAACGCCAAATTATGTAGACATGCCCGAATGTGCAGAGCTTACCCCAGACTTACTCACACAACATGTTTAGGCAATACTCGTGTACGATTTGAAATTTGCTCAATGTAATGAATGAAACTAGGTAAAGCAGCAAGGTCTATGCTTACCCTGTCCATCTGGAGTCAGGAATGGCTACACGCGTAAACTATTTGAATGGATGGGACAGAAGGCATGCATACCCTGGTTCCTTTCCTGAGGAAAAGCACCAGGGTGCTGTTTTTTAGCAAACGTTGAGATTTTGAGTATAAAAAAACAGCAGAATCATTGTGAAATTATACATTTTTAATTTGGCTTTTCATAACAGCTTTTTTAAAGCACTGCCTACCCTGCCTACCCTGACTGCATGTGACTGGCTTTCAGTTGTTTGAGTGAAACAACTGGCATAACAAATAACTCCAGTAATCAGGAAGAACCACCTGCACAATGCCTGGGTCATCATGCTACTTCAGTTCTGTTGTATCCATTTATTCTGGTCTCAACAATCTGCAAAGTTTATAAACAAGCTATAAAGTAATCTAATTTCACCTGCTCGTTTGTCATCCCTCGGCCCCTTCGGTTTCACAGTTAATTATCTCCAGTGCAGTGATAAATATGTGTGGTGCGTGTCTGTGACATCTTGATAATTATACCAAGCTCTGATGACGGGGAGTGGGGGTGAGAGAACTTCTGCCTGAAACTTTGAGAGAGAACCAGTTCGGTCTGTGTGTAATTGGTTTCTGATAATACTAAACACAGCGTACTGCCTTAGTCACACATCAGTGAGTCTCCACGCTAATGTAGTAGCAACAACCCCAACAGATGTAGGATATTAATTTGAGCCATTTTGCTACAGCAGGAAAATAATCGAACAACAACAAGAAATGTGAATTATTACATGGATCATAATTAAGGCTGTGGCTGCGAATACAGTTTTCGCAAACGCTCTGCCCCTCCGGAAACCTCTTTCTCAAAGCTAAGGATCCGGATCACATTCCCTTCCCTTCATGTTTCTCTCTTTACTCACCCTCTTCTGAACCATGATGATGTAGCCTATGCTTTTGCCTCATATTTCTGAACAGATTAAATAAATACAAAACACAACACTTTAAACAAACATTCCAAAAAATGTATATTATGAAGGCTACAGCCTTCGCTTTCTGTTGTAACCAATGACTGTGGTTGTAACTGTGGATATTTCAGATGCACAAGCAGGAAGCAGTCCCTATATTAATTGCATCAGAGCAAAAACAATCAGCTTTTTGTGTGATGTAGACTAATCTTTGTAGTTGCTGTCATATCGTAGCCACTAACCAGAGTTCCTGAAAAAATAACTTCTACTTTGACTGCCTGCTTAGACAATGTTTGCAATAATGGTGCAAAAATAATATTAATTAGAGTGCGTTTGTGTGTCTTGCTTGTGTTTGATATGCTGCCTAGATAGCTGCATGTAACTCCCCACTTGAGGTTTGCACTGTGGCAAAAAAAAAATGTATTTTAACCACACACAGGCCCTAAATAGCTATTTTGCTTCTCAATGATCATGCAAGTGTCACACAAGTAGGCTAGTTAGCTTTTCCACCTCTGGGCAGCCAAATGTTGTAGGCAGCCGAGTGTGTCTCTGGACCGATAACCAGAGTCTGACAATGGGCAAATTAATTTTGCATCGCCCAGTGCCCCAACATGTAAATAGCTGCAGTACCCTAACTCCGCTCCTGAAAGAAATAGCATGAAAGTGGGCTTATGCCTTCTTCAGGATCGGTGGGTCCCCCACAGGACGGTTGTGCTAATGTAGGTTAATGCGATTAGCATGAGGTTGTAAGAAACAAGACAATTTTCCAGGACATAGACATATCTGATATTGGCAGAAAGCTTAAATTCTTGTTAATCTAACTGCACTATCCAATTTACAGTAGCTATTACAGTGAAAGAATATCATGCTATTGTTCGAGGAGTGCACAGTTTTGAAAAGTTTTTAATAAACAAATAAGCAGTCTTGATACACAATTTAGAACAGAAATGCAATGGTTTATTGGATCAGTCTAAAACTTTGCACATGCACTGCTGCCATCTAGTGGCCAAAATCTAATTTGCACCTGGGCTGGAATTATACATTATGGCCTTTCTCTTGCATTTCAAAGATGATGGTACAAACAAAACAAACATTTTCTTTGTATTATCTTTTACCAGATCTAATGTGTTATATTCTCCGACATGCCTTTCACATTTCCACAAACTTCAAAGTGTTTCCTTTCAAATGGTATCAAGAATATGCATATCCTTGCTTCAGGGCCTGAGCTACAGGCAGGTAGATTTGGGTATGACATTTTAGGTGAAAATTGAAAAAAAGGGGAAGATCCTTAGCCTACGGAGGCAGGGACTGCAATAGTTTGAAACATGTCGACCATGTCTTTTGTGTACATGATGACATTTTTGGCTAAACTAGAAATATTTATCAAGTGGGGGATTGGGAGAAGCGGCAGCGGCACACTGAGCAGCAGCTACCTATAGGCAGTGGAGTGAGCTCAGCTACTGTACATAAACAAATCTGAAAAGAGGGGAAACGTAGTCCTCAAATACACTACAAGTGTTTAATTGTCCTGCGACACGATGATGAAATTAAGATCCTACATCTGTTGCTAATGTGTTGGCTAATTTCTGCATTACCAATGAGGAGAGTTACAAACTTCACACACCAGTCAGAGTTATACTTAAACTACATCTTTAATAATAAGAGCTTTGCAAAAGCAATTGACTTTCAATTATGTGCCATCTCTAATGAACCATTGAAAGTGACAACACAAAAGTACAAAGATCTTTTATAGCCAAGATACACCCCTCTCAACGTACATGACGAACCACAGATCTTAGGAACAGTTCACAAAGGGACTTTATATTTGAGAAAGGAGTATCCCTTAGCCAGATAACATTCGCTGTAAATTATTGTTCAGTTTGGTCCCTATAACGAGGTTCTAATCTCGTTCCTGGAACTTCATAGTACAAAAACACCAACTCATCCAATGGCATATATCAATTGTCAACTCTAGATACTCCCATCTCAAGTAAACCCCCTCTTGATCCACTCCTGGACAAGCTCACTGAGGGGAGTGAGTCTCTAGGTCATACACTATCCCAAGATAAGTGCAACATCAGAGGGGACATACAATGGTTCCAGACACTGCCATACACCTTCCCCCAATGCCAAAGGAGGGAGTGACTTGCGCACAGACATTGTGGAGACAAGTAATTGGTTCCCCATTAATCACGCCATCCCTTCACATGGTTTAACAGATATATTCACACATGAAGACAATGTTCCATCCTGTCCTCTTCCCTTTCTGATATTCTGCATAGCACCAGGGATATGTGAAAGACAAGCTTGACCTCTCCCCTCTCTGGGCCCTAAGTGACTGAGCCACAGCTGAGGGAAGAAGTCAGGCTTCCAACACCAGAGTCCAAAGGGATACATTCTGATTCATCTGCCACACTGAACAACTGCCCCGCTGGATATTTTCTCATCTAGCGGCTGGACTGTGTGCCTGTCAGAGTAATGTGATTCATCATGGAGTAAGGGATCAAACGCCGCCCTGTCATAATTGTCCAAGTGCAAAGGGATCTGGTCCAGCAGGGAAATGGATCAGAAATGGACGGTAAAACTACTTCAAAACAAGGGAATGATTGGATCACTGATGGATTCTCCATTACTGCTGAGATTGATGCATTGAGAGGAACGTTTATCATTATTGTGCTTTTAAAACGTAATGTGGGTGAAAGCATAGGTACAATATGTCATTAATCGCATATCGTTAGCAGTACATTTACCCAAAATCCAGAAACTCCCAAGTGATTTCATACAGTATATTGAAACTAGTTCAGTGGAGTTTACCCTCTCCCCCTTGCTTTCCCTGTAGTGCTGTACTGAAATGGCTGAAAAAACGGGTCATATGACTAGTGACTTTGCTGGATGCAGGCCTCGCTCTGCTACGTTATCAGTGAATTCATGATTCAGAAATCCGCAAAGTGTGGACAAATTCATTGTTTTATTGAAAGTGTACAACCGAATTAGCTATTTTCGTCAAAGTACTATAGGTTTTGAATCAGGAAATGTGTACTTCTCCACCTAAAACATTTGCGATTATTTGATATCATTAATTTATAGCCGACTGCCACAGCAGCGGAGATGGGTAACAACTGCGCATTCTCGGCAGAGAAGTGAAGACAGCAGTAAACAACAACCTACAAATAAAAAAATAAGTTTGACAACAAAATACTACTATTGGAGGGGTGCCGATGGTGTCATTAAACCATATTTATTTGAGCCTGAGTATTCAGACGAAGAATTGAGGCAAATTGAGCTTCAGGTGGCCACCGCAGATCTAGTCACTGAAGCCGTATTACTGCTGGACCACAGCCCCAACCCATCCATGGATCAACACAGACTGGTGGTGCAGTTGTGGCAATTGGTCTCCAATGCCACGAATGAGGAATGTTTGTGTTGCAGAGAATTTTGAATACAGTGACTACAAATCTTACAGAAATGGAGGAACGTAATGATGACGAGGAGCAGTTAGCTTGCAGTTAGCCCACATAAACTCTGGTGTCCTGGGAAAAAAAATTGTATTCCAAAAACGGATTGGCGACACAACCCTGTTCCAGCTAGGCCAAATGGGCAGTTATCTAACGAGTAAGTAGCCGAGCTAAACTCAGTGGTTGAAAAAGTACTCAATTGTCATAGTTGAGTAAAAGTAAAGATACCTTAATAGAACATTACTCAAGAAAAAGTGAGTCACCCAGTAAAATACTACTGGGTGAAAAGTATGAAAGTATATGGTTTTATGTATACTTGTGTCAAAAATAAATGTAATTGCTAAAATATACTTAAGTTTCAAAAGTAAAGTATACATCATTTTAACATTCCCTATATTAAGCAAATAATTAGTATTTACAGAAAGTTTGGAGTATGCCCCTGGTTAAGACATCATTAGGGATGACCAGGGATGTTATCTTGATAAGTATGTGAATTGGACCATTTTCCTGTCCTGCTAAGATTTCAAAATGTAATCAGTCATTTTGGGTGTCAGAGAAAATGTATGGAGAAAAAAGTACATTATTTTCTTTTAGGAATGTGGTGGAGTAAAAGTATAAATATAAATAGTAAAGTACAGATACCCCCAAAAACTATTTTCGTAGTACTTTAAAGTATTTTTACTTTAGTACTTTACACCACTGGCTAAACGTTACTTTATTGAAATATCGCTTATCATAACGCTCTATGACCGGGACCGTTAGTGGGTTTTATGTTTTCACATTAGCCCAAAATACTACATAGCTTATGTGCCCCCCCATAGGGCACATATGTTAACCCGTACAGCACCTAGGCCTATATGTCTACATGATATGGTGAAATGGTAATAAAGCAATAAATTATCCAAGGAGACACTGGGCCAACGGAAGGGCGGAAGTGGCCGCGGGTACGTACACCAACGAGATGCCGCACCCGACGGGGTAAGAAGACACGACTACCAGAGGCAGAGGGGACAGTTCACACGGTCCCAGAACCCATGAGTGTTTTTTATTTAATTTATCAAGCGAGATATTGAGCTGAGACGCAAAGAAAATTCAAGGAGAGGGGGTACAGAAATGGTCAGATTAATACTGCCATTGAGAAAATTCAAAAACAAAACGAGATATTACCTTTTTCAAGGTCAGTCTTGCAAAAATAAGCATCCTTGCGTTCTAACTACCCGCTATTCAAAGTGCTCTGAACAAATTAAGGGAACCGTTCACAAACATTGGCACATTCTAAGATCTGATGATAGTATCGGTAATGTGTTTTCACACCTTCTCTTGATCGTATTCTCGCGGGGCAGAAACCTCAGAGATCAATTGGTAGACTGATTTACTACCCCAAGATATCCCTGCACAACGTGTATTTGCGCCCCTACTGCATGGAAACTACACATGTAATGGCTGTGCTCTATGCAATGGCACTTATAAATGTAGACCCTTCAAACACCCACAAACAGGGAAACAGATCCCAATCGAAGGTGTTATCACGTGCTCCACTAAGGCAGTTATTTATCTTATTTTTTACCACAAGGACAAGTTATATGTGGGTAAAACAAAGCGCGAATTAGAAGTATGTATTTTGGAGCATCGTAGCACCATTAGGTGCAAAAACTCAACTTACCCAGTTGCGGCCCACTTTCTGGAAGAACCACTCGATTTCGTCTTTACGTTATATTGGCATCGAACTTGTCACCCTCCCTAGGAGAGCGGGTGACCTCGACAATTTGTTGTTAAAATGAGAGGCTGCCTGGATCTTTAATTTAAAGACCCTTGATCCCTTCGGTCTCAGCGTAGACTTTGATCTGAAGCCGTTCTTGTGATTATTGTGCTTTTGCTATTGTAAATGTTTTTAGGCTATGTAACCAAATTGTGTATATGATCATACGCTCTCCATTTATGTTTTTTGTCTGCTATTTTAATATAGAATTAACCAATGATATCAGGCCACAACCGGCCATGATTACAGACCCCTGTGTGTGTCTTTTGGCACTATATAAATGAGTCATCCCGCAGTGTTTGTCATTATACCCTGATGAAGACAGCTTGTCTGTCGAAACGTTGGACAAATATTTTTGCATCTGAGCTCCTGGAGTGTGCGGCTCGCCTTTATTTTTTTTACATGTTCTACTCTGCTAGCCAGCACCTCGCCTAAATAGGTGTGCATTTCTTTTGCCTCTAAATAACGCAATTAAAACATAATAAGAACATTAAGAATCGGGCGAACATACCGCACGCTTGCTTTGTTGCTTTCTCTTTTCAAACGAGCGTTTGTATTTTGGCACTGCACCAGCTCCAGTCCATGGAAATACAGTAGCAACAGTTGTATCCATTGGTATCCTTCTGGTTTCTGTCCTCATGATTTCAGATTGCATATCTCGTTCATATACATCGTTATGAACACACATGCAGTGATGCAAGGTTGCCTGCTTGAATATTTACATCGTATTAACTACACTGAACAAAAATATAAACGCAACATGTTAGGTGTTGGTCCCATGTTTCATGAGGTGAAATAAAATATCCCAGGAATGTTCCATATGCGCAAAAAGCTTATTTCGCTAATGTTTTGCACAAATTTGTTTACATCCGTGTTAGTAAACATTTCTTCTTTGCCAAGATAATCACTCCACCTGAGAGGTGTGGCATATCAATAAGTTGATTAACCTGTTCGGGCTCGGGGGCAGTATTGAGAAATTTTGAAAAAAATATGTGCCCATTTTTAACTGCCTCCTACACCAACTCAGAAGCTAGGATATGCATATTATTAACACATTCGGATAGAAAACACTCTGAATTTTCTAAAACAGTTTGAATGGTGTCTGTAAGTATAACAAAACTCATATTGCAGGCAAAAACCTGTGAAAAATAGATTTTAAAAAAATGTGAATTTTGTGACTGTACTATTTAGTGTCATTGTTTTATAGATACCATAGTGAGAAAGGATTCATTTCACAACACCTACGGCTTCCACTAGATGTCAACGATCTTTATAAAGTTGTTTGAAGCGTCTATGATAAACAGAGAGCAAATTAGAATGCAAGGAAGTTGACATGTCATCACTTCATTTTTTTGCGCCTGCGCATAAATCTGAGAAGCGTGAGTTTGTCATTAATTGTTTATCAAGACATAGGATAGGTTGTGTGAAAATATTACTGATATTTAACGTTAAAAATGGCCCAAAAGATGAATGCTAAACAACGTTTGACATGTTTGAACGAACGTAAATAGATTATTTACTAGGTTTTTTTAGCTTTTCGGCGTGATTTTACAACCCCACCCACCACGTTTTGTGGGAGCATAATGAACGCTAACGACTTGGTGTTATTTGGACATAAATTATGAACTTTGTCAAAAGAAACCACATTTGTTCTGGACCTGGGATTCCTGGCAGTGTCTTCTGATGGAGATAATCAAAGGTAAGGGGATATTTACAATGTTATTATCGATATTAGATGATGCTAACTGTATAGCATAGCTTATTGTTCTTAGCATAGCACCCCGTTTATTGCAAAATGTGATTTCCCAGTAAAGTTATTTTGAGATCTGGCCATTCGGTAGCAATTACGAGATGATAATATATTATTCTTTGAATGACAATATTATAATTTACCAATGTTTTCGAATAGTAATTTTGTTATGTTCACCGGAAGCATTTCAGAGAAGAAAAAAATCTGAATTTCACGCTACTGTAAAATGCTGTTTTTGGATATAAATATGAACTTGATGGAACAAAAAATGCATGTATTGTATAACATAATGTCCTAGGAGTGTCATCTGATGGAGATTGACAAAGGTTAGTGCATAATTCTAGCTGGTTTCTGCTTTTGGTGACGCCTGACCTTGAATTGAAAATGGATGTTTGTACTTTTGTGGCTATGTACTGTCCTAACATAATCTAACTTTATGCTTTTGCCGTAAAGCCTCTTTGAAAATCGAACAATGTGGTTAGATTAAGGAGATGTTTATCTTTTAAATTGTGTAAAATAGTTGATTGTTTGAGAAATTGAAATTATTAGATTTTTGATGTTTTGAATTTCCAGCCTTGTTAGCAATCCCGACTCGGGGTTCATTGCTAACCTGTAGCCCCAACAGGTTTTAACATATGTTTCCCATGCCACAGCATGAGCATTACCCAGTTGCACCTTGTGCTGGAGACTTTAAAAGGCCCCTCTAAAATGTGCAGATTTGTCACACAACACAATTCCACAGATGTCTCAAGTTTTTGAGGGATCGTACAGTTGGCATGCTGACTGCAGGAATGTCCACCAGAGCTGTTGCTAGATAATTTACTGTTTATTTCTCTACCATAAGCCACCTCCAATGTCATTTTAGAGAATTTGACAGTATGTCCAACCTACCTCACAACCACAGACCTCGTGTAACCATGCCAGCCCAGGACCTTCACATCCGGCTTCTTCTACTGTGGGATCGTCTGAGACCAGCCACCGGCCAGCTGATGAAACTGTGGGTTTGCACAACCAAAGAAATTCTGCTCAAACTGTCAGAAACCATCTCAGGGAAGCTCATCGGTGTGCTCGTCATTCTCGCCAGGGTCTTGACCTGACTACTGTTCTGTGTCGTAACAGACTTCAGTGGGCAAATGCTCAACTTTGATGGCCACTGGCATGCTGGAGAAGTGTGCTCTTCACGGATGAATCGCAGTTTCAACTGTACCAGCCAGATGGCAGTTGTGTGGGCAAGCGGTTTGCTGATGTCAACGTTGTGAACAGAGTGCATCATGGTACAATTGCATTTTATTGATGGCAATTTGAATGCTCAGAGATACTGTGGCGAGATCCTGGAGCACATTGTCGCGCCATTCATCCGCTACCATCACCTCATGTTTCAGCATAATGCACGGCACCATGTCGCAATAATCTGTACACATTCTTGAAAGCTGAAAATGTCCCAGTTCTTCCATGGCCTTTATACTCATCAGACATATCACCCATTGAGCATGTTTGGGATGCTCTGGATCGATGTGTACGACAGCATGTTCCAGTTCCTGCCAATATTAAGCAACTTCACACAGCCATGGAAGAGGATTGTGATAATATTGCTCAGGCTACAATCAACAGCCTGATTAACTCTATGCAATGACGATATGTCGCGCTGCGTGAGGCAAATTGTGGTCACATCAGATACGGACTGCTTTACTGATCCACACCCCTTCCTTTCTGATCCACGTATTCCCAGTCATGTGCAATCAATAGATTAGGGCCTAATTTATTTATTTCAATTGACATATTTCCTGATATGAAAAGTAAACTTTGAAATTGTTGCATGTTGCGTTTATATTTTTGTTCAGTGTATTTAAAATTGCTACTTACTATCTTCTGCATCTCTTCATATCTTTTATCGGAAAACAGTGATATTTTTTGGCATTCTTCCCTTAATTTATTGTGTAAAGTGCAGCCAGGGACCGAAGACCAGCTTGCTCTTGTTGTCATCTCTTTTTCCACTTTAAGTAACTAACTTTACCTGCGATATTAATCTATCAACTTTCCCCCCAGCTCCTTCTCCCCCTCAAATGTTTTTTATTTGTGAGATCAAGCTCCATATAAGGGCATATCGTGATGTTTCTACGTAGCAGGGTCTCTCCGACAAGGGCACACGTGCAGTTGTTACACAACTCCGCTGTCGTGGCAGTCGGCTGCATATAAAGATGATATAAAATAATCACAAATGTTTTAGGTGGAAAAGTACACATTTCCTGACTCAAAACAGATAGTACGTTTGACAAAAATAACTAATTCGTCCGTATGTTTTTAATAAAATGACAACAAATCATGAATCATGAATTCACTGACAATGAAGCAGAGAGCGGCCTGGATCCAGCAACGTCACGAGTCACGTGACACTTTTCTTCCCATCTGTTTCAGTACAGCACTACAGGGAGAGAGAGGGGGAGAGGGCAAACACTACTGATCTAGTTTTAATGTCTAATTTAATCACTTGGGTGTTGAATGGTGTTTGGACTAAGTCAAATTGCAATGTTATAGGGTTGAATACCTGTGACCGGATACTGAGATTTCCCAACCAAACTCCTTCCCATTTTACATAATTATTCTGCAGTTAAAATGCACAAAAATGCACGTATGAGTAGCTGCAGGAAGTGGACATACCAACTGTATGGCTTCAGATATTAGACCAGTCATCAAAACGCTAGCAGCCACATCAACATAAAGTTTCCTATTTAAAACATCACTTACTTGCGTGACTTCTTTAAATTACATTGATGACTAATACGTACAGGCTACACACAAACTCTCGACGCAGTTGGTCCCGAATCTCCGCTTTTGCTTACCTATGTATTTAACAAGCATCAGATATGCCACAATAAGCAGATTATCATTAAGTAAAAGCCGCCACAACGTTTCTTATTCCCCTGACAGCCAGATGCAAGGGGAGAGAAAAAGACTGCCTGACATCTTTCAGTCAAAGGTAGGCTCAAACTAAAGTAATTTTCACTAGGCTGTAATAACTTAATCAAATTTTACCAGTGTGCCAACAGTGCTTCATAGGTCTATATTAAAGCTAGGATATATCAATGAAATAGTGTTGTGACAGAGAACCTTGAGTTGATCAAATTTCAACAAATACAACAAGAACCCATTTCATGTGTATATTTATCAATTTACAGTGCTATAATGATATACGTTGACATTTTTTTCTGGTATTATATGCTTTTAAATAGCATTTTCGGTTTGAATACCCCGGGAGAGGCTTGCAATTTTCTTGGGAAGGAGAAATGTTTGATTATCTGCTAAGTATTCAACCTTAGCAGATAATGTAAATTGAATGAGATTATTTTATGCAGATAAGTTGAGTTTGGAAGCTGCAGGCTATTTAGCATGTTTGGACTGTCTTTTCTCTTTGCTTATTTGAGTTGTTCTTGCCAAAATATGGACTTGGTCTTTCACCAAATAGGGCCAACTTCTTTATACCACCCCCACCTTGTCACAACACAACTGATTGGCTCAAACGCATGAAAAGGGAAAGAAATTCCATAAATTAACTTTTAACAAGGCACACCTGTTTTTTAAAATGCATTCTAGGTGACTACCGCATGAAGCTGGTTGAGATAATGCCAATAGTGTGCAAAGCTGTCATCAAGGCAAAGGGTGGCTACATTGAAGAATCTCAAATATAAAATACATTTGGATTTTGGTTAATACATGATTCTATATGTGTTATTTTATAGTTTTGATGTCTTCACTATTATTCTACATGTAGAAAATAGTAAAAAATATCGAAAAACCTGAATGAGTAGGTTTAACTTTTGACTGATACTGTATTTTTTGTCAATGTTTTGGCGTCAATAGTTGGAAGATTTGCAGAGTTAATTGAAAATAATGCATTGTTAATTAGTATTTTTTCATTAATTATGCTATGTTCTCTTGAACCATATGGTCTATCCACAAGAAACTAATGGACAATATAGACAGAGATATAAGACATTTATACTATATAAGAATAAAAAATGTTTTAAAGTTATTCCAGTAAAAATTACCAAAATTACACTAGATTGTCATATATTTTCTGTTAATTACCCAAATTGCGGAAGATTCTAGTAAATTTGAGTCTTTTAAGGCAGCAGTGTTTTTGGAACTAATTCAAGTAAAAGTTAGTAAAAGGGAGCTGAGTGGCTAATGGGGAAAAAATACATAGCGCGGCATGTATTTCACACGTGAAATATTGGATGGAACACTAGCCAACATTAAAGGTAGGCTCTCATATCCTTTGTTACTTTGGAATTTCATACAATTCAACTCTACTTCCTAGTATTCTGCTTACTCTAGTCTAGACTATTCTGAATTGACCCTAAACCTTTTGCAGATAGTGTTTACAGTAGGCTAGCTCTTTTCAAATGCATGATCCTGATAATTAATCTGCTGCAATGGTCCCTAACACGTGAGGGACGCTGACAAACCCCAAGGTAGGCTTGTGAAGAAGAGGAAAACAGGGACATTAATTAGAAGTAATGGTAGATCAATTCCTGCTCCGTTCCTATTCACGTGTATTTGCGGTAATCAAAGAGGGGCTTTATGGTTACTCGGCTTCTGCAAGGCAATGCTTCCCTAATATAATTGGTGCAATACTAATCTGACAACAAACTCAATGTCTCTATGCCAATAGAATTAGCTGGATGTTTGTTTCTATCTATGCTGGAGAACTGTTCTATTGCCTTCCCGTAAGGATTTATAAGGATTTTCCCTGTTGACACAGTAGTGTTTATGCAGTACACAGCTCATAGATGAAGCACGTCTCTCTCCTAAGGAGTGAGAAGATCTATGAGAGAGGAAAAAGGAAATCTGCTATGAAAGGATTTAAGAGGGATTTTGATTGTCTGGGAGAAAGAGACACTGGTGTTTTGATTATGACATGCATGGGGAAAAACTGGAAAGCAACAAGTCATTGGGGACTTTGAAGGGTGATCTGTCCTCCGTATCCTTCAGGATGAGCCCACTGAAGGAATCTAGTCATGTATTCTCAGGCAGTCAGCAGAGTCCTCTTCAGCCTTACTATTGTTATCACCAGCCTTCCCTGTTGATCTAGTCCAAAGTATTAATGATGGCGTTTCGTCCCCGCAGTCTCAGGAACCATGAGTGTTCAACATTCTAAATCAGTTTAAATACATTCTTCATTTGCGGTGCTGCTCGGCAGTTCATTTTTTTATTTAACCTTTATTTTGACAGGGAGTCAATGCTGAGACCAAGTTCTCTTTTCCAGATAAGCCCTGTTTAGCACAACAATACACATCGAAATGAAATGCACATTAAACTACGCATCCATATGCACATTCAAATACATGTTATTGTACACAACAATATATGAAAAGCAAAACATAATCATAGTAAAGACACATTCTTCACTAAAGGTACCTTAACAGATGTCTGAAATGCCCTGGAGGCACCAATTCCACCCATTTTAAAGTTCAAAAAACAGAAATCAGATCTACCCAACTCAGTGGAGATTGAAGTGATCTCCAAAGTTAGCCATCCCTGAGACTGGTCTAGTATCTTATGTCTATATGTAGCTATCTAACATTGTTGATGTCATTAATAGTGGGGTATACTGGGAGGGCTACAGCTGCAGGACTATGGACATATTGAAACCCAATAAGGTCAGTGAAATGATGGCATATCACCATGCCAGAGCAGCTAAGAAGGATCCCATCTAGTGCCGTTCGATGACATCTTTACCCCCGACAGAGTGATACCAAGACTGATCCATAGGGAGAAAAATAAGCAAAGGAAATACTCAGCTAATGCGTAATTAATAGTTTATATCACCCTTGCTACTAGGTAGATGGATTCATTTTAGCTTGCTATTGAAAAATAAAAGGAACAGGGCAGACCAGTCATAGACAGGTGTTATGGGGCGTTATACACAGCACGTGTTTCTTTAATTCAGTATACAGGGCAATCGTTCTCTTTACTGACTCAGCATGGCAAAGTAGGACTGTGTGTGTGTGCGTGTGTTTGTCTTGTTATTTGTCTTATTTCTACACACGCTTAAGGGGATCAATAGGAACAGCACCTGCAGCCAAGTTGCCATGCTGAACTAATTGAAGAAACAGAGTGTTACAGAGACAGTCTCCAGGTGGTTCCCAATGCAAATCAGAGAGAAGCACATAACCATTTAGCCACAGCTGTGATATTTGATGAAGATGGCAAATATGAAATGTGTGCGCGTGCGTTTGCATATGTTTGCACACACATGTCCGTAAAATAACTAAACCAAAACAAGTTAATCTCTATGTGAACAGAAAAGGCTTCCACTCTTAATGTGCAGGTGATAGGTTATGTGATGCACAAAAGATGCTGCTGAATGTGGTGGCATGTGGGCAGGTGCAAAACAGCAATGTTGGCCTTCACGCCTACAGGAGGAAGCTGTTATAGAGGGATGACTTATTGGTGAGTGCTGCCTACTCATTTGAAGTATATTTGCCATTGTTAAACAACTTGAATTGTCCTAATGGTCCTGTATTTGTAGCTATGTTTAAATTTTTACTGGTCAAGCCACAACTGAGCCTGCCAAATGACACTTTTTTTACGCTAGCACCTCTATTTCAGTCTCAGTAAAGTTTTGATTTCTTAGCTTTTTGTTTGGTTGAGCCATTGTATTTTATGGTATGGTGTTGTGTATTCCCCATGGGCTTTAAAGGGATGAATTTGACCATATATGGTTAAATAGGGGTATTTCAAAATGCAAATAGCCAAGGCTGTGCATGAGCACCCTTGCCTGAGAACAGTTGGTATTTATCAATTATTTTATTCTACCGGTCTGCGTATGACTCTCATAGGATTGTTTGATAAATCACACCTTTTCTATGCATACGAACATTCAAAATGTTGTCCATAAGTAGTATTTTAGAAAGTTTTCGACACAATGATTACCTTAGAGGCAACTTAAACAAATTTGAAAAACACATCTGATGCTAATTTCATTAAAGCGTTATAGGCAGAGCGTCATTTTAATCCAGTCCGATATGGCCCTTACTTTGCTCTACTTTATGCACTTTCCCTGCAGCTAGCATACTAATTCAATTAAACTCCAAATTAAGTTACTGTGGGGACACTAGATCCATCTGCCTCCCTGTTTCAATGGAATGCTTTGTATTGTCCCCATTCCATCTTTAAATAAACAGCCCTCCTTTGAACCTGGACAATGCTATACCTCTTCTATTTCATCTTATCTTCTAGCGCACGTCGGTCACATCCCACTGTTTCTTTTTTCTCTCAGCTGATGTTGGGTGCTTGAATCTTTTTTGTTCTGAATTATTGATTCATGAGTTTCCAGCAGAGTTTGCCTTAATCTGAGGGATCTGGAGGAATGTAGAGATTGAAGGCGCCTCGACTCAAATCAGGGCCGCCCAGATTGTCTTGTATGTGTTCCGCATGTGTATCTGGCTGTTTCATGTCTAAACCAAACTCCCACTCCAATAAATACTGTATCCATGTGCTCATCTCATTGCTTGACTTCTTTTTGATTTTTTTTTATCAGAGATTCTTATTGAACATACAAAAGTAGATGTATCACCTTGTCAGTCACATATATGATGATACAGCTACTATGATTCATTTGGAGTGGCCCATTGTAAGTAAGAGAGCAACACAATAGAAAACTGATTATTGACTCGTGACATATGAGTGGTGTTCACAGTTTGTGTTTGTGAGCAGACCTTTTTCATAATTAGGTAATCGTCTCACAGATGCCTTGTGTACATGAGTGCGTGCATGTGTGCATGCCAGTAGCGGTGCATGAGTAAAATCACTGGGGAAGCCAAGCCAGGAAATAAAAGCCCTTTTACAAACTATGTGTAGTGATAATTGCATTGTTTGCTTTATAACCTATTATTCCATATGCCTTGCCATCATGATATATAGGCCTAAGGCCGAGACAATAAGACACAGTGGCAGAATCAATTCAACCACACCTTTGTTTCATCACAAAACCGGAGAGCAACATCTGTCCGGTGAAGTCCACAAAGCATATTGCATCTAGCAAACAGTTACACGGCCTTCAATTTGGTCAAGCAAGTTAATGTTTCCAAAATTTCCGGACTACTAAACAACCATTAATTTAGAACCACAGAGAGTTTCCACAAGTCGAAAAGAAGTCCCCACTATTCCAACACAATTTCAGCTTCAGCAAATCACATTTTACATATTAGCAGACACTCTCATCCAGCGCGACTTAAAATAGTGAGTGCATACATTTTCATACTTGTTTGTACTGGTCCCCAGTGGGAATCGGATGCTCTACCAACTGAGCTTCACCTATGCTTAGTCTAACAGTGAGAACTAAAATATACCCAAAATGATTTATTCCAATCAAAGTAAGCTAAATCTGATGTAGCTGTCCATGGAACTGGTGTGTGTGTGTGAGCAAGTAGAAAAGCATGTTGACTCACCCTACTTGTAGAGAAACTCCTATGACATCCTCCTCACAATGTATGAATTTATGCTTGGATCAGAATCGCCGTTGTGATCATTGGCCAGTACGGAGAATTAAGTAAAACCAGAAGTCCCCAAATCCTTTTCTCCATCTATGGCTAATTTAGGAAAGGGAAGATTTTAGCCAGCTATATAGCCAGCGACCCGACGACAACTACACAACGAGATGGAAAAATTCAAGTTGGTTTTTGTAAATTATGTTTTGCGTAATGTGATTGGTGTGAAGCAAAATCCAAACTGGCTTCCATTGACACTTTTTTTCCCCACTCAGTTTAGCTCAATGCAGATTGGCTATTATTATTTAAATGTTTTATCAAGGGATGCCAAATGCTCACTGACTTCCCTTGTATTCAATGCTACGGGCAGCAACAATGGCATACTCTTTTTGACCAAACAGCCTTATATTGATGGGTTACACATAAAAAGAAAGAGGGGCGCTGTTTCGCTCGCTCAGATGCTTTCTGCGGTGAGAAACATTCAGCCTCTTGCGAATATAAGGACAAATATGAAACACAGAGAGACAAGAGATAAACATTTATTTATTTATTGGTAAACTCTTGGGGGATTTCCATAACTCTCCACTGGTGCATGCATGCCTGTGTGTGTGTGTGTGTGTGTGTTTGCGTTTGTGCATGCTTGATTCAAATACTGTTCATATATAGTTGAAGTCGGAAGTTTACATAAACTTAGGTTGGAGTCATTAAAACTCGTTTTTCAACCACTCCACAAATTTCTTGTTAACAAACTATAGTTTTGGAAAGTTGGTTAGGACATCTACTTTGTGCATGACACAAGTAATTGATTATAGACAGATCATTTCACTTATAATTCACTATATCACAATTTCAGTCGGTCAGAAGTTTAAATACACTACGTTGACTGTGCCTTTAAACAGGTTGGAAAATTCCAGAATGGCTCATGGCTTTAGAAGCTTCTGATAGGCTAATTGACATAATTTGAGTCAATTGGAGGTGTACCTGTGGATGTATTTCAAGGCCTTCTTTCCAGCTCAGTGCTTCTTTGCTTGACATCATGGGAAAATCAAATGAAATCAGCCAACACCTCAAAAAAAGAATTGTAGACCTCCACAAGTCTGGTTCATCCTTGGGAGCAATTTCCAAACGCCTGCAGGTACCACGTTCATCTGTACAAACAATATTATGCAAGTATAAACACCATGGGACCACGCAGCCTTCATACCGCTCAGGAAGGAGACGCATTATGTCCCTTAGTGATGAATGTACTTTGGTGGGAAAAGTGCAAATAAATCCCAGAACAACAGCAAAGGACCTTGTGAAGATGCTGGAGGAAACAGGTACAAAACTATTTATATCCACAGTAAAACGAGTCCTATATTGACATAACCTGAAAGGCCGCTCAGCAAGGAAGAAGCCATTGCTCCAAAACCGCCATAAAAAAAACAGACTATGGTATGCAACTGCACATGGGGGAAAAGATTGTACTTTTTGGAGATATGTCCTCTGGTTTGATGAAATGAAAATAGAACTGTTCGGCCAAAATGACCATCGTTATGTTTAGAGGAAAAAGGGGGAAGCTTGCAAGCCGAAGAACACCATTCCAACCGTGAAGCACAGTGGTGGCAGCATCATGTTGTGGGGGTGTTTTGCTGCAGGAGGGACTGGTGTACTTCACTAAATAGATTGCAGCATGAGGAAAATTGTGGATATATTGAAGCAACATCTCAAGACATCAGTCAAGAAGTTAAAGCTTGGTCGCAAATGGGTCTTCCAAATGGACAATGACCCCAAGCATACTTCCAAAGTTGTGGCAAAATGGCTTAAGGACAACAAAGTCAAGGTATTGGAGTGGCCATCACAAAGCCCTGACCTCAATCCTATAGAAAATGTGTGGGCAGTACTGAAGAAGCGTGTGCAAGCAAGGTGGCCTACAAACCTGACTCAGTTACACCAGCTCTGTCTGGAGGAATCGGCCAAAATTCACCCAACTTATTGTGGGAAGCTTGTGGAAGGCTACCCAAAATGTTTGACCCAAGTTAAACAATTTAAAGGCAATGCTACCAAATACTAATTGAGTGTATGTAAACTTCTGACACACTGGGAATGTGATGAAAGAAATAAAAGCTGAAATAAAAATCCTTCTCCCTACTATTATTCTGACATTTCACATTCTTAAAATAACTGGTGATCCTAACTGACCTAAAACAGGGAATTTTTACAAGGATTAAATGTCAGGAATTGTGAAAAACTGAGTTTAAATGTATTTGGCTAAGGTGTATGAAAACTTCCGTCTTCAACTGTGTATATATATATATATATGCACTGCTCAAAAAAATAAAGGGAACACTTAAACAACACAATGTAACTCCAAGTCAATCACACTTCTGTGAAATCAAACTGTCCACTTAGGAAGCAACACTGATTGACAATAAATTTCACATGCTTTTTTGCAAATGGAATAGAAAACAGGTGGGAATTATAGGCAATTAGCAAGACACCCCCAATAAAGGAGTGGTTCTGCAGGTCGGGACCACAGACCAGTTCTCAGTTCCTATGCTTCCTGGCTGATGTTTTGGTCACTTTTGAATGCTGGCGGTGCTTTCACTCTAGTGGTAGCATGAGACGGAGTCTACAACCCACACAAGTGGCTCAGGTAGTGCAGCTCATCCAGGATGGCACATCAATGCGAGCTGTGGCAAAAAGGTTTCCTGTGTCTATCAGCGTAGTGTCCAGAGCATGGAGGCGCTACCAGGAGACAGGCCAGTACATCAGGAGACGTGGAGGAGGCCGTAGGAGGGCAACAACCCAGTAGCAGGACCGCTACCTCCACCTTTGTGCAAGGAGGAGCAGGAGAAGCACTGCCAGAGCCCTGCAAAATGACCTCCAGCAGGCCACAAATGTGCATGTGTCTGCTCAAACGGTCAGAAACAGACTCCATGAGGGTGGTATGAGGGCCCGACGTCCACAGGTGGGGGTTGTGCTTACAGCCCAACACCGTGCAGGACGTTTGGCATTTGCCAGGGAACACCAAGATTGGCAAATTCGCCACTGGCGCCCTGTGCTCTTCACAGATGAAAGCAGGTTCACACTGAGTACGTGACAGACGTGACAGAGTCTGGAGACGCCGTGGAGAACGTTCTGCTGCCTGCAACATCCTCCAGCATGACCGGTTTGGCGGTGGTTCAGTCATGGTGTGGGGTGGCATTTCTTTGGGGGGCCGCACAGCCCTCCATGTGCTCGCCAGAGGTAGCCTGACTGCCATTAGGTACCGAGATGAGATCCTCAGACCCCTTGTGAGACCATATGCTGGTGCGGTTGGCCCTGGGTTCCTCCTAATGCAAGACAATGCTAGACCTCATGTGGCTGGAGTGTGTCAGCAGTTCCTGCAAGAGGAAGGCATTGATGCTATGGACTGGCCCGCCCGTTCCCCAGACCTGAATCCAATTGAGCACATCTGGGACATCATGTCTCGCTCCATCCACCAACGCCACGTTGCACCACAGACTGTCCAGGAGTTGGCAGATGCTTTAGTCCAGGTCTGGGAGGAGATCCCTCAGGAGACCATCCGTCACCTCATCAGGAGCATGCCAAGGCGTTGTAGGGAGCTCATACAGGCACGTGGAGGCCACACACACTACTGAGCCTCATTTTGACTTGTTTTAAGGACATTACATCAAAGTTGGATCAGCCTGTAGTGTGGTTTTCCACTTTAATTTTGAGTGTGACTCCAAATCCAGACCTCCATGGGTTGATAAATTGGATTTCCATTGATTAGTTTAGTGTGATTTCGTTGTCAGCACATTCAACTATGTAAAGAAAGAAGTATTTAGTAAGATTATTTCTTTCATTCAGATCTAGGATGTGTTGTTTAAGTGTTCCCTTTATTTTTTTGAGCAGTATATATCGATCTTTTTTTTTCCTGAACTTACCCTTGAAGTGGTAATAGTAGAATGCACAAGGTTCAATTTCAAATTGGGTGGTGAATCATCAGTTTTCTTCTTGACATGTCAGTCATTGCAGACCAGAAAGCTATTTATTACTTGTCAGAAATGTCCAGATCAACTAGACCATGTCATGTCGTTTTTTTTAGCCCAAAGATTTTGTTGTAATGTTTGAGTCACTCAAATATCACATGAACACACACAAGACATGGCAAATGTGTAGAATTGCTGAAAATTAGCTTTAAACAGATGTCTTCTCTGCACCCCTTGACAAAATGTGTAGATTTGCAGTAAATAAGCTTTAAACCTGCAAAATGTTCTCTCCACCATCAAGAGGGGTGTAAACAGTGCTTGCTCCTCAATGCTGGAAAGGGGGCCTGAGTGTAATACTTTGTGATCCCCTGATTTAGCAGACACTCTTAGCCAGTGCAATTAGGGTAAAGTGCATTGCTCAAGGGCACATTGACAATTTTTTACCTAGTCAGCTCATGGATTCAAACCAGCAACCTTTCAGTTATGGGCCCAATGGCTTGACCACTAGGCTATCTGCCAATTGAATATGTGGAATGACTGCTTTGATAAACATCATGAGAAAGTGCTGCTGCTGAGACTGCAGGGAATGCAGTTATTTTTAACATCACCAAGTATACTAGAAGAAAACAGAACACAGACAAACTACTCTGCACCTGATCTGAAAGTGTTAACCCTGTCACCCGCTAAATCCAACGTGAATGCTGTTCATGGGAATCACAGTGGATGTAATTCCCAGCGTCCTCTCTGCTGTGGTAAGACCATGGATGCGTCCCAATAATCGATATAGAGAAACTTCTTTTCATCCCGCTCCTGCACCAATCCAATGCTTTTAGATTTGTGGGAAAGAGTGAACGAGTGCACACTTCAAGAGAAATAAGGTATTATTGGGATGCACCCCACGGATTGTCACGGGTGGATCAGAGTGCCTCTCTCCTCTCCAACAGATATCGGACACGACACAATGAATCAATGGAGGCTTTCCACACTGTTATACGTTTTAAATGATCTGTCGGCATGGTTGATTTTCTGCCCGTTTTCTTCCCCCATTTGATTTGAGTTAAGTAGACAAGCAGAGCCTATTTCCACCCCTTCGATAGATACATAGTATGGCATTTTTATTCCACAAGGATATTTAAATTAGATGAAATTTAACATTTTCTATTAACTGGATTTGACTAAGCTTTTTTGGGGGAAATTGATTGTCCTTCATAAATGTGTTTTTATAATCTCTTTGTAATATATAATCTCTTTATTTTTGGCATGCAGGTGAATTTATGCTTGTCGTCTTCTTAAGCACTTAGCTTGGGCCTACTGGTTTAAATTATGTATGGGAAAAAAGTCTCCCACTAAATGAAAAGCTGCAAAGTTTTTTCAACTGTATGTGCTGTGTCAAATTCAGAGAGCAGTTTTCTCTCTTACAGTAGCCTCTTCTCACAGGCACTCAACAGTTTTACACTGCCATGTTTTTGATTTTTTTTTTTTCAAATGTGCTAAGTTTAACAAACAAAATAGTTATTCTGGAAAAATATGGAAACGGGGTTATTTATGCAAGTGTGCTTTACTCAGGGGAAGAAAGGAGGGAGGTTAGGAGGAAGTGATGTTACGAAACCGATGAACTAGCCAACTAATATTGATGCAATCGCTTTGTCTAGTGGTCCTAGGCCTAGTTACACGGTCTGTTACCTGAATGATTGTGTGCATTTATGTGAGAACTGTGTTTGAGGACCGTGTTGGATGACCAACCAGGAGACAGCAATTTACGAATTCTGGTCCCGCTACCACTTGACTTCTTGGACGGCCAGTCCAAGTGGATTATTATTTGTTAAGATGGTGAAGAAACATAAATATGTACAAAAATGAAAAACACAAGGCATTTCAAAACTAAAACCTAAAAAACTAACGAAAGGCCTCATGGCCAGGAAACAAACCCAGCAGCCTCATGGCTTGCCAGCTGGGATACTGACTGACAATCACCCTAATTGGCAGCACCAGTGGGGTATACTACGATGGAAGCTAGATCTACTCAGGATTTTATAAAGCTAGTCGGCTTCAAATTCCAGTTTAGGCTTCATCCATACTACGAAGGTGGATATTGATCATGCAGCTGCCGCTAAGTCAAACAGGCTTTTAACTGTGCGTGCATGTCACACATGGCTAGTCGAACTATTCATTGAGACTATGCCACATTTTCATTTTAGCTGAAATCAACATGAAAGAAAAGTTATCTTGCAATTTCAGCAGGTTATGGCGTGTTAGAAGTGCCGTCTTTTATTACTTATCGTTAATGCCGTCTTTGATGTGCTTTGGTGTGCTTATCAATGCACAAGCACCTTTCTTCCCACTCCTCTCGATAATAGAATTGTATTAAGTTTTACAAAAGTTTTACTGTGCTTGAACTTTCAAAATGCATCCTGTCAAAATGTGTAATGTGATAGACATTTTCATTTAACTGTTAACACACACACAAAAAAAACATTTGATTCTTAAAATATTGAATCAGTCGTCTTCCTCAAAAAAAGGGGATGATGACGCAATCTTTGCAAGAGGGATGGATTCACTGTTACTGTAATGCTAAAGACTACCAGTCTGGTTCAAAGATGCAAACTTTTATTAGCTTACTTTGGACCAGTCTTACCAGCAGGGGAAGCTGTCAACAATATTTCTTCATAATTTTTTTAAACATAGCCAAGTGTTTCTACTCAACACTTGACATTACTTTTTTCCAAAAGTGGATTCAGTACACGCCACAACTGCAACTGTCATTAGACCTTTGCTCTAGGAGGGCAAGGCGACGTGGAACATTTAAAAGCATTTCACTCTGGTCGATAGCAGAGTGAGCAGGAAGTCCTGTTTTTGCATGTTTGGCATTTAGCACATCCAGGCAGTGGCTGGCTGGTC
This sequence comes from Salmo salar, assembly GCF_965601325.2. NCBI lineage: Eukaryota > Metazoa > Chordata > Actinopteri > Salmoniformes > Salmonidae > Salmo > Salmo salar. Next base: position 10,249,111 of record NC_138310.1, on the reverse strand, counting down.
TCACGCTGATACAGCCAGTACAGAGACTTTTTAGTTTGTGACCATATCTCCGCTGTGAGTTAGGCCCCAAGGTAACAGAGGTGTCCACACTTCTAACTGGGCAGAACCCACATTCCGCCATGTCAGTGCTCAGCAGACGCCTTATGTGATTTGACATCTCGCCACCTCAAGTGGAAACGGTAGTCATGAAAGGAGTTGGGATTGTGTGTGTGCATGCGTGTGCTTTAGGTGTTTCACTCTTATATTCTCACGCGGTGTCTCCCAGTTGGGCCGGCCTGAGTGCTGCCTGGAGTTAGAATCAAGACTGTGATTATCCGATCAACAGGCTTAAGGCTCGACATGACCACATGTTCAAAAGGCTTTCCCAGAGCATGTGGTTTGACCTGTTCAATTCTTTAATTTGGTATTCTAGAACATGCTTGGTGCTTTTTCTAACTGATGCAAGGGTAGTGATAGGTCTGGATCTGTATTGCCTCAAACAGTTGGCATATTGAAACGTGCACATAATTTTTTTCTCCCTTCATAATGATGCATCTCAAAAGCATTATGTTTGCATGTCTCGATACTGTGATGTTTTATTCAAATACAGGGCCCCCTGCTAAGATACAATAAGATACATTTCTATCCAGTTTTCTGAGTACAGATGCCACGTTCGGAAAAACCATGGGATTTCACCTATTCCTTCTCACACCTCTGCTTTAAGCTTTAATGATGGCGGCCCCATCGTGGGGTTGATGGGCCGTCATATCATCCTGTTGAGTCCATATGCCTGTGTGAGCTGTACTTACAGTACACTACCCCGGCTCCTGCCGTTTGCCCTGTGTACACTCCACACACACACACACACTTCCAGCAGTCTAGAAATTGGGTGAGGTTATATGAGCAGTGTAGATTAAATGAGTCTTCAACACATACAATTAAATTAGCTCAGCTAGAGGGGGAGCTAGCTGCTAGCTGGGTGCTATGTATGTATACAGTGTGGAGTAGTAGAGGGGCTAATTGTATTCCTCTACAGCAGCCTCACACTCTTTTCACCCCTCTGACAAAACTAGCACTTCAAATATGGACATTGGCGTTACACGCAAACTCTCATCTCAATGAGTAGATGGGGGGGTTTCTCTCTCCTCTTTTTGAGTTTATTTTCTCTTTCCCTATTTGTCCCACAGAAACACATGCATGTGTCGCCTTGAAGCACCATGCAGGGATAATTAATTCTGCCAAATGTTATGAATGTTTTCCACTGATGGGGGAAACAGACGGTGATGGAGGAGAACAGGGGATGGGGTGAGCGAGGAGGAGGGGGGTTGGGACTCTTTGAGGTGTTGTTTGTATCGACTTCCACTCACCCGAGGAGAAGGAGTGAGAGAAAGAAAGGAATGCTGTGATTTTTTTTGTGTGCCTGTGTCACGAGGATCCAGAGGTTGCCGCTAAGACTTCAAAGCCCCCGGTGTGTCAGGGTTAAGTGTGTTGGAATGTGGGTTTTTGGGGACGCCTGGCTCTAACAAGCTTATCTCGCCCTTTAAATCAGTTTGGGGCATTAAAGTGTTGGGAGCTGACTGTGCCAGGGGCGGTCGTCTTCTTTGACTGCTACCTATGACCGCAAATACAGGTTCCCCTTCAAGCGTGCCTTTGTTTTGGTGGCAGACTCGACAGGTTGGCCAGAATGAGACTACCTCTACGCTGTGCTCTGCTTGGAGGGTAATTGAGCCTCACAATGCAATGTGTCATTCCTTTTCCCTGAAGCAGCAACAGCCTCTCCCATTCCTTTAGTGTCCCTTCATGCATAAGGCAGTTTGCAATTACTGTAATTATAAAAGAGAGGTTATTTAAAGCCCCATTTATATGTCCCCCCCTCCCAAAACAGACATGAACACTTCATTAAACAAAGGGGTGAAGCATCTGTACAGGTCTGGTTTTGAAGGAGGTATCTCTGTTTTAATAGAAAACTATGTAAACCAATGTGTATAATTACCTACATGACATCATGGTAAAGTGCCCTTGTACCAAGATTTGAAATTAGGACCATAGCTGTTCAACTAACATACTGCCTTAGAGAGCCAACCCTTTTTATGTTGTCTTCAGAACCCCAAGAGCTGGCTGCTTACTCCATATCACATAACTCTTGTTCTATAAGAGCACAGAAAGATTGACAGCAAGCCATGTCTTTGGCTCCCTATAAGTCAGGGACCCAGGCCTGAGCCTGCCTGCTCCTCCAAACAGATGTCTACAGTGAAAACCTCTTTGAATCCCTGGAGAAAGTCTGTCAGAACAGGACTGAAGACCAGCTCAGGAGCAATCTCCTGGCCTCATGACAGATGTTGTGGAGATGGGGGCTCATGTGCACCACGTGCCATAGTGAGGCATGTTTGTGTGCTGTGTTTGTGCATGTAATGCTTTATGATATGTTGTAATGTGTTGCAATAAATAGTAATATAATGTATGGGATGATGTACAGTAACATTATAGTCAGACGAGGGTCTTGAGAACATGAGAGATCGAGAAGCCTCTGTGTTTTGGCCCACATTTACCACGTTCTGTATAGCAGGCTTGGGTTCAATTCTGAATTGAGTTGTAAATTGTTCTTTATTTCCAATTTAATTCTTGAATTTGTATTGGCCACACCCCACAGAGAATTGAATTTGATTTAAAGAAAGTAGATTTTAATTAAGTTCCATGAAATTCAAATGGCTTATTTATTCTACACATCACTACTGTATACACATGTTTATTTTTACATTGTGTATGGTTACCAATACTCTCATAAATATTGTAAGAACATGTTGTGGGTTGTCTGTAATAATTTATAATTGTTTTACAGCAGATCAAACACTGCAATATGAAAGGGAGCAATCTAACATTTGATGACAATCTTTGAGTTATAATCCAACTAATATTTGAAATGCTATGTATAATCTTTGCATCAATAAGTGGCAGATCCTTTGCTAAAAGATATGTCAAATGAATGAGACTTTCATGTATCAGTTGAATTGCTTTGAATTAAATTATACTTTCTTCAATTCAAATTAATTTCAAATTCTGCTTCCTGTGGGGTGTGGCCAATTAAAATTCATGGGTTGAGTTTAATTAAATTCAGAAATGTAGGATGATATATGGGCTCCTGTGTATTGTAAATCCAGCTCAGGAAATCCATATCTCTCTCTCTCTCTCTCTCGCTCTCATTTGTACTACCTCTCTCCTTTTTGACCGCTTCTCTTGCTCTCTCTTCGCCCCATGAAGGGGATTGGTGTGCATGGATCTAGCAAGACAGTTACTGTACCGTCATGGTGTTATTGACATTGAGCCAAATCAAAAGCAGACTTCTGGATCATTTGTGGTTATGGTTTCAAACTATGTCATGGTTGCCATGTTGTGTGTAGAACATTCCCTGATGCCAGTCATGCGTTTATATTCATGAGCTATGAATGAAGCCTTTGATCCTCAAGCCATGAATTTATGTGACCTTTTTGTTAGCATGTGAAAGAGATTCAAATGATGTTACAGTATCTTCGACAGAATGGACAATTTGTGTTTTTCACCCGGGGTCCTCTTTGGGATGCAGCCTGGGATGATTAGGCATTCCACATGCACATATTGGATTGTTTTTCTCTTCTGATTCAAAGCTATGCTGATTCATGCTCAATTATAAAAGATGAACCAAAAACGCTCATAATTCTGCTCAGACATCTCGCTTGATCTCCCTAAATGCACAGTTTTATGCTCCACGGAAACCCATCTCATCATGCACTGCTCTCAGGTTCTTCCACTTTAGATTCAAATTATTTGTAATTTTCTGCAGTATGAATTCCCATACATTACTCATTGAGCATAATTAACAGAGAATAAATATAGGGAAGCTAACCCTGACAATCCATTGTCTTCATTGCATGGAATCCTGCATGGGCTTGGTAATAGTGAAGCAGATAGTAACGGTGCATTCTGTACACGCTAGTCAGAAACCTACACTGTTGTGTTAGCTCTAAATAATTGAACTTGGCGAGAACTGAGCATCTCTGACACTTTCGTTTAGCTGAGTCGGAGGTGATAAAGGAAAGTTTTTCTCTGTTTCTATCTCTCTCCCTCACCCACCACACTCTCTCTGTCTCTCTCAGGTTGACATGCTCCTGCCTACTAAAGTCACCGGCATCATCACCCAGGGGGCCAAGGACTTTGGCCATGTCCAGTTCGTCGGCTCCTACAAGGTGGCCTACAGCAACGATGGAGAGAGGTGGCTCGTATATCAAGATGAAAAACAGAGGAAGGACAAGGTGAGCCATCCTCACTCCATTAACAGTACTGCTTAACATGTAACCCAAACCCTGCATGCCATCAGTAGTGGAAGGAACAGTATCCACCAAAACTCAAGCATAATATTAGTAGATGTAAAAGGCGAACACTATTTTGATATGCAGTAAAATCCCAAATGAATACAAATAGAAATGTTAATTTTGCAGCCAAGAATTGAATCCAATTGAATGAAAAAGTGAATGATTGGGAAAAGCACAGCGAGGAGAAAAAAGACAATAAATGCTAAAACAAACAATCAAACACAAAACAACAATTGACAGAATTAATGGAGAAATGTATTGTGCTGCTTATCGTTGTCAAGCTCGGACCCAGTCTCATCGCTCATCGTTAGCACTGCATCTTCCCATCTCAGGCTCCAGCACAGCTTGCTGAGGCCTCTCTCTGACTTTCTCTTGGCTCCTGGATCAGATAAGGGCACGTTGTCTAGCAGTCCTGGTCGGCATGCTGCCTGAAATTGTGTTTACGGTCCTTCACCAGAGTACATGTGACCATTCCAATCGCCCACCCCAGCTAACGGAAAGGGAAGGAGGCTGTGACAACACTCTGCTGTCAGGAGAGCAGCAGCACTACTGGGCCTGTTCTTTTAGAGGAGGCCTGTTTACTTTGCTACTCTCGCTGGGTTGTTTAACGATAAGGATTTCCTGGAGCTTTTGCTGATGATGGTCAGAGCAGGGCTAACCTGGGAGGAAACACACCTACACATACACCTAAACAGACACACACACACACACACACACACACACACACACACACACACACACACACACACACACACACACACACACACACACACACACACACACAGATCTCTTGATTTATGCAAGCCTTTAAAGCACACTGGCAGCTTTCATTCTCTCTTTAACAGGCTATAGTGAACTAGATTCTCCCAGAAGCATGAATCCACAAAATTAGCATATGAACAGTGATCAAATTAGTTTAACCTGTTAGGGCTAGGGGGCAGTATTGACACGGCTGGATAAAAAACATACCCGATTTAATCTGGTTACCACTCCTACCCAGTAACTAGAATATGCATATACTTATTACATATGGATAGAAAACACCCTAAATTTTCTAAAACTGTTTGAATGGTGTCTGTGAGTATAACAGAACTCAAATGGCAGGTCAAAACCTGAGAGATTCCTTTACAGGAAGTGGCCTGTCTGACCATTTCTTGAACTTCTTTTCCATCTCTATCTTTTACTAAGGATCTCTGCTCTAACGTGACACTTCCCACGTCGTCCATAGGCGCTCAGAGCCCGGGAAAAAACAGAATGTCGTCATTCCAGCCCCAGGCTGAAACACATTATTGCCTTTCTCAAGTGGCCGATCAAGGGACTCTGGGCTTATGCGCATGACCCGACCGCCCCCGCCTTTGTGATTTTTTTCCTCTGTTTGCCGAAAAGGAGATTCCCTGTCGGAATATTATCGCTTTTCTACGAGAAAAATGGCGTAAAAATTGATTTTAAACAGCGGTTGACATGCTTCGAAGTACGGTAATGGAATATTTAGAATTTTATTGTCACGAATTGCGCCATGCGCGCGACACTTCTTTACCATTTCGGATAGTGTCTGGAACGCACGAACAAAACGCCGCTATTCGGATATAACGATGGATTATTTTGGACCAAACCAACATTTGTTAATGAAGTAGCAGTCCTGGGTGTGCATTCTGACGAAGACAACAAAAGGTAATCAAACTTTTATAATAGTAAATATGATTATGGTGAGTGCTAAACTTGCCAGGTGTCTAAATAGCGAGCCCGTGATGCCTGGGCTATGTACTTAGAATATAGCAAAATGTGCTTTCACCAAAAAGCTATTTTAAAATCGGACATATCGAGTGCATAGAGGAGGTCTGTATCTATAATTCTTAAAATAATTGTTATGCTTTTTGTGAATGTTTATCGTGAGTAATTTAGTAAAATGTTAGCGAATTCCCCGGAAGTTTGCGGGGGGTATGCTAGTTCTGAACGTCACATGCTAATGTAAAAAGCTGGTTTTTGATATAAATATGAACTTGATTGAACAAAACATGCATGTATTGTATAACATAATGTCCTAGGGTTGTCATCTGATGAAGATCATCAAAGGTGAGTGCTGCATTTAGCTGTCTTCTGGGTTTTGGTGACATATGCTGGCTTGAAAAATGGGTGTCTGATTATTTCTGGCTTGGTACTCTGCTGACATAATCTAATGTTTTGCTTTCGTTGTAAAGCCTTTTTGAAATCGGACAGTGTGGTTAGATTAACGAGAGTCTTGTCTTTAAATAGCTGTAAAATAGTCATATGTTTGAGAAATTGAAGTAATAGGATTTTTAAGGTTTTGAAAATCGCGCCACAGGCTGCAAGTGGCTGTTACGTAGGTGGGACGCAAGCGTCTCACCTAGCCCATAGAGGTTAATACAGTAAATTGCTGTCTTTTTTCATATGTGGAGCAGGGTGAAGATAAAGATTCTAATATATACAGTGCCTTCGGAAAGTATTCAGTCCCCTTTACTTTTTCCACATTTTGTTACGTTACAGCCTTATTCTAAAATGGATTAAATCGGGGGTGGGGGGTTTTCAATCTACACACAATACCCCATCATGACAAAACAAAATCAATTTTTTTTGTATTCAGTACTTTTTAACCTGTTGGGGCTAGGGGGCAGTATTTTCACGGCTGGATAAAAAAACGTACCCGATTTAATCTGGTTACTAATCCTACCCAGTAACTAGAATATGCATATACTTATTATATATGGATAGAAAACACCCTAAAGTTTCTAAAACTGTTTGAATGGTGTCTGTGAGTATAACAGAACTCATTTGGCAGGCAAAACCCTGAGACAGATTCTGACAGGAAGTGGATATCTGATGTGTTGTATTACCTTTAAACCTATGCCATTGAAAAACACAGGGGCTGAGGAATATTTTGGCACTTCCTATTGCTTCCACTGGATGTCACCAGCCTTTACAAAGTGTTTTGAGTCTTTTACTGTGAGATCTGACCGAACAAGAGCCATGGAACGGTGATGGCCGATTAGACTCTGGCGCGCGAGTTCATGTTGGGTACCCTCGTTCCAATACGTTATAAAAGAGAATGCATTCGTCCACCTTGAATATTATTCATGTTCTGGTTAAAAAAGGCCCTAATGATTTATGCTATACAACGTTTGACATGTTTGAACGAACGTAAATATATTTTTTCCCCTCGTTCATGAAGTGAAGTCCGGCGGACTTAGATCATGTGCTAACAAGACGGAGATTTTTGGACATAAATGATGAGCTTTTTTGAACAAAACTACATTCGTTATGGACCTGTGATACCTGGAAGTGACATCTGATGAAGAGAATCAAAGGTAATGGATTATTTACATAGTATTTTCGATTTTAGATCTCCCCAACATGGCGGCTAGTCTGTATCGCAACGCGTATTTTTCTGGGCGCAGTGCTCAGATTATTGCAAAGTGTGATTTCCCAGTAAGGTTATTTTTAAATCTGGCAAGTTGATTGCGTTCAAGAGATGTAAATCTATAATTCTTTAAATGACAATATAATATTTTACCAATGTTTTCTAATTTTAATTATTTAATTTGTGGTGCTGACTTGACTGCCGGTTATTGGAGGGAAACGATTTCCTCAACATCAATGCCATAGTAAAACGCTGTTTTTGGATATAAATATGAACTTGATAGAACTAAAAATGCATGCATTGTCTAACATAATGTCCTAGGAGTGTCATCTGATGGAGATTGTAAAAGGTTAGTGCATCATTTTAGCTGGTTTTATGGTTTTGGTGACCCTGTCTTTGACTTGACAAAACATTACACACAGCTATTGTCAATGTACTCTCCTAACATAATCTAACTTTATGCTTTCGCCGTAAAACCTTTTTGAAATCGGACAACGTGGTTAGATTAAGGAGATGTTTATCTTTCAAAGGGTGTAAGATAGTTGTATGTTTGAAAAATTTGAATTTTGACATTTATTTGGTTTCAAATTTGCCGCTCTTGAAATGCACCTGCTGTTGATGGAGTGCACCACGGGGGGGACGCTAGCGTCCCACCTAGCCCATAGAGGTTAAGTACTCAGTACTTTGTTCAAACACTTTTGGCAGCGATTAGAGCCTTGAGTCTTCTTGGGTATGACGCTACAAACTTGGCACACCTGTATTTGGGGAGTTTCTAACATTCCTCTCTGCAGATCCTCTCAAGCTCTGTCAGGTTGGATGTGGAGCATCGCTGCACAGCCATTTTCAGGTCTCTCCAGAGATGATTCAATCAGTTTCAAGTCCAGGCTCTGGCTGGGCCACTCAAGAACATTCAGAGGCTTGTCCCAAAGCAACTCCTGTGTTGACTTGGCTGTGTGCTTAGGGTCGTTGTCCTGTTGGAAGGTGTACGTTCGCCCAGTCTAGGTCCTGAGCACTCTGAAGCAGGTTTTCATCAAAGATCTTTCTATACTTTGCTCCGTTCATCTTTCCCTCGATCCTGACTAGTCTCCCATTCCCTGCTGCTGAAAAACATCCCCACAGGTTGATGTTGCCACCACTATACTTCACAGTACATGTCGCTTGGCATTCAGGCCAAAAATTTAATTCTCTGGTCTGATGACACCAATAAACTTGTTTCCCGTAGTCTGATAGTCTTTAGGTGCCTCTTGGCAAACTCCAAGCAGAATGTCATGTGCCTTTTACAGAGGATTGGCTTCTGTCTGGCCACTCTACCATAAAGGCCTGATTGGTGAAGTGTGGCAGAGATGGTTGTCCTTCAGGAAGGTTCTCCAGTCTCCACAGAGGAACTCTGGAGCTCTGTCAGTGTGACCATCGGGTTCTTTGTCACCTCCCTGACCAAGGCTCTTCTCCTCCGATTACTCAGTTTGGCAGGGCGGCCAGCTCTAGGAAGAGTCTTAGTGGGTCCAAAGGTCTTCCGTTTAAGAATGATGGAGGCCACTGTGTTCTTGGGGACCTTCAATGCTACAAAAAAAGATTGTACCCTTCCTCAGTTCTGTGCCTGAACACAATCCTGTCTCTGACAATTCCTTTGACCTCAGACAGGTGTGTGCCTTTCCAAATGATGTTGAATCTGTTGAATTTACCACAGGTGGACTCCATTCAAGTTGTAGAAAAATCTCAAGGATGATCAATGGAAACGGGATGCACCTGAGCTCAATTTCGAGTCTCATAGCAAAGGGTCTGAATACTTATGTAAATAAGGTATTTCTGTTTTACATTTTTTATAAATTCGCTAACATTTCTAAAAACCTGTTTTTGTTTTGTCATTATAGTGTATTGTGTGTAGATTGATGAGGAAAATGTTTTATTTAATACATTTTAGAAATAAGACTAACGTAATAAAATGTGGAATAAGTCAAGGGGTCTGAATACTTTCCGAAGTCACTGTATATATGATGGTGGCTTGTTACGACACATATCACCCTCCAATGGGCACACATCAATTTATGCCAACATGTACAAATACATCTTCAGTTTAGCGGCCCATACCTGAAAACACTTCTCCATCCGCCGCTCAAATGCCTCGCTTGAGGAGTTTATAATTTCAACCACAAGATGATCTTTGGATGTGGGCCAACGCTTACTGAGTGTGAGTTTCAGCCAAGCAATCTCAATTTTAAGTACTGGAAGAATTCCAAACGTTTGGCAATCCTGGCAGGGCCGAGAGAAAAGTGATAAAATATACGCTGTCAAGATCATAGCAACCTTCGTGTTGAAATCTTTAGTCTCAAATCTCAGGATTTGTGGCCATCAAAGAGTACAGACTGAGAATACAGTGATACTATAATGATGCTATTCATAGGTAGTAAAACAATAAAATATGCAATCCACAAACAAAGCATCCTATCAAAACATCCTATGTCCTATTATCCTTACTCAGGTTCTACTGCATATTTTAGAGCAAGGCCTGGGGGGATATTAATCAGTGTGTCCCAGCACAGAGCTGTGAGGAGCTTTCCAGATATAGGACTTTTCAAGGTGTTTCCGCCTCTCAGTCGAGTGGAGCAGGTGATTAATGCTAGAGGACACATTAGGCTTCCGGACTCCAGAGACTTTTCTTGTCACGCCACAGTCTCGGAGAGGTTGGCCTGGGCTAAGAGTCCTGTCTCTGTCGTCTGTCTGTGTCTCTGTCTCTGTCCATAGATTCAAGCATGAGTGTCTGTGAGAGAGAAAATCTGAAGTACAGTGTTTGTGTGTGTGTACAGTATGTGTGTGTTTTTATGTGCACATTCATGCATGCATGTTTGCGCGCAAGACCGAGAGAGTGTGTACATTTGTGTGTGTGTCTCTGTCTGTGTGGCTGGGCACAGCATTGTACATATTCTCCTCAGGTCTCTCCCCTCCTGAGCCTGAGTGTGGCAGAGACTGCAGGCAGTTAGTTCTAGATTGAGAGAGGAGAGGCCTCTGTCAGCATATGGATACCCATGGACACTATAGCAATTTATTTATTTTATTTTAACTTTATTTAACTAGGCAAATCAGTTAAGAGCAAATTCTTATTTTACAATGACAGCCTTCCCTGGCCAAACCCTCCCCTAACCCGGACGACACTGTGCCAATTGTGTGCCACACTATGGGACTCCCGATCACAGATGGTTGTGATACAGCCCGGTATCACACCAGGGTCTGTAGTGATGCCTCTAGCACTGAGATGCAGTGCCTTACACCGCTGTGCCACTCGAGAGCAAACCAGGGACACGCAAGCTGTCACTCACTTATATGTTGCATGTAGTTATAGAAATACTGTTTATTAAAGTTTGGACACACTTACTCATTCAAGGGTTTTTGTTTATTTTTACTATTTTTTACATCTTAGAATAATAGTGAAGACATCAAAACTATGAAATTACACTTATGGAATCATGTAGTAACTGAAAAAGTGTTAATCCCGTTAGTTTAATCAAATGCTTTTTCTGTGTAATTTGTTTAAAATGTTCAAATACGTATCACATTACACATTTAGCAATGACATAATGCATTTGAAACTTCATGCAGAGTAAAACTTTCGTATGACTTAATACAATTATTTTATCGATAGGAGTGTGGAAAAAGTGCTGGTTAATTGACAAGCATACCAAAGACAGCATTAACCATACGTAATAAAATAAAGAAATCACTTCTTATATGCCATAGCCTGTTGAATTTGCAAGATGACTTTGATTTTATGTTTATTTCGGCACAAATGAAAATGTGGCACTGGCTCACCCATGGATTGATGTTTCAGCATTTTCTCAATGAAGAGTTTGGCGTTCGACTAGCCACGTGCAACATGAATGCGCAGTCCACAACCCAGCTCGAGCAGGCTTGAGTATGCGGCAATTGCACGATCAATATCCACCTTCCTAACATTAATGAAGACTGAGCTGGATTGTGAAGCTAACTGAAGCTGGCTAGCTTTAGAAAACCCAGAGTCGATCTTGCTTGCATCGTAGTGCACCTCTTTGGGCTTTGTCCTGACCACGTGATCGGACTGGGAAAAACTGTGGGCCCTAATGACAGGCTTTATATGCCCTACTCACCATGCTCAGTTAGAACTGCAATAATTCTAGAGCTCTCAGCAGCAGACTCTCATGATATGAGAGCTATTGCTGGTCATACGCAGGGCCCCAGAAAAGCCATTGAGACGTCACCCTCCCTAGAGGGGGAATAAGCTCCGTTTGTATTAGCGATTTGTGGAATAATTTGGGAATTGAGCAGCCTGAAGTGGCTTTCAGTGGGAGGATAATGGAGGCATTCTCACTGCTCTCTTGTTTCAGTAAGGAGCAGGATTCTTTGAGTGGAAATGCACTGCGGCTTGTTCAAGTGTCATTACTTCACGCAAATCCTTTGCACGATGAAGCAGAACATGTCAATCTATATCACAAATGGAATGTTTCACTTTTCAGACCTACCAAACGTACAGTACATACCAGTTAGAGTAACATCATAATTTAATATCCCTGGTGTTGGGGACCATCAGAATGCATTTTGTAAGAAAGGTTTTTGCTCACTGGTGGGGGCTCCAGGAACAGGACTGAGACAGCCTACTTTCCATAGAAAGGGTTCTGGTTGAACGTTTTCTAGGGGTTGGCTAATTTCAACCACTCAATGGCAGAATGTTTTCAGCACCTGCTGGGGTCCGGCCCACTGGTTTTACATTTCACATAATGACGATGACGAGTCCCATTACATCCCAATTAAATAGTCATAATCACACTTGTTTAATTGAAATGATCATGGACTTTAGTTAAGCTGTCCCAATAGGTACATATATCCCATATTGCATATCATTCTACTGTCGATTAACCACACTTAGGCACAAGGCTTCTAACTATCAACAACACAGTATACATCCCAATACGTCCAGTATGCTTGTTTATATTGGAATATTTCATGCTTGCACGTTTAACTACATATCAACGATGAGATTGATAATTTGCTTCTGGGCCGTTGTTTTGCGCATTGCTTGTCTATTGGGTCTTGTTGGATACTATGGCACTAAGAATGGTCTGCCGTGAGGCAATGGATTAAAGGTCGCTAACTCCGCTGCCATGTGTTTTCCAAGGCCAAAAGCACAGGTCGTGACCATACCTCCTAGCATTATGGAAATGTACCATCAGAATTATGTAGCCTACACAGCATGTCCATCACTCTTCGTCTTCTTCTAACCTTTGCTCTTTCTATCCTTTCTAATCTCACTTCTGTGCATAATGAGGCTCACATACACTAACAAGCTTGCTGAGATATGTGTGGGTGTTCAAGATCACCATTCATTTAATCTCATTCCCACTGTCCTTCCTTTCGCAGGTGTTCCAAGGAAACTTTGACAATGACACGCACAGAAAGAATGTGATAGATCCGCCCATCTACGCCCGATTTGTCCGGATCCTTCCATGGTCGTGGTACGGAAGGATCACTTTGCGTGCAGAGTTACTGGGATGCACAGAGGAAGAGTGACCACCCTTCCCCCTCATCTGTCCACCTATCCCCTCTCCCCCCTTTAATACTGGATCATCTATCCCAGATTCAGTGTTTCAATATAAACTGTGCAACCTGTAAAAATAAATCATTTTCCAATGGATTTTTCAAGAATATGTGTTTGGTTATGGTGGGTTGCTGTTTGATTTTAAACTTGCCCTTGTCCTGGTTTTGTCCCTTTTTGTTTTCTTATTTTTGTGGTCAATGTCTTTTTATTCCTCTCCAGTTTTTTTCCCCATCATGTTTGGAATGAACTTGGGTAACATATTTGATGGGAGGGAGCTGGAGTGTGGAGAGGGGAATCACACTGTGGTTTAAACATATTGCCCTGGAAGCTACTGTACAGTGTCACTTTTTAACAAAGAAAATGTGAAACCTGTCTATCATGCTTCATTGGAAATTGTTAACCCCACTGAAACTTATTACGGAACTATCCCAAAAATCAATTAACTTTCACAACTAAATACTACAGTGACAGATACATATATATTTACTTTTGATTATAACACCTCTTCAAGCTAGGCTTTTAACATTACTGACACTGACATTGTAGTGCAAATAAAATACAATAACAATGCTCAATGCTGTTGTATCAAATGTAAAACACTAAGTAATTGCATGGTGCATAAATTATATTAAAAGTTTATTATGACATAATTTAAAACTCCTTCCCTAAGAGCAATTGCTTTGGTGTAGGTATCTATTCTAACGTGCATTTCTCAATAGTTCTGATACATGCTGCAAAATCTTAAAAGTGATCTAGTGGGCGAATAACAAGGACAAAAGTGGCACTGCAGTATAGATACAGAGGTTGATGGGCTGGCTGATTGAAGTGTGTCCAAATACTCTTGAATTTTCTATCTCATCTTTAATTTATTTAAATCTAATTAGCATTTACATTTTGTGTTTGAAAGATATCTTCTTGGAATTGTCACATTTATAGAATTGTATACATTGTTTAGTTTTTTGTAAATTTTCTTTGCTTTTGTTTCCTTATGCCCAATCCTCCTTCTGCCTTTACAATATCATTTTTAATCAATGTGAAAAGCTCAGGATAGAAGTCACCCATCCATACCCACACAAAGAGTAAGCCCTCCTTTGAATAATAATATTTGACAATATTTTATGTGTACAGACATTACCATGCTAATGAAATAAATCAAATTATATAAAAAATCTATCACACAAATTCTATTAACAGAATCACACAAAAAGCTTTCTATTCATGCGTTTTCAAAAGAATATAAATACATGTAAGAACTTTGAATATTTAAATATCTGTACAATGAACATTATCAGTTGTTGTTACAGTATGTCACTGTATTTCAGTGTTGCATTTGAAAGTATCATGACATGCATCATGAAAGTCTAATATTTCTTAGATCCATGGACACAGCATAAGCATCATGCCATGCAACTCACTTTTTATAATGGATGTATTTGGCTGTGCATAATGGTTTTTATTTAATTTTTTAATATCTTGGCTTTTGATCAAGCTATTTATGAGTATATCTTGTCAAGAAGTTTCTGTGTCCATAACGTTGTCTTCTTGATTGATCATTCTAGATCGCTGTCTGTGTGCGCTTTTCACACAACGGGATCGTTACTAACCAATGGAGATGTCAGCATGACATATGAGGAGGGATACAGTATCAAATATGTCCATGTCCACAGGCACATTTAGTTATAACATTATGTTACAGTTCTTTTACCTTGCACTCACCATTGGTGCATTGTAAAACCTTTGCTAACTGGTGAAGGGGAACCAATAAGTCAATTTTGTGTTTCTGTGTCTACTCAGTCTGAGTATCAAGCGCTATATAGAAAAGTGTACCAATGATATGCTAATTAGTCCACGCCTGCAGAAGAGAGAGTCAGAAACTACGACTGTGTACAGCTGAGAAAGGATTCTGCTTTTTCGGTCTTTCCGTTTGACCAATAAAAAAGATGTCTGTGAATCAAATGGCTTGCCTTCTTTTTGCTCGCAAAGGTGTCACATTACCCTACTTTAATAATATAATGCTCTTCTCTTGTTCTCTGTGGTCATGCTCTACTTTCTCACAGCATCTAATTTCACGTGGCTGTGCTGCAGTGTGTCATCTTCATTGATTTACCTTAGGCTGCCATGCTTAGTGCGAGCACATTCAACTTCATTTTCTTGGCTGTGGCAGGAGATCAAAACATGATTCGAAGGCCAAATGTGGATATGCATTGTCCAGTAGTGATTGAATTATATGTGAGCACTTATGGGGAGATACAGTGCCTTCAGAAAGTATTCACACCCTTTGACATTTTCCACATTTTGTTCTGTTACAAATTGGGATTAAAAAGTTATTGTCTTTTTTTTCTATGATCAACACAAACTACTCTAATGTCAAAGTGGAAGAAAACTTTGTTTTAAGATTCATGAACAATAAAACGCTCATATATATTGATTAGATAAGTATTCAACCACCTGAGTCCATATACAGTTGAAGTTTGAGGCTTACATACACTTAGATTGGAGTCATTAAAACTCATTTTTCAACCACTCCACAAATTTCTTGTTAATTAACAAACTATAGTTTTGGCAAGTCGGTTAGGACATTTTTTGGACATTTTAGTCATTTTTAGCAGACGCTCTTATCCAGAGCGACTTACAGTAGTGAATGCATACATTTCATGAATTTTTTATTTTTTTTGTACTGGCCCCCCGTGGGAATCGAACCCACAACCCTGGCGTTGCACACACCATGCTGGCGTTGCAAACACCATGCTCTACCAACTGAGCCACAGGGAAGACATCTACTTTGTGCATGACAAGTAATTTTTCCAACAATTGTTTACAGACAGATTATTTCACTTATAATTCACTGTATCACAATTCCAGTGGGTCACAAGTTTACATACACTAAGTTGACTGTGCCTTTAAACAGCTTGGAAAATTCCAGAAAATGTCATGGCTTTAGAAGCTTTAGTTAGGCTAATTGACATCATCAAAAATTGTAGACCTCCACAAGACTGGTTCATCCTTGGGAGAAATTTCTAAATGCCTGAAGGTACCATGTTCATCTGTACAAACAATAGGACGCAAGTTTAAACACCATGGGACCACGCAGCCGTCATACCTCTCAGGAAGGAGGCGCGTTCTGTCTCCTAGAGACAAACGTACTTTGGTGCGAAAAGTGCAAATCAATCCCAGAACAACAGCAAAAGACCTTGTGAAGATGCTGGAGGAAACAGGTACAAAGTTTCTATATCCACTGTAAAACGAGTCCTATATCGACATAATCTGAAAGGCCGCTCAGCAAGGAAGAAGCCACTGCTCCAAAACCGCCATAACAAAGCCAGACTACGTGGGGACAAAGATCGTACTTTTTGGAGAAATGTCCTCTGGCCTGATGAAGCAAAAATAGAACTGTTTGGCCATAATGACCATCGTTATGTTTGGAGGAAAAAGGGGAGTGCTTGCATGCCGGAGAACACCATCCCAGCCGTGAAGCGCGGCGGTGGCAGCATCATGTTGTGGGGGTGCTTTGCTGCAGGAGGGACTGGTGCACTTCACAAAATAGATGGCATCACGAGGGAGGAAAATTATGTGGATATATTGAAGCAACATCTCAAGACATCAGTCAGGAAGTTAAAGCTTGGTCACAAATGAGTCTTCCAAATCAACAATGACCCCAAGCATACTTCCAAAGTTGTGGAAAATGGCTTAAGGACAACAAAGTCAAGGTATTGGAGTGGCCATCACAAAGCCCTGACCTCAATCCTATAGACAATTTGTGGGCAGAACTAAAAAAGTGTGTGCGAGCAAGGAGGCCTAAGAACCTGACTCAGTTACACCAGCTTTGTCAGGAGGAATGGGCCAAAATTCACCCAACTTATTGTGGGAAGCTTGTGGAAGGCTACCCGAAACGTTTGACCCAAGTTGAACAATTTAAAGGCAATGCTACCAAATACTAATTGAGTGTTTGTAAACTTCTGACCCACTGGGAATGTGATCCTAACTGACCTAAAACAGGGAATTTTTACTAGGATTACTGATTTTAATGTATTTGTCTAAGGTGTATGTAAACTTCCGACTTCAACTGTACACACACACACACACACACACACACACACACACACACACACACACACACACACACACACACACACACACACACACACACACACGCACACACACACACACACACACACACACACACACACACACACTCGGGACTCGGGACTCCGACACTCCTCATCCTAAAATTTCAATATTTCTTCATTCCATTCTTTAACTTTTTAGATTTCTGTGTATTGTTGTGTGTTATTAGATATTACTGCACTGTTGGAGCTAGGAACACAAGCATTTTGCTACACCTTCAATTACATCTGCTCAACGTGTATGCGACAAATACAATTTGATTTGATTTCAAATGAATATCCAACTACTCAATGACAACTGTTTGGAGTTTGTGACAACAACTATGTGAGCTTATTACAGTATTATAGACACTATGTCATGGGTTTTTCTATGATCTTCTGTGTAGAAGAACCCCTTATCTTCTATCACAGAGCAAAACAGTTTACATCTCAGATTACATGCTCATCTTTTCGTAGTGGGGTAATATTAGCTCAGCCCCTTTTAATCGCACAATCCTAATGGTTTGTATCAGTGGATACAGAAGAAATAGACAAATTCAATGCAAAACCCAGAAGTCAAACACACAATGTTTCATTAAGAGTTGTTAGAAGCACTAAATCACAGTGCAAGTTCAAAGGATAAAATCTATATTGATATTTTAACAATTTCTCTGCAAATCTTTTCCCAATGGGAAAGCTGGTTTCTCTCTTGTTGGTCAACTCATGACTACAGAGTAAACCCACAGACTTTCTAGACGTAATGCCCTTTCCCACCATAGACAACAAAATAGGATATGTAAAGTAAACAGCTGAATGCACTGTTCCTGTAATATATAATGTTCTTTATCTGGGGGACATGGGCCAGCTCTTAGACAGCAAATTGGTTGTATATGTGTGACCTTGAGGGAAAGGTCAGCCTAATACAATGCATACATCCACTATGTTGGGAGTCTGGTCTCCTCTCTAACATATAGGATAGCTGTGTGTTGCCTAGTCAAGTCACACTGCTCCCAGATACATCTGGTGCTCACGGTAGATCTGACCTAAATAAGATACAGGAGAGGAGTTTTGTTGGCGGTCTTTGAAACTTTTTGGTCACATACTTGACCCACTTCAATGTTCCATAGGTAACTGGAATGCCAAATAACATTAGCAACAATTTCATTAGAGAAGCGAATGCCGCACTCAAGATTGGCCTAGTTCTGCCAAAGACTCCCCACAGACTACACAAACAAGATAACGAGAAAGTTTTTGTACCGTACGTGAAATCCATGCGCTCCCAATCGTGAGTGTGACATGCATACAGCCATGCCGACAAATTAGGTAAGTGTTTACGACAAAAATCTGCTATAAATAACTAGCATTGGCTTCTTAGGTAATTCAGTCCCTTCTTGGAAAACTGCTGACAAGGTCCTTTGATGGTTCGCATATCAAATGTTCCTCAATTATTTGACTGAATAGTTGTTTGTCCTCACACGCTTAATATACAAAATGAGTTTACTGTATGGTCCTGAGTTTACTGTATGAATGAAAGCATATTATAATCTGTTTTGCGATTTTAACTTTATTAGAGACAACCTATATTAAACAATGTTATACAAAATAAGGGTTCTAGATATAAAAGAGAAGTTTAATCTGATCTCTGGAATAGCATCTGTATACATGTTAAATTGCAGCTGATCTAATTCCATAGGGCTATTAAATTAAAATGTTATAGGTGGCACTCTGCATGGAAGCTAGATACCTGCATTCAATTTTACTGGTAGCTCTGTTCTATTGTCTGGTTTGAAAAAGGCTCTGAAACATAACATTATGACTATAACTACTGTTCCCTGAAGGTGGGAAGCCAGGTACAACATCACTTTGGGGAGTTGTGCTCTCGCGACTTCGACTGAAGAACTACAATCGCGCTGACAAGGCCAATGAAAACTGTGCTTCGCTGGAAGCCCCACCCTTCCACAGGTGATAACTTTGAGGCTCGGATTCCTACCTTAATTCAGTACCGCTCTTCAATGACCCCAGAACCGGCGACGCTGGGCCACAGGTGTTGTTCCTCGTTTCCTTCTTCGGGGAAGAGTAGTCAAAATATAACTTTCCCTTTGAGTTGGTATTCTCGGTACAATACATCACAATGGGGAACTGCAATCCAGCCCCAAGCCGAACCAAACGGATACCAAATGAAACAACCTATGGCAGACCACCCAGACATACCCACAAATAGTGGTAGTCTAGGCAGCACGCAGTTTGTGCAATACCCAATTACACACTCCTGTCCCAGCCTTAAGCACACTGTGGGATCTTTGTGGGCTATACTCGGCCTTGTCTCAGGATGGTAAGTTGGTGGTTGAAGAAATCCCTCTAGTGGTGTGGGGGCTGTGCTTTGGCAAAGTGGGTGGGGTTATATCCTGTCTGTTTGGCCCTGTCGGACGGGGCCACAGTGCCTCCCAACCCCTCCTGTCTCAGCCTCCAGTATTTATGCTGCAGTGGTTTATGTGTCGGGGGGCTAGGGTCAGTCTGTTATATCTGGAGTATTTCTCCTGTCTTATCCAGGTGTCCTGTGTGAATTTAAGTATGCTCTCTCTAATTCTCTCTCTATTTTTCTTTCTTTCTTTCTTTCTTTCTTTCTTTCTTTCTTTCTTTCTTTCTTTCTTTCTTTCTTTCTTTCTTTCTTTCTTTCTTTCTTTCTTTCTTTCTGTCGGAGGACCTGAGCCCTAGGACCATGCCTCAGGACTACCTGGCCTGATGACTTCTTGCTGCCCCCATTCCACCTGGCCGTGCTGCTGCTCCAGTTTCAACTGTTCTGCCTGCGGCTATGGAACCCTGACCTGTTCACCGGACGGGCTACCTGTCCCAGACCTGCTGTTTTCAACTCTCTAGAGACAGCAGGAGCGGTAGAGATACTCGAATACTCGAATAATATTAGAATTATCGGCTATGAAAAGCCATCTGACATTTACCCCTGAGGTGCTGACCTGTTGCACCCTCGACAACAACTGTGATTATTATTATTTTACCCTGCTGGTCATCTATGAACATTTGAACATCTTGGCCATGTTCTGTTATAATCTCCACCCGGCACAGCCAGAAGAGGACTGGCCACCCATCATAGCCTGGTTCCTCTCTAGGTTTCTTCCTAGGTTCTGGCCTTTCTAGGGAGTTTTTTCTAGTCACTGTGCTTCTACACCTGCATTGCTTGCAGTTTGGAGTTTTAGGCTGGGTTTCTGTACAGCACTTTGTTACATCAGCTGATGTAAGAAGGCCTTTATAAATACATTTGATTGATTGATTGTGGGCCACACTGGGAGCAGTGACATCCAAGCAATAAAACCTCACAAAAGTGTGTGGTGATGCCCAACTCACCTCTGCACAAATATCTCCAATACAAACAGCCCTTACACAGCCTGGAGATGTGTTTTGAGTAATTGTCCTGTTGAAAAACAAATGATAGTTCCACTAAGCGCAAACCAGATGGGATGGCGTAATTCTGCATAATGCTGTGGGAACCATGCTGGTTAAGTGTGCCTTGAATTCTAAATAAATCACTGGCAGTGTCACCAGCAAAGCACCGCCGCACAGACATTTATCTATGCAGGTCTCAACCACTACCCTGAGAGCACTTGATTCAGTATATCATGCTGCCCTCAGGTTCATTACAAATCAAAAACGTCTAACACATCATTGTGATCTCTCCAGCGCTTTTGGCTGGTCGTCCTTGACCTTGCGTAAGCTTAAACACTGATATACACTGATTTAAAAGGCTATACTAGCTAAAATGCAATTTTGTCTCTGTTCTTTTTTAATCAGGTCAGTAAATAAATATCAATTGTGTAATTTGCTTTTAACAGTACCAAGATTAGAACAGGTCATGGTAGAAATTGTTTTAGTTGCTCAGCTTTGTGGTCCTGGAATTTGGAAAGTATTCAGACTGCTTGACTTTTTCCACATTTTGTTTGGTTACAGCCTTATTATAAAATCGATAAGACTGTTTTTTTCTTCATCAATCTACACGCAATACCCCATAGTGACACAACAACAAAAATATCACAATTAGATAGTTGTTCAGACCCTTTACTCAGTACTTTGTTGAAGCACCTTTGGCAGCGATTACAACATCGTCTTCTTGGGTATGTCGCTACACTCTTGGCACACCTGCATTCGGGGAGTTTCTTTCGTTCTTATCTGTAGATCCTCTCATGCTCTGTCAGGTTGGATGGGGAGCGTTGCTGCACAGCTATTTTCAGGTCTCTACAGAGATGTTCGAACAGTTTCAAGTTCAGGCTCTGGCTGGGCCACTCAAGGACATTCAGAGACTTGTCCCAAAGCCACTTATGCGTTGTCTTGGCTATGTGCTGAGGGTCGTTGTCCTGTTGAAATGTGAACCTTCAACCCAGTCTGAGGTTCTGAAAGCTCTGGAGCAGGTTTTCGTCAAGGATTTCTCTGCACATTGCTCCTTTCATTCTTGCCTCGATCCTGAAGAGTCTCCCAGTCCCTGCCAATGAAAAACATCCCCATAGCATGATGCTGCAACCACCATGCTTCACCGTAGGGATGGTGCCAGGTTTCCTCCAGATGTGACATTTGGCATTCAGGCCAAAGAGTTCTATTTTGGTTTCATCAGACCACAGAATTTTGTTTATCATGGTCTGAGAGTCTTTAGGTGCCTCTTGTCAAACTCCAAGCGAGCTGTCATCTGCCATTGACTGAGGATTGGCTTCCGTTTGGCCACTCTACCATAAAGGCCTGATTGGTGGAGTGCTGCAGAGATGGTTGTCCTTCTGGAAGGTTTTGCCATCTCCACAGAGGAACTCTAGAGCTCTGTCAGAGTGATCATCTTGTTCTTGGTTACCTCCCTGACAACGGCCTTTCTCCTCCGATTGCTTATTTTGGCCGGGCGGCCAGCTCTAGGAAGAGTGTTTGTGCTTCCAAACTACTTCCATTTAAGAATGATGGAGGCCACTGTGCTCTTGGGGACCTTCAATGCTGCAGACATTTCATGGTACCCTTCCCCAGATCTGTTCCTCGACACAATCCTGTCTCAGAGATCTATGGACAATTCCTTCGACCTCATGGCTTGGTTTTTGCTCTGACATGCACTGTCAACTGAGGGACCTTATATAGGCAGGTATGCCTTTCCAAATCATGCCCAATCAATTGCATTTACTACAGCTGGATGCCAATCATGTTGTAAAAACATCTCAAGGATGATCACTTGAAACAGGACTCACCTGAGCTCAATTTCGAGTCTCATAGCAAAGGCTCTGGATACTTATGTAAATAAGATGTTTCTTATTTTATTTGTATATGTCATTATGTGGTGTTGTGTGTGGATTGCTGGGGAAAATGTTTTATTTAATACATTTTAGAATAATGCTGCAATGTAACAAAATGTGGAAAAAGTCAAGGGGTCTGAATACTTTCCAATAACAATTGTATATATACACTACATGACCAAAAGCATATGGACACCTGCTTGTTGAACATCTCATTCCAAAATCATTGGCATTAATATGGAGTTGGTCCCCACTTTGCTGCTATAATACTCTTCTGGGAAGGCTTTCCACTAGATATTGAAACATAGCTGCGGGGACTTGCTTCCATCCAGCCACAAGAGCATTAACCTCTGTGCGGGCTCCGTCCCATATGCAGGACGGACATCCAGCGAAAAATCCTATCGCCATTAGCATAACAAAATGTAATATTTTTTTTTTTTCAAAGATAGGACTATGTTATATCGTTTTATAGATACACCTCTCCTGAATCGAACCACGTTGTCCGATTTCAAAAAGGCTTTACAGAAAAAGCAAAACATTAGATTATGTTAGAGGAGTATATCGTAAAAGTAGCCACATAGCCATTTTCCGACCAACCACATGCATCACAAATAACCAAAAAACAGCTAAATGCAGCACTAACCTTTGACAATCTTCATCAGATGACACTCCTAGGACATCATGTTACACAATACATGCATTCTTTTGTTCGATAAAGTTAATATTTATATATAAAAACAGCATTTTACATCGGTGCGTGACGTTGACTAACTATTTTCCCTCAAATGCATCCGGTGAAACAGCGCTACAATTTACTAAATTACTATTCGAAAACATTTTTTAAATGTAATATTGTCATTCTATGATTTATAGATGAATATCTCTTGAAAGCACCTGTAATGCCAGATTTTAAAAGAACTTTACTGGGTAATCACACTTTGGGATAAAAGGGGATGCGATACTCAGAAAAATAGGCTACCGTTACGGGTCAGCGCCATCTTGGAACAATCGCATATCAAATCTACTCTTGTATACTATTGTCAATAATCCCTTACCTTTGATTATCTTCATCAGAAAGCACTTCCAGGAATCCCAGGTCCACAACAAATCTATTTTCATTCAAAAAAGTTAATCCTTTATGTTCCAATAGCTTGTTCTTGTTAACGCGTTCTGAAGGCTGCTCCAAAAGTTCCGTCGGCCGCGGGACTCCTCTTTCAACAAAATTCTTTTTTTTTTTATTTAGGTTCGTTCAAACATGTCAAACGTTGTATAACATAAATCTTTAGGGCCTTTTTCAACCAGAGCTCCAATAACATTCAAGGGGGACGATTGCATTGTCTTTCAAAACGTTTCGAAAGGGGAGGGTAGCCAGGGGCGCCGGCGTCATAATGGTGACGGCCCTCCTCATGTGACCACGTTCCACAGACTCTCATTGTGTCAGTTTTCACAGTAGAAGGCTCAAATCACTTTGTAAAGACTGGGGACATCTAGTGGAAGCAATAGGAAGTTCCAAAATATTCCTCAGCCCCCTGTGTTTAATTAATACATTAATACTTGTGTTTTCTATCCACAAGTATTAATTACATGCATATCCTAGCTTCTGAGGTTGAGTAGGAGGCCGTTTAAAATGGGCACACATTTTTTTCTAAAATCGCTTTAGCGCCCCCTATCCTAGGCGACCGTCAAGAGGTTAATAAGGTCGGGCACTGATGTTGGGCGTTTACGCCAATAAATCCCAAGGGTGTTCGATGGCCTTGAGGTCAGGGCTTTTTGCATGCCAGTCAAGTTCTTCCACACCAATCGCAACAAACCATTTCTGTATGGACCTCACCTTGTGCACAGATAAATTGTCATGCTGAAACACGAAAGGGCCTTCCACAATCTGTTGCCACAAAGTTGGATGTACAGAATCATCTAGAACTTCATTGTATGCTGTAGTGTTAAGATTTCCTTTCACTGGAACTAAGTGACATAAACCATGAAAAAAACACCCAGACCATTATTCCTCCACCACCAAAACCTACAGTTGGCACTATGCATTGGAGCAGGTAGCGTTCACCTGGCATCTGCCAAACACGGATTCGTCCATTGGACTGCCAGATGGTGAAGCGTGATTCATCACTCCAGAGAACGTGTTTCCACTGCTCCAGAGTCCAATGGCGACGAGCTTTACACCACTCCAGCTGACGCTTGGCATTGCGCATGGTGATCTTAGGCTTCTGTGCGGCTGCTCCCATGGAAACCCATGAAGCTCCCGACAAAGAGTTATTATGCTGACGTTGCTTCCAGAGGCAGTTTGGAACTCAGTAGTGAGTTTTGTAATCGAGGACAGATCATTTTAATGTGCTACGTGCTTCAGCACTCATTGGTTCCGTTCTGTGAGCTTCTGAGCCCTACCACTTCACGGCTGAGCCGTTGTTGCTCCTCGACGTTTCCACTTCCAAATAACAGCACTTATAGTTTACCGGGGCAGCTCTAGCAGAGCAAAAGTTTGACAAGCTGACTTGTTGGAAAGGTGGCATCCTATGACGGTGCCATGTTGAAAGTGACTAAGCTATTCAGTAATGCCATTCTACCACCAATATTTGTCTATGGAGATTGCACGGCTGTGTGCTGTGGGCAGACCGCACCACCCTCTGAGAGCCCTGTGGTTGCAAATGGTGCAGTTGCCGTATACAGCCTTAACAGGATGTTCTCAATAATGCATCTGTAAACATTTGTGAGCCTTCTTCACCACACTGTCTATTTTGGTTGACCATTTCAGACGGTCAGTGATGTGTACGCCGAGGAACTTGAAGCTTCTCACCTTCTCCGCTGTGGCCCCATCGATGTGGATGGGGCGTGCTCCCTCTGCTGTTTCCTGAAGTCCACGATCGGCTCCTTCGTTTTCTGAACGTTGAGGTTATTTTCCTGGCACCACTCCACCAGGGTCTCGTCGTTGATCATTTTCCACTGAGCAAACAATTTCTGTACTTACAGCGTTCTTACAAATACATTTTTTTAACAGGTTTTTGCTTGGCGGGCCATTTCATGAATGCAACTGTTTATGTCAAACTAGTGGAAAAAAAACAGATTTTTGCTGTGGTCCCTGGGACTGATGAAGTTAATTAGTATTGCTAAAGGCATGACTGTTACAATCATGGTCTTCACTGTGGATTTGACTTTCACTTGACCAGATTCAAGGGATTTCTTGGAACTAATCCTATGACATTGACACAGCATGCCAGCACAGAAATGGTCTCTGACATTGTCTCTGAAAAAAAGCATTATGTAATAGCAATTAAAAGTCACAATGTTGAGCTTCACCTTGGACTCGTATGTCCTCTTGTACAAATATTTTCTCTCTGAGTGTCTGAGTCCAGAGGGAACATTCCTTTGGCAAGTCGTAATATGATGAAATTACCAGCCAAGTAGAGTTGTTGAAATCACTGACAACATCAGAGGATCAGTATGATGAGTCAAGGTTTTAATTGAATATTGTGGGAGCAACTCTAATCCAATATAATGTATTTGATGAAAGAGTTTACCAGGCCTGGGTTGTTTGGTTAAGCATGAAGACCTATTTGGACACACGAGTGAAATACTTTAAAATTCTCAATGTGCACTTTATGTAACGGATAATTGTCAACATCCTGTACATTACCTTGGAAATAATGGACGACACAGCGGGAGCCGAGACCCTTTGCGGAGTTCATTTTTCCAAGGTAATGTACAGAACGGAGGCATTTATCCCACTTACACCACAGTTACCAAAGAAAACAATTCTCAAGCACAAATTTATCAGTATATATAGATATATTATCTTTTTTTAAGCAAATGTATACTTTCTCATCTTTTGGTTGCAAGAGACGTGACCCAGTTGTTCATTCGTTTAGTTCTATATTTATAGGCGCAACCCAGTTGTTCGTTCTATATGTTCAGTTGCCATGCTCGCTGACAGTAAAGTCACACTGACAATTATTCTTCATCCAGAGCTCTGGCACCATATCATAGATGTTGCAACATTGCATGCTATGTGTTTGACTATGTGTTTGACTACATTGACCAATTGGAATGACCGCAGAGGACTGTGTCCAATTGTGTATATTTTACTGGCAGAAAAATGGAACCAGAGGTGAATTCCTTGAGGTCCCATGTGGTTCAGCTGGTAGAGTATTGCGCTTGCAATGCCAGGGTTGTGGGTTTGATTCCATTGGGGGACCAGTATGAAAATGTTTACACTCACTACTGTAAGTTGCTCTGGATAAGACAGTCTGCTAAATGACTAAAATGTAGATATAGCCACATATGGTAAAACAATTATTGAGGACTTGGTAACCAATGACAAGTTATGGTAAATCAACACTTACTTGTCATATTATATGCCTAAATGATTACAATGTGATAGGATTGGCCTTATTGTCACGGGTGTCGTAGGGTAGAGACCAAGACGCAGCGTGAAAATGTATACGCATCTTTTTTTTATTGGTGAAGAAGGAAAACACATAAACGTATACAAAACAAACTTGACAGTCTCGTCAGGCAGACAGCTAAACAAGAACAATCTCCCACAAAAACCCATGAAAAACAAACTCCTAATTATAGGACCCTCAATCAGAGGCAACAATAACCAGCTACCTCCAATTGAAGGTCCAACACCAATAAACTAAACATAGAAATACAAAAGACTAGATAGAACATGGAAATATACTAACATAGAACAATGACTAACAAACCCCGGATGCACCTCACACAAAAAAACAAAAATAACCCCCAAAACAAAAATAAATCCCAAAACTAAAGGGAGGGAAGGGAGGGTGGCTGCCGTCACTGACGGCTCCTGTGCTACACCCCCCCCCCCCCTCCCCAAACCTCCTACCGTGGAGGTGGCTTAGGCTCAGGCCTTAATCCCCTACCTGACCAAACCACCCCCACTGCATACCTTTGCCAGAGGCCAGTCACTGAGGACCCTGGACTATGCTCTGGGAGCTCTGGACTGTAGGGCGACTGTAGGAGCTCTGGACTGTAGGCCGACTCTCTCGGGTTCCGGACTGTAGGCAGACTCTCTCGGTTCCGGACTGTAGGCAGACTCTCTCGGTTCCGGACTGTAGGCAGACTCACTCGGGTTCCGGACTGTAGGCAGACTCACTCGGGTTCCGGACTGTAGGCAGACTCTCTCGGGTTCCGGACTGTAGGCAGACTCTCTCGGGTTCCGGACTGTAGGCAGACTCACTCGGTTCCGGACTGTAGGCAGACTCACTCGGGTTCCGGACTGTAGGCAGACTCACTCGGGTTCCGGACTGTAGGCCGTCTCACTCGGGTTCCGGACTGTACACTGTTGCCAGATACTCTGGACGGGATACTGTTGTAGGATACTCTGGACGGGGCACTGTCTCCGGACACTCTGGACGGGGCACTGTCTCCGGACACTCTGGACGGGGCACTGTCTCCGGACACTCTGGACGGGGCACTGTCTCCGGACACTCTGGACGGGGCACTGTCTCCGGACACTCTGGACGGGGCACTGTCTCCGGACACTCTGGACGGGGCACTGTCTCCGGACACTCTGGACGGGGCACTGTCTCCGGACACTCTGGACGGGGCACTGTCTCCGGACACTCTGGACGGGGCACTGTCTCCGGACACACTGGACGGGGCACTGTCTCCGGACACTCTGGACGGGGTACTGTCTCCGGACACTCTGGACGGGGCACTGTCTCCGGACACTCTGGACGGGGCACTGTCTCCGGACACTCTGGACGGGGCACTGTCTCCGGACACTCTGGACGGGGCACTGTCTCCGGACACTCTGGACGGGGCACTGTCGTCGGAAGCTCGGGACTGGGCTGACACACTGGAAGCCTAATGCGTGGGGCTGGTAGTGGAGGTACCAGACTGGGGACACGCACCTCAAGGCTAGTGCGAGGAGCAGGAACAGGCCGAGTTGGACTGGGGTGAACCACTGGAAGCCTGGTGCGTGGTGCTGGTTTAGGAGACGCCAGACTATGGATACGCACCTCAGGGTCAGCACGAGAAGCAGGAACTGGATATACCGGGCCATGGGTAAGTACTGGAGGTCTGGAGCGCACCTCTTGTACAACCCGTCCTGGCAGGATAGAAATAGCAGCCCTGCACAAGCGGACTGCTGGTACAGGGCGAACTGGGCTGTGCAGAGGCCTGATGGTTGCCGTGCGTAGAGCAGGCGTAGGGTAGCCTGGGCCTAGGAGGCGCACTGGTGGCCAGATGCGCTGTGCAGGCATCCTCCTTCCAGGCTGGATGCCTACTCTAGCACGGCACTTGCGAGGGGCTGGGATCGCTCGCACCGGACTGTGCGTGCACATGGGCGAGATTGTGCGCACTTCCGCATACTCTGGCACTCTCCCCTCCAGTTGCTTCCCATAATAAGCACGAGGAGTTGGCTTACGGCTCAATCCTGGCTCCGCCAAACTACCCGTGTGCCCCCCCAAAATAATTATTGGGGGTGCCTCTCGTGCTTCCCCATCGGCGCGTATAAAGCCTCATACCAGCGTCGCTCCGCCTTGACTGCCTCCATCTCCTCCGGTGGGCGACGATATTCTCCAGCCCCGTCCAGAATTTCCTCCCATGTCCATGATTCCCGACAGTCCTTCTGTTGCTACTTCCTCCGCTGCTTGGTCCGTGGTTGGTGGGAGATTCTGTCACGGTTGTCGTAGGGTAGAGACCAAGACGCAGCGGGAAAATGTATACTCATCTTCTTTTTTTTTTATTGGTGAAGAAGGAAAACACATAAACGTATACAAAACAAACTTGACAGTCTCGTCAGGCAAACAGCTAAACATGAACAATCTCCCACAAAAACCCATGAAAAACAAACTCGTAATTATAGGACGCTCAATCAGAGGCAACAATAACCAGCTGCCTCCAATTGAAGGTCCAACCCCAATAAACTAAACATAGAAATACAAAAGACTAGATAGAACATAGAAATATACTAACATAGAACAATGACTAACAAACCCCGGACTAATAAATCAAATACCCCTCTACCTAAACACATACACAAAACACACCCTGAACCACATAAAACAAACACCCCCTGCCACGTCCTGACCAAACTACAATAACAAATAACCCCTATACTGGTCTGGACGTGACACTTATGCCATTTGTATTACATTGTTATGATCAGAACATGCATGATTATTCCTGAAAAGTTTATCTTTGTTATAAAATAATGAGACTATACACATTACATAATCTGGTGAAGCGGTAGGAGATACCATTTAAAAAAGAGAACAATTCTGTGTGGGTTGAAGTGCAGGCAAGCATGAAAGCAGTTACATCCACAACAATAACAGTGGTTTGATTAGAGGGTTAAACAAGGGTTAAGTGAGAAGCTATACAATAGAAAGAGAAATCAATGTGCATCCACACGTGGCCCTTTTCGAGACAGCCCTGGTATTTTCGTCAGAGCTCACAGGTATGCAAATTGCCTTTTGTCAATACGTTAAACTCGAGAGCAAATGGCTCACCTGACGGCACCATACAACAGGGAACTTTTAATATGTTTGAAACAATAACAGGCAGCTGTGTGTGTGTGTGTGTGTGTGTGTGTGTGTGTGTGTGTGTGTGTGTGTGTGTGTGTGTGTGTGTGGTTACTTGCATTGGTACAAGAGCACACATTCTCTAGTATTAATTGAGTCTATAGTGTGGGCAAAACGTAAATGTGTTCTGATTAAATAAAGGAATTGAGAATTCAAATATAACTTTGTGCTAGCCTAACTACTGTCAGCTGGCAATGAAGCATTTCTCTGCTCTGACATACTTAATGTACTAAGCAAAACGTAACCTCTATGGGCTAGGTGCGTCCCACCTACTCAACGGCCAGTGTAATCCCGTGGCGCGTTACTCAAATTCCTCAAAAATGCCAAAACTTCAATTTTTCAAACATATGACTATTTTACACCATTTTAAAGATAAGACTCTCATTAATCTAACCACACTGTCCGATTTCAAAAAGGCTTTACAACGAAAGCAAAACATTAGATTATGTCAGCAGAGTACCCAGCCAGAAATAATCAGACACCCATTTTTCAAGCTAACATATAATGTCACATAAACCCAAACCACAGCTAAATCTAGCACTAACCTTTGATGATCTTCATCAGATGACAACCCTAGGACATTATGTTATACAATACATGCATGTTTTGTTCAATCAAGTTCATATTTATATCAAAAATCAGCTTTTTACATTAGCATGTGACTAGCATGTGACTAGCATTCCCACCGAACACTGCCGATGAATTTACTAAATTACTCACGATAAACGTTCACAAAAAGCATAACATTTATTTTAAGAATTATAGATACAGAACTCCTCTATGCACTCGATATGTCCGATTTTAAAATAGCTTTTCGGTGAAAGCACATTTTGCAATATTCTCAGTAGATAACCCGGCATCACAGGGCTAGCTATTTAGATACCCAGCAAGTTTAGCACTCATCAAAGTCAGATTTACTATAAGAAAAATGTTATTACCTTTGCTTTCTTCGTCAGAATGCACTCCCAGGACTTCTACTTCAATAACAAATGTTGGTTTGGTTCAAAATAATCCATAGTTATATCCAAACAGCGGCGTTTTGTTGGTGCGTTCAAGACACTATCCGAAAGGGTAAATAAGGGTGACGAGCATGGCGCAAATCGTGACAAAAAAAATCTAAATATTCCATTACCGTACTTCGAAGCATGTCAACCGCTGTTTAAAATCAATTTTTATGCCATTTTTCTCATAAAAAAGCGATAATATTCCGACCGGGAATCTGCGTTTAGGTAAACAGACGAAAGAAAATAAAGCATTCGGTCGACTCAGGCACGCGCCTAAGCCCATAGTACTCTGATCGGCCACTTGCCAAAAGCGATAATGTGTTTCAGCCAGAGCTTGCCTCGATATCATTCAGCTTTTTCCCGGGCTCTGAGAGCCTATGGGAGCCGTAGGAAGTGTCACGTTATTGCAAAGATCCTCAGTCTTCAATAAAAAGAGCCAAGATGAAACACAATTTGTCAGACAGGCCACTTCCTGCATGGAATCTTCTCAGGTTTTGGCCTGCCATATGAGTTCTGTTATACTCACAGACACCATTCAAACAGTTTTAGAAACTTTAGGGTGTTTTCTATCCAAAGCCAATAATTATATGCATATTCTAGTTACTGGGCAGGAGTAGTAACCAGATTAAATCGGGTATGTTTTATATCCGGCCGTGTCAATACTGCCCCCTAGCCCTAACAGGTTAAAGTGACAA
Organism: Salmo salar; assembly: GCF_965601325.2. Taxonomy (NCBI): domain Eukaryota; kingdom Metazoa; phylum Chordata; class Actinopteri; order Salmoniformes; family Salmonidae; genus Salmo; species Salmo salar. The sequence goes on along the minus strand of NC_138310.1, from coordinate 10,217,213 downwards.
ATGGAAGAAAGAACTAAGGAGAAATTGTCAGAGAAAAGTGCATAAAGATAAAGAGAGACATGGGAACAAGAAGACAGTATTAAAGGTGACAAACAGCAATAGAGTGACACGCGGGAGAGTGGAGTGAGAGATCAGAGCCAGACAGAGAAAGAGAGAAGGGAAAAGCTGGACAGAAAGTGAAAGACTGTGGTTCCCTGTAGCAAGAGAGAGAGGGAGCGACAAGGCCAGAGTGAGGGTGTGACCGAGAAATGGCTCCCTCTATGCTGTGACAGCATGGTGACAAGAAATCAGCAAAGACCATGAAAGATGCATGAGCGAGGTTCTGGTGAGCTCCCATTCCTTGTCAAGAGGAACTAGAAATACCAAGAGCCTGAGAAAGTCATCTCTAAGCTCCCTGTACACTTTTCAAAAAAGAGTGAGAATGGAAATATTGTCCCGGCCACACTGTAGGCTATGCTTAAAGAGTGGTAAGAAATGTTTGAAAGCTGCAGTGTCCCAGGGGTCTCTCTCTCCTGTTGCTTGCCTTAATGTCAGTATTTCACGGATTCTGCCGACTTAACTTTCTCTTTTTATGCCAAACTTTTGTGCAGTAGCCTCATTCAAACCCCTCGGCTGAGAAAATGCTACTGGAATTTCTGAACAGAGGCCTCTAAAATAAGATGTAGGCAGAGCTATAATATTTAAACTATTTTTTATTTATTTTTTTACATTGAAACTATTATGACATCCACACTGTACGCAATATACATTTGGAAAGGGAGATAAATAGAAATATGGAAGTTGATTGAAATGCCATGCTGTCTCATTGTAACATTCTGTCTAAGCCGGCTAGATGGGTTTCAAGGCCTACATTGATTAGAATGATTACATTTCACTGCTATGAAGAAAGGTCTGTTCTAATTGTCATCAGATATGGTTTACTATTTTGACCTCAGATGCCATTCAAAGACTTACTTTACATCTTTGACCCCTGAGCTAAAATGCAAAATGCATAAGAGTAAAAGGGAACTTAAAGGGACTCTCTCTCTCTCCAAATTCATTGGCATGGGAAACATATGTTAAAACCTGTTGGGGCTACAGGTTAGCAATGAACCCCGAGACGGGATTGCTAACAAGGCTGGAAATTCAAAACATCAAAAATCTAATAATTTCAATTTCTCAAACAATCAACTATTTTACACAATTTAAAAGATAAACGTCTCCTTAATCTAACCACATTGTTCGATTTTCAAAGAGGCTTTACGGCAAAAGCATAAAGTTAGATTATGTTAGGACAGTACATAGCCACAAAAGTACAAACATCCATTTTCAATTCAAGGTCAGGCGTCACCAAAAGCAGAAACCAGCTAGAATTATGCACTAACCTTTCACAATCTTCCTCAGATGACACTCCTAAGACATTATGTTATACAATACATGCATTTTTTGTTCCATCAAGTTCATATTTATATCCAAAAACAGCATTTTACATAGGCGGGGAAATTCCGATTTTTTTTCTTCTCTCAAATGCTTCCGGTGAACAACGTTACAAATTACAAAATTACTATTCGAAAACATTGGTAAATTATAATATTGTCATTCAAATAATTATATTATAACATTTCGTAAATGCTACTGCATTGCCATATTTCAAAATAACTTTACTGGGAAATCACAATTTGCAATAAACCGGGTGCTGTGCTAAGAACAATAGGCTAGGCTATACAGGTTAGCACCATCTTGTAACCATGTAATATCAAAATTACTATTGTCAATATTCCCTTACCTTTGATTATCTTCATCCATTGGCACTTCCAGGAATCCCAGGTCCACTACAAATGTGGTTTCTTTTGACAAAGTTCATAATTGATGTCCAAATAACTCCAAGTTGTTCCATGTTGTTAGCGCTTCGGTGGCTACTCAAAAGTAGTGTGGGCGGGGGGTGGGAAGTCACGGCGAAAAGTTAAAAAAATAATCTATTTACGTTCGTTCAAACATGTCAAACGTTGTTTAGCATCAATCTTTAGAGCCATTTTTAACGTGAAACATCAGTAATGTTTCAACCCGACCTCTCCTGTGTCTTGAAAAATGTATTTGAAAATTGTCTCGCGTCACATGATTGAGCAGGTGCATGCAATAATGGAAGTGACGACATCCCAGGGAGGTCAACTTCCCTTCCTTGTCATCCGGTCTCTGTTGATCATAGACGCTTCAAACAACTTTATAAAGATCGCTGACATCTAGTGGAAGCCGTAGGAGTTGCGAAATGAATCCTTTCTCACTGTGGTATCTATAAAACAATTATTTAAAAAATAGTACAGCCACAAAATAATTTTTTTCTCTCAGGTTTTCTCAGGTTTTTGCCTGCCATATGAGTTTTGTTATACTTACAGACACCATTCAAACAGTTTTAGAAAATTCAGTGTTTTCTATCCAAATCTGGTAATAATAGGCATATCCTAGCTTCTGAGTTGGTGTAGGTGGCAGTTAAAAATGGGCACATATTTTTTTCAAAATTCTCAATACTGCCCCCTAGCCCCAACAGGTTTTAACATTACACTCACATAAGGTAAAAAATAATAGACATTTCAAATGTCATTATGCCTATGTACAGTGTTGTAACAACGTGCAAATAGTTAATTTACAAAAGGGAAAATAAATAAACATGAATATGGGTTGTATTTACAATGGTGTTTGTTCTTCACTGGTTGCCCTTTTTGTGGCAACAGCTCACAAATCTTGCTACTGTGATGGCACACTGTGATATTTAAACCAGTAGATATGGGTTTGTTTTTTAATTCTTTGTGGATCTGTGTAATCTGAGGGAAATATGTGTCTCTAGGGCCAAATAGCATTCCAGTTTGCTCAGTTTTTTAGTCAATTCTTTCCAATGTGTCAAGTAATTATCTTTTTGTTTTCTCATGATTTTGTTGGGTCAATTGTGTTCTGTCCTGGGGCTCTGTGGGGATTGATTGTGTTTGTGAACATAGCCCCAGGACCAGCTTGCTTATAGGACTCTTCTCCAGGTTCATCTCTCTGTAGGTGATGGCTTTGTTATGGAAGGTTAGGGAATCGCTTCCTTTTAGATGGTTGTAGAATTTAACGGCTCTTTTCTGGATTTTGATAATTAGCGGGTATTGGCCTAATTCTGCTATAGATGCATTATTAGTTTTTTTTTACACTAGGTTGTACACAGGATATTTTTGCAGAATTCTGCATGCAGGAATTCTACATTTGGTGTTTGTCCCATTTTGTGAATTCTTGGTTGGTGAGCAGACCCCAGACCTCACAACCACAAAGGGCAATGGGTTTCTGTAACTGATTCAAGTATTTTTAGCCAGATCCTAACTGGTAAATTGAATTTCATTTTCCTTTTGATGGCATAAAAGGCCCTTCTTGCCTTGTCTCTCAGCTCATTCACAGCTTTGTGGAAGTTACCTTTGGTGCTGATGTTTAGACCGATGTATGTATCATTTTATGTGTGCTCTAGGGCAACAGTGTCTAGAAGGAATTTGTATTTGTGCTCCTGGTGACTGGATCTTTTTTGGAACACCATTATTTACTGTCAGGGCCCAGGTCTGGCAGAATCAGTGCAGAAGATCTAGGTGCTGCTGTAGGCCCTCCTTGGTTGGTGACAGAAGCACCAGATCATCAGCAAAAAGTAGACATTTGACTTCAGATTCTAGTAGGGTGAGGCCGAGTGCTGCAGACTGTTCTAGTGCCCTTGCCAATTCGTTGATATGTATGTTGAAGAGGGTGGGGCTTAAGCTGCACCCCTGTCTCACCCCACGGCCCTGTGGAAAGAAATGTGTGTGATTTTTGCCAATGTTAACCACACACTTATTGGTTGTGTACATGGATTTTACAATGTTGTATGTTTTTCCCCAAACACCACTTTCCATCAATTTGTATAGTAGACCCTCATGCCAAATTGAGTCAAAAGCTTTTTTTAAATCAACAAAGCATCAGAAGAGTTTGCCATTGTTTTGGTTTGTTTGTTTGTCAATTAGGGTGTGCAGGGTGAATACATGGTCTGTCGTACGGTAATTTGGTAAAAAGCCAATATTACATTTGCTCAGTACATTGTTTTCACTGAGAAAATGTATGAGTCTGCTCTTAATGATAATGCAGAGGATTTTCCCAAGGTTGCTGTTGACGCATATCCCACAGTAGTTATTGGGTTCAAATTTGTCTCCACCTTTGTGGATTGAGATGATCAGTCTTTGGTTCCAAATATTGGGGAAAATGCCAGAGCTAAGGGTGATGTTAAGGAGTTTCACTATAGCCAATTGGAATTTGTTGTCTGCATATTTTATAATTTCATTGAGGATACCATCAACACCACAGGCCTTGTTGGGTTGGAGGGTTTGTATTTTGTCCTGTAGTTCATTAAATGTAACTGGAGAATCCAGTGCATTCTGGTAGACTTTAATAGTTGATTCTAAGATTTGTATTTGATCATGTACAGTTGAAGTCGGAAGTTTACATACACCTTAGCCAAATACATTTAAACTCAGTTTTTCACAATTCCTATCCTAACATTTGATTCTCGTAAAAATTCCCTGTCTTAGATCAGTTAGGTGTAACTGAGTCAGGTTTGTAGGCCTCCTTGCTCGCACACGCTTTTGCAGTTCTGCCCACAAATTGTCTATAGGGTTGAGGTCAGGGCTTTGTGGTGGCCACTCCAATACCTTGACATTGTTGTCCTTAAGCCATTTTGCCACAACTTTGGAAGTATGCTTAGGGTCATTGTCCATTTGGAAGACCCATTTGCGACCAAGCTTTTACTTCCTGACTGATGTCTTGAGATGTTGCTTCAATATATCCACGTAATTTTCCTCCCTCATGATGCCATCCATTTGTGAAGTGCACCATTCCCTGCTGCAGCAAAGCACCACCACAACATGATGCTGCCACCCCAGTGCTTCACGGCTGGGATGGTGTTCTTCGGCTTGCAAGCATCCCCTTTCTCATCCAAACATAACAATGGTCATTATGGCCAGACTGTTTTATTTTTGTTTCATCAGACCAGAGGACATTTCTCCAAAAAGTACGATATTTTTCCCATGTGCAGTTACAAACCGTAGTCTGGCTTTTTTATGGCGGTTTTGGAGCAGTGGTTTCTTCCTTGCTGAGCGGTCTTTCAGGTTATGACGAAGTTGGACTCGTTTTACTGTAGATATGAATACTTTTGTACCTGTTTCCTCCAGCATCTTCACAAGGTCCTTTGCTGCTGTTCTGGGATTGAGTTGCACTTTTCGCACCAAAATATGTTCATCTCTAGGAGACAGAAAGCGTCTCCTTCCTGAGCGGTATGACGGCTGCGTGGTCCCATGGTGTTTATACTTGCGTACTATTGTTTGTACAGATGGACGTGGTACCTTCATGCATTTGGAAATTGCTCCCAAGGATGAACCAGACTTCTGGAGGTCTACCATTTTTTTCTGAGGTGTTGGCTGATTTCTTTTGATTGTCCCATGATGTCAAGCAACGAGGCACTGAGTTTGAAGGTAGGCCTTGAAATACATTCACAGGTACACTTCCAATTGACTCAAATGATGTCAATTAACCTCTCAGAAGCTTCTAAAGCCATGACATAATTTTCTGGAATTTTCCAAGCTGTTTAAAGGCACAGTCAACTTAGTGTATGTAAACTTCTGACCCACTGAAATTGTGAAATAGTGAATTATAAGTGAAATAATCTGTTTGTAAACAATTGTTGGAAAAATGACTTGTGCCATGTGCAAAGTAGATGTCCTAACCGACTTACCAAAACTAGAGTTTAACAAGACATTTGTGGAGTAATTGAAAAACGGGTTTTAATGACGCCAACCTAACTGTTTGAAAAATTCCGACTTCAACTTTACATATGAAATGGGTGATGCAATATGTAAGAACAATTTAAAGTGACTAAGATACCGTAGAATAGTGTGGAGTGCAGTTTATACACATGAGATGAGTAATGCAAGGTAAGGAGACACTATTAATGTGGCTAGTGGATCCATTCCTAAAAGTGGCCAATGATTCCTAATCTATGTCTATAGGCAGCCGCCTCTAATGTGCTAGTGATGGCTGTTTAGCAGTCTGATGGCCTTGAGATAGAAACTGTTTTTCAGTCTCTCGGTGCCAGTTTTGATGCACCTGTACTGACCTCGCCTTCTGGATGATAAAGGGGTGAACAGGCAGTGGCTCGGATGGTTGATGTCCTTGATTATCCTTTTGGCCTTTCTGTGACATCGGGTGCTGTAGGTGTCCTGGAGGGAGGGTAGTTTGCCCCCGGTAATGCCGATAGGCAGACCGCACAACCCTCTGGAGAGCCTTGCGGTTGCAGGTGGTACAGTTGCCGTACCAGGCGGTAATACAGCCCGACAGGATGCTTTCAATTGTGCATCTGTAAAATTTGAGGGTTTTAGGTGATAAGCCACATTTCTTTAGCCTCCTGAGGTTGAAGAGGCTCTGTTATGCCTTCTTCACCACACTATCTGTGTGGGTGGTCCATTTCAGTTTGTCAGTGATGTGTATGCCAAGGAACTTGAAGCTTTCCACGTTCTCCACTGTGGTCCGGTTTGTGTAGATAGGGGGGGTTGTAAGGGAATTCTGCCCTATGTTTATACAAGTGAACCACAGGAAACGTCTTTGATCAGAGGTTAGTTTGTTTAACCTGTTAGGGCTAGGGGGCAGTATTTTCACGGCTGGATAAAAAAACGTACCCGATTTCATCTGGTTACTAATCCTACCCAGTAACTAGAATATGCATATACTTATTATATATGGATAGAAAACACCCTAAAGTTTCTAAAACTGTTTGAATGGTGTCTGTGAGTATAACAGAACTCATTTGGCAGGCAAAACCCTGAGACATTTTCTGACAGGAAGTGGATACCTGATGTGTTGAATTACCTTTAAGCCTATGCCATTGAAACACACAGGGGTTGATTAATGTTTTGGCACTTCCTATTGCTTCCACTAGATGTCACCAGCCTTTACAAAGTGTTTTGAGTCTTTTACTGTGAGATCTGACCGAACAAGAGCCATGGAACGGTGATGGCCGATTAGACTCTGGCGCGCGAGTTCATGTTGGGTACCCTCGTTCCAATACGTTATAAAAGAGAATGCATTCGTCCACCTTGAATATTATTCATGTTCTGGTTAAAAAAGGCACTAATGATTTATGCTATACAACGTTTGACATGTTTGAACGAATGTAAATATATTTTTTCCCCTCGTTCATGACGAGAAGTCCGGCTGGCTTAGATCATGTGCTAACAACACGGAGCTTTTTGGATATAAATGATGAGCTTTTTTGAACAAAACTACATTCGTTATGGACCTGGGATTCCTGGAAGTGACATCTGATGAAGAGAATCAAAGGTAATGGATTATTTACATAGTATTTTCGATTTTAGATCTCTCCAACATGGCCGTTTGTCTGTATAGCAAAGCATATTTTTCTGGGTGCAGTGCTCAGATTATTGCAAAGTGTGATTTCCCAGTAAGGTTATTTTTAAATCTGGCAAGTTGATTGCGTTCAAGAGATGTAAATCTATAATTCTTTAAATGACAATATAATATTTTACCAATGTTTTCTAATTTTAATTATTTAATTTGTGGTGCTGACTTGACTGCCGGTTATTGGAGGGAAACGATTTCCTCAACATCAATGCCATAGTAAAACGCTGTTTTTGGATATAAATATGAACTTGATAGAACTAAAAATGCATGCATTGTCTAACATAATGTCCTAGGAGTGTCATCTGATGGAGATTGTAAAAGGTTAGTGCATCATTTTAGCTGGTTTTATGGTTTGGTGACGCCCGTCTTTGAATTGACAAAACATTACACACAGCTATTGTCAATGTACTCTCCTAACATAATCTAACTTTATGCTTTCGCCGTAAAACCTTTTTGAAATCGGACAACGTGGTTAGATTAAGGAGATGTTTATCTTTCAAAGGGTGTAACATAGTTGTATTTTTGAAAAATTTGAATTTTGACATTTATTTGGTTTCAAATTTGCCGCTCTTGAAATGCACCTGCTGTTGATAGGGTGCACCACGGGTGGCACGCTAGCGTCCCACCTAGCCCCAAGAGGTTAATGAACGAAACATGAACAATGCACAGACAGGAAACTGAAACAATAACGCCTGACAAGTGTGCGCCATAACAAGCAGCCTGGCGACCTAGAGGCCGGAGAGGGAGCACACATGACACTTTTCCTAAAATTGTCTTTGTTAAAATCCTTAGCTCCAATAAATGCAGCCTCAGGATATGTACATACACATATTTAGCAGATAATATTATGGGTGTAGCGAAATGCTTGTAGGTAAGGGTGCTCTCGAGCGGCTAGATGTTCTTTACCATTCGGCCATCAGATTTGCCACCAATGCTCCTTCTAGGACACATGACTGCAATTTATACTCCGAATACCTGTCCCAAGACCCACTGGTTGATGCTTATTTTTAAAACCCTCTTAGGCCTCACTCCCCCCATCTGAGATATCTACTGCAACCCTCATCCTCCACATACAACACCCGTTCTGCCAGTCACATTCTGTTAAAGGTCCCCAAAGCACACATCCCTGGGTTGCTCCTCTTTTCAGTTCTCTGCACCTAGCGACTGGAACGAGCTGCAAAAACACTCAAAGTTGACAGTTTTATCTCCATCTCTTCATTCAAAGACTCAATCATGGACAGTCACTGACAGTTGTGGCTGCTTTGCATGCTGTATTGTTGTCTCTACCTTCTTGCCCTTTGTGCTGTTTTCTGTGCCCAATAATGTTTGTACCATGTTTGTAGTGCTACCATGTTGTGCTGCTGCCATGTTGTCATGTTGTGTTGCTGCCATGCTATGTTGTTGTCTTAGGTCTCTCTTTATGCAATGTTGTGGTGTCTCTATTGTCGTGATGTGTGTTTTGTTCTATGTTTGTTTATTTTTAATCCCAGCCCCTGTCCTCGCAGGAGGCCTTTTGCCCTTTGGTAGGCCGTCATTGTAAATAAGAATTTGTTCTCAACTGACTTGCCTAGTTAAAAAGAGGTTAAGTGAAATAAAAATATCTTGTTTATCACCACTTCAAATATGCACGCTGCTCTCCACTCACGTTGGACATAAATAAAACCACATCATATAAACAAAAGACGCTCAAGGTAGCATTAGTGAGGTTTGGATATTCGAGTGTGGACAGCAATATATGGAGTTTGTGGGGCATTGAGTCTTTCAAGAGTGAACGTTATTTATAATAAGGGTTACATAGAGAAAAAAAGACCTCTCTGAAATTAAAATGGATCTCTTCAGCAAAATATATTTGACGTAAACCCTCCCTGAATGCTTGAAAAAAATGAAGTGGATAGCAGAGAACATGCCGACTGTTTACCACCACCTCGTGGACAGAACAGAGCCTTGGATATTATGTTTTAGACACTGCATTACATGGCAAAGCAGGAATTTTAATAGCACATTGAGCTGCGGGCCAGAAGATGGTGGGTACACAGACCACCGTGGAGAAGAGTATGTGTCACAACCAACGTCTACAGAAGGTGGCGCCTCTCCCCGTTCGGGCGGCGCTCGGCGGTCGTCGTCGCTGGCCTACTAGCTGCCACCGATCTCCTTTTCTTTTTCATTTGGTGATGTCTGTTTAGGTTAGCACCTGTATTGTGTTAGTTCATTAGTGGGGGTATTTAGTCTGTCTGTTTTTGGTTTGGGTTTGTGCGGGATTATTTTGTGTCGTCTAATTGTAGGTTGGGGATTTGATTTTCCTCTGCCGTTCTGTGTTTAGGCATTAGAGTTTGCTGGGCTGCGTCCTGACTCATTTAGGGTTCTTACCTGTCGCTTGAGTTTTGTACCCTGCCTTGTTTTACGGCACTTTTGGACTTTGTTCATTAAACGTGTGTTTCACATACCTTAGTCTCCTGCGCCTGACTTCACCCCTCCTGCATGTTAGAGTCGCTCTGACAGTAGGGGTGGAAAGATCTTTATATTAAAACCTCTTGGCGTTCCCCTAGGATAGGGGGCGCTAAAGCGATTTTTGGAAAAAATTCGTGCCCATTTTAAACGGCCTCCTACTCAAACTCAGAAGCTAGGATATGCATATAATTAATACTTGTGGATAGAAAACACCCTAAAGTTTCTAAAACTATTTGAATGGTGTCTGTGAGTATAACAGAACTCATATGGCAGTCAAAACCCCAAGACAGATGGAAACAGGAAGTGGAATTCTGAATTGCGAACTCAACTTCATCACGTTGCCTATTAATCACACCATGAACTATGGTTCATTGAGCACTTCCTATTGCTTCCACTAGATGTCCCCAGTCTTCACAAATTGGTTTGAGCCTTCTACTGTTAAAATTGAATGAATGAGACGCTGTGGAACGTGGTCACACGGAGAGGGCCATCACCATTATGACGCCGGCGCCCCTGGTTACCCTCCACTTTCGAAACGTTTTGAAACACAATGCAATCGACCCCCTCGAATCTTATTGGCTCTCTTGTTGAAACAGGCCCTGAAGATTTATGTTAAACAACGTTTGACATGTTTGAACGAACCTAAATGGGAAAAAAATGCTTTTTGTCGAAATGGCTGTCCCGCGCCCGACGGAAGATTTGGATCAGCCTTCAGACGCGCTAACAAGAACAAGCTAATGGAACATAATGGATGAACTTTTTCGAACGAAAATACATTTGTTGTGGACCTGGGATTCCTGGAAGTGCTTTCTGATGAAGACAACCAAAGGTAAGGGATTATTGACAATAGTATACAAGACTAGATGTGATATGCGATTGTTCCAAGATGGCGCTGACATGTAACGTTAGCCTATTTTTCAGAGTATCGCATCCCCTTTCATCGCAAAGTATGATTACCCAGTAAAGTTAATTTTAAATCTGGCATTACAGGTGCTTTCAAGAGATATTCATCTATAAATCTTAGAATGACAATATTACATTTTAAAAATGTTTTCGAATAGTAATTTAGTAAATTGTAGCTCTGTTTCATCGGATGCATTTGAGGGAAAATAGTTAGTCAACATTATGCACCGATGTAAAATGCTGTTTTTATATATAAATATGAACTTTATCGAACAAAAGAATGCATGTATTGTGTAACATGATGTCCTAGGTGTGTCATCTGATGAAGATTGTTAAAGGTTAGTGCTGCATTTAGCTGTTTTTTGGTTATTTGTGATGCATGTGGTTGGTCGGAAAATGGCTATGTGGCTACTTTTACGATATACTCCTCTAACATAATCTAATGTTTTGCTTTTGCTGTAAAGCCTTTTTGAAATCGGACAACGTGGTTCGATTCAGGAGAGGTGTATCTATAAAACAATATATATTTTTTTAATTATTAAATTTTGTTATGCTAATGGCGATATGATTTTTCGCTGGATGCCGCACAGGGGTTAAAAGCATTGCATGAATCTAGGTTAGAATGATTACTTTATCCTATCCCAGGTATTCCTTAAAGAGGTGGGGTTTCAGGTGTCTCCGAAAGGTGGTGATTGACTCCGCTGTCCTGGCATCGTGAGGGAGCTTGTTCCACGATTGGGGTGCCAGAGCAGCGAACAGTTTTGACTGGGCTGAGCGGGAACTGTGCTTCCGCAGAGGTAGGGGGGCCAGCAGGCCAGAAGTGGATGAACGCAGTGCCCTTGTTTGGGTGTAGGGACTGATCAGAGCCTGAAGGTACGGAGGTGCCGTTCCCCTTGCAGCTCTGTAGGCAAGCACCATGGTCTTGTAGCAGATGCGAGCTTCAACTGGAAGCCAGTGGAGTGTGCGGAGGAGCGGGGTGACGTGAGAGAACTTGGGAAGGTTGAACACCAGTTCTGGATGAGTTGTAGGAGTTTAATGGCACAGGCAGGGAGCCCAGCCAACAGCGAGTTGCAGTTGTCATGACGTTGGCCTGTGGGTAAGGTTTATGACCCCCCCCCCATAAATACCTTTCCCCCTTCCCCTCTCTTACTGACCCTACTGAAGGACTGCTGTCCTGTTAAATATAGAGAGTCTGGGAACATCAAACAAATGGGGTTATCAGAGTCACATGGAATTGTTATGCAATTGAAATGTTTGATATTGAAATTGTTTGTTAGGAGATTAAATGTAATTTTAGCTTCCAAATGAGAGAATTGGGTTTTCATAAGGAAAGTGCCCTGCTCGATCAGTGGTCCAACCCTGTGAAGAGACAAGGGTTATAAACGATGAAACACCTCCCTTCCCCCTCTCCACTATATAACCCTTTGACGAAAAGACATTCACGTAGTTCCAGTACGGGAGGGCTGCAGCCTCCACGTTAGAAGGAGACACACATATCAAGGACAGAACTATGCCAACCTCGGCGTGAGCTTTGATGGCGAATGGTATGAACTTTGAGCTTATTCACTACAGAAGTGATACTTCCTAGCCGTTGAGTTAGCAGCTGCCGCTGTCGACGTGGGCTAGGAAAGGACGGACGACGGATCCAGTCTAACAGACGGACGAAGATACCACCACGTATCCAATTTACCACCAGAGACATTGTTCCGAGTACAGGAAGATCTGTTGGCCAACCCGGCCAGCATCTACGACCAATCTACCGAAGCGCAGCTCAGAGTAAATATTTATTGCATTTTCCTTTTCCAAATGGGCGGTAATTTAGAATGCATAAGATAATGTATTTACGATAGCATAGCTGCTGTTTCTTTGTTCCTAAATCTTCCCGCTCTTTCATTCAAGCCCAACCCCCTTTCCTTTGTGTAACCAGCCATGATACAGGTTCCGTCCACCAGGACGTTTTCTGTATGACGTCATTGTATTCTGTGTATTTGTAATTCTGTGTGATTAGTTAGGTATTTAGTAAATAAATAATTAAACCCAATTTTGTATTGCTGATTCAACTTGTTAGCCAGGGTTCGTGAAGATAGCCAAGAATTTACAACTTTCATTATGAGACTGAAAATAAGGTGAGGATTGAGATGACGGCTATCGATGTAAAATATTACTAAGTATTTTAAGAGTTTATTCGGAAGATAACAGCTCTATAAACGTTCTTCCGTGGTGCCCCGACTTTCTAGTTAATTACATTTACATGATTAGCTTAATCAGGTAATATTAATTATAGAGAAATCATTTTATAAATTAGCCTGTCATATCACTTAATCCGGCATAGCCAAAGACACGACACAGTAATCCAGACGGGAGATGACAAGTGCCTGGATTAGTACTTGCGCCGCTTCCTGTGTAAGGCAGGGTCGTACTCTACGAATGTTGTAGAGCATGAACCTACAGGATCGGGTCACCGCCTTGATGTTAGTGGAGAATGACAGGGTGTTGTCCAGGGTCACGCCAAGGCTCTTAGCACTCTGGGAGGAGGACACAATGGAGTTGTCAACTGTGATTGCGAGATCATGGAACGGGCAGTCTTTCCCCGGGAGGAAGAGCAGCTCCGTCTTGCCAAGGTTCAGCTTGAGGTGGTGTTCCGTCATCCACACTGATATGTCTGCCAGACATGCAGAGATGCGATTTGCCACCTGGTTATCAGACGGGGGAAAGGAGAAGATGAATTGTGTGTCGTCTGCGTAGCAATGATAGGAGAGACCATGTGAGGATATGACAGAGCCAAGTGACTTGGTGTATAGCGAGAATAGGAGAGGGCCTAGAACTGAGCCCTGGGGGACACCAGTGGTGAGAGCACGTGGTGCGGAGACAGATTCTCGCCACGCCACCTGGTAGGACGTAATCCAAGAGTGAGCTGCGCCGGAGATGCCCAACTCGGAGAGGGTGGAGAGGAGGATCTGATGGTTCACAGTATCAAAGGCAGCAGATAGGTCTAGAAGGATGAGAGCAGAGGAGAGAGAGTTAGCTTTAGCAGTGCGGAGAGCCTCCGTGACAAAGAGAAGAGCAGTCTCAGTTGAATGACCAGTCTTGAAACCTGACTGATTTGGATCAAGAAGGTCATTCTGAGAGAGATAGCAAGAGAGCTGGCCAAGGATGGCACGCTCAAGAGTTTGAGAGAAAAGAAAGAAGGGATACTGGTCTGTAGTTGTTGACATCGGAGGGATCGAGTGTAGATATTTTTGAGAAGGGGTGCAACCCTCGCTCTCTTGAAGACGGAAGGGACGTAGCCAGCGGTCAAGTTGATGAGTTGATGAGCAAGGTGAGGTAAGGGAGAAGGTCTCCGGAAATGGTCTGGAGAAGAGAGGAGGGGATAGGGTCAAGCGGGCAGGTTGTTGGGCGGCCGTCACAAGTCGCAAGATTTCATCTGGAGAGAAAGAGGAGAAAGAGGTCAAAGCATAGGGTAGGGAAATGTGAGCAGGACCAGTGGTGTCGTTTGACTTGGATTGGATGTCATCAACCTTCTTTTCAAAATGGTTGACAAAGTCATCCGCAGAGGGGGGGGGGGGGAGGATTCAGGAGGGAGGAGAAGGTGGCAAAGAGCTTCCTAGACTTAGAGGCAGATGCGTGGAATTTAGAGTGGTAGAAAGTGGCTTTAGCCGCAGAAACAGAGGAAGAAAATGTAGAGAGGAGGGAGTGAAAAGATGCCAGGTCCGCAGGGAGGCTAGTTTTCCTTCATTTACGCTCGGCTTCCCGGAGCCCTGTTCTGTGAGCTCGCAATGAGTCATCAAGCCACGGAGCAGGAGGGGAGGACCGAGCCGGCCGGGAGGACAGGGGACATAGAGAGTCAAAGGATGCAGAAAGGGAGGAGAGGAGGGTTGAGGAGGCAGAATCAGGAGATTGGTTGGAGAAGGCTTGAGCAGAGGGAAGAGATGATAGGATGGAAGAGGAAAGAGTAGCGGGAGAGAGAGAGAGCGAAGGTTGCGACGGCGCAATACCATCTGAGTAGGGGCAGAGTGAGTAGTGTTGGAGGAGAGCGAGAGGGAAAAGGATACAAGGTAGTGGTCGGAGACTTGGAGGGGAGTTGCAGTGAGATTCGTAGAAGAACAGCATCTAGTAAAGATGAGGTCAAGCGTATTGCCTGCCTTGTGAGTTGGGGGGACGGTGAGAGGGTGAGGTCAAAAGAGGAGAGGAGTGGAAAGAAGGAGGCAGAGAGAAATGAGTCCAAGGTAGAAGTAGGGAGGTCAACCTCTATGGGCTAGGTGGGACGTCACCGTCCCACTCTATTCAACAGCCAGTGGAAGAGTGTGGCTTCGAAATACAAAAACTTCAAAAATGCAATAATTTCAATTTTTCAAACATACGACTATTTTACACCATTTTAAAGATAAGACTCTCGTTAAAACCTCTCTGGGCTAGGTGGGACGTTTGCGTCAAGTTCATATTTATATCAAAAAACTGCTTTTTAAATTGGCGTGTGATGTTCAGAAAATGTATTCCCACCGAAAACGTCCGGTGAATTTACTAAATTACTCATGATAAACGTTGACAAAATACATAATTATTTTAAGAATTATAGATACAGAACTCCTTTATGCAAACGCTATATCAGATTTTAAAATAGCTTTTCCGCGAAAGCACATTTTGCAATATCCTAAGTACATAGCTCGGTCATCACAGGCTAGCTAATTTGACACCCACCAAGTTTGGGGCTCACTAAACTCAGAATAACTGTTAGAAAAATTGGATTACCTTTGCTGTTTTTCGTCAGAATGCACTCCCAGGACTTCTACTTCAACAACAAATGTTGTTTTGGATCCAAATAATCCATAGTTATGTCCAAATACCTCCGTTTTGTTCGTGCGTTCAGGTCACTATCCGAAGGGTAATGCGCGAGCGCATTTCGTGGCAAAATATTCCATTACCGTACTTAGAAGCATGTCAAACACAGTTAAAAATCCATTTTTAAGCTATTTTTCTCTTAACCTTGCTTGCGTCCCACCTACTCAACAGCCAGTGTAATCCCGTGGCGCGATATTCAAATACCTTAGAAATGCTATTACTTCAATTTCTCAAACATATGACTATTTTACACCATTTTAAAGACAAGACTCATTAATCTAAGCAGACTGTCCGATTTCAAAAAGGCTTTACAACGAAAGCAAAACATTAGATTATGTCAGCAGAGTACCCAGCCAGAAATAATCAGACACCCATTTTTCAAGCTAGCATATAATGTCACATAAACCCAAACCACAGCTAAATGTAGCACTAACCTTTGATGATCTTCATCAGATGACAATCCTAGGACATTATGTTATACAATACATGCATGTTTTGTTCAACCAAGTTCATATTTATATCAAAAAACAGCTTTTTACATTAGCATGTGACTAGCATGTGACTAGCATTCCCACCGAACACTTCCGGTGAATTTACTAAATTACTCACGATAAACGTTCACAAAAAACATAAAAATTATTTTAAGAATTATAGATACAGAACTCCTTTATGCACTCGCTATGTCCGATTTTAAAATAGCTTTTCGGTGAAAGCACATTTTGCAATATTCTGAGTAGATAGCCCGGCCATCACAGGCTAGCTATTTTGACACCCACCAAGTGTGGTACTCACCAAAATCAGATTTACTATTAGAAAAGTTTGATTACCTTTGCTGTTCTTCGTCAGAATGCACTCCCAGGACTTGTACTTCAATAACAAATGTTGGTTTGGTCCCAAATAATCCATAGTTATATCCAAATAGCGGCGTTTTGTTCGTGCGTTCAAGACACTATCCGAAGGGTAAAGAAGGGTGACGCGCCCGACGCGTTTCGTGACAAAAAAATTCTAAATTTTCCATTACCGTACTTCGAAGCATGTCAACCGCTGTTTAAAATCAATTTTTATGCTATTTTTCTCGTAAAAAAGCGATAATATTCCGACCGGGAGTCGTTGTTTTCGTCAATGTCAAGTTATGCCAGAGATCCCCTGTTTTGGTTAGAGATGATCAAGAAGGCCATGAAATGGTCAGAGAAAGCGCTTCCTGTTTGGAATCTTCTCAGGTTTTGGCCTGCCAAATGAGTTCTGTTATATTCACAGACGTTTTTTTATCCGGCCGTGCAAATACTGCCCCCTATCCCCAACAGGTTAAAATAGCGATAATATTCCAACCGGGCAACGTTGTATTCATTCAAAGACTGAAATAAAAAAATGGAGAAGTCTCGTGAACGTGCATCTCAGTCTCACTGTCCCCAGGCAGACCACTTACAAACTCTGCTGCTGTACTTTGCCCAGAGACAGCAGACACCCCATTCCACTTTCTGGAGGCTTTAGAGAGCCAATGGAAGCCTTAGAAAGTGCTACGTAACCCCAGAGATACTGTAGTTTCGATAGACAACCAAACGAAGAACTACAAATTCTGAGACTTGCCACTTCCTGCTTGGAATCTTCTCAGGTTTTTGCCTGCCATATGAGTTCTGTTATACTCACAGACACCATTCAAACAGTTTTAGAAACTTCAGAGAGTGTTCCATCCAAATCTACTAATAATATGCATATTCTCGTTTCTGGGCAAGAGTAGTAACCAGTTTAAATCGGGTACGTTTTTTATCCGGCCGTGAAAATACTGCCCCCTAGCCCAGACAGGTTAAAGTCACCCAGAACTGTGATGGGTGAGCCATCCTCAGGAAAGGAACTTATCAAGGCGTCAAGCTCATTGATGAACTCTCCAAGGGAACCTGGAGGGCGATAAATGGTAAGGATGTTAAGCTGGAATGGGCTAGTGACTGTAACAGCAAGGAATTCAAAGGAGGAGATAGACAGATGGGTCAGGGGAGAAAGTGAGAATGTCCAGTTGGGAGAGATGTGGATTCCAGTGCCACCACCCCGCTGACCAGATGCTCTCGGGGTATTCGAGAACACGTGGTCAGATGAGGAGAGACCAGTAGCAGTAGCAGTGTTTTCTGTGGTAATCCATGTTTCCGTCAGCGCCAAGAAGTCGAGGGACTGGAGGGTAGCATAGGCTGAGATGAACTCTGCCTTGTTGGCCGCAGATCGGTAGTTCCAGAGACTGTCGGAGACCTGGAACTCCACGTGGGTCATGCGTGCTCGGACCACCAGGTTAGAGTGGCAGCAGCCACGTGGTGTGAAGCGTTTGTATGGGCTGTGCAGAGAGGAGAGAACAGGCATAGACAGATACATAGTTGACAGGCTACAGAAGAGGCTTCGCTAATGCAAAGGTGATTAGAATGAAAATTAACTAAACAACCGGGGAAGCGAGAGAGCTGGGCCTCAATAACAAACCTTTCACTGAAACACTCAAATGTAACTCTTCCAACTTCCACTTTAGAAATTATAATTGATGTAAACTACAGTGGTTCAATGTTTCCAGGAATAGGCTCAAACTTATTTTATTCAGCTAGATAACTTGGTACAGTATTCTTCCGTGAAACCCACCCAGTGCACCGTATCCTATGACGCCGTAGCTAACTAGCATGCTAGCATCCAATAACACCTTTTTGTCACTCGCTTATGTTCACTCACCAGTTGGTATTGTTCTTGTGTACCAGTTTGTAGCCACATGGAATTGTCCTGTTCCTGGTTTTATTTTATTAAACATTGCACCTGCTTCCCAACTCACAGCTCCATTATTACAGGAGTCAAGTATTTCCCGGGTAATTTACCACTTGTTTCCAGCATAAATCATTGAGGACCAAAGCGCTTTTATATATCACTGTTACGGATACAGGTATCCTGTGTGTGTATCCTGTATGTGTGTGTTTCTTGTCTCTCCTTCTCCCCTCACAGGTGACAATCATCACTCCCCAATCAGTCATCAATCAGTCCCCAATCAGAAGACACCTGCTCCTCTTCCCTCACCCAATCACAATCCCTTTCCCTTGGTTTAAAACCCCAGTCAGTTGCAATCTCTCTCTAGCTCATTATCTCGCTAGCTCATTCTCACTCTGTGATCAATCTTTGTGCTCATTCGCTCTTGTGTCCAATCTCTATCTCCCTGTGTCTCTCTCTATCTCTGTATTGATCTCTTTTGTTTTTGCAACTACATGTCACATTTGTCCGGTAATCCTATGAGTATTGTTTTGTTGTTTGACTGTTTGTTTGTTTGGTGGGAAAAGGGGGTACCATGACAAGTCGCCCATGGGCATACATTACCCGTAGGAATACTGTGTCTAAGTACCCTAGTTAGAACTGGGCGGACCACCCACTGTATTTTTGGTTAGTTAGCTAGCTGTTGTTGAAATAGGCTAGTCTAGTTTAGGGGTGGTTTTGGATTATTGTTTCTTTGCTTGGGTCCCGCTCAGCCCCTTTTCTCACACCCCCCTTACCGTGTGTTTAAACAATAAACCTTTAGTGTTTGACGGTAGATTTCAGTTGTCTATGGTTTTTGTTCTCACTGTTACTTTTCACTATTATAATTTGCATGATTTATGTTACGGGTCTCAGTTCCATCTCCCCTAGACTGCAGGGCCAAAGGGATTCGTAACAATCACTTTATGTAATCTGATCTGTTTTATTTTCTTCAAATCTTACGCTAACAGCTTATGCTTTTTTGCAATTTTTCTTTCATAAAAGGTCAAATTGACATGGCGGTACTGTAGGCTATTTAACGAGTGCATGGTGGGTGGAGGAATTAGACAACACATTTATGGATAGACAGTACAGCCTAATTTTGTCTATGAAACAGGTATGCCTACCTCTTTCTTAAATAAGAAGAAATAGGCTCCAACACAAAGCCCTCTTGTTAGTTAATGAATTAGGCCTACGAGAATTTGCCTACTTTCCGCACTATGAGCTGTCCATTTCTGATTAAGTGTGCTCTGGTGGCTCCCGCTTCAAGTTTCAGCACCACAATGTAAGTTATTCGAATCTGGTTTATTGTGAGAGCAATAACTCCGATAAATATCATGGGCAAGAAAAACATTTGTTTTTATAAAAGTCAATTATAGAAGCACACTATCAAAGATGACCTATAGTCACGCTTCTCAGCTTGGTACTCTCCTTCTCAAACTGAACAAAACGTAGGCTAGTCCGTTTGCAAGATATTGGATTTCTGGGAATCGACCTGAACAGAATAATTTGACTTTCATCCTGAACTGCCACTGTAGAGCTACACAGCATAGCATTGGTTAAGCAGCAAACATGTTTTGATCAGCAAGAGCAGAGCAGGCCGGGGCTCAGGGTTGGAATATCCATTGCAGCGTGTCATGCAGCCTAGTTTAATTTACACCATTCCCAGCAGCGCAAAAGGAAGGAAGTGAATTTTCTTAGTAATATATCTGTGCTTCTCTGAGCATGTACTTCGTAGCTTATAGGCTAGAGAACACTTGATTGAGACCGCACTTCATATTGCGTGTAAAGCAGATAATCTGAGATGAGGGGTGGCATCTGTCATACATCAATATACACTGTATAGCCCAATAAGTAACTAATTCTGAAACACTGAGACATATTGACATTTCATCAATTATAAAATTACATGACTAGATAAAAAACAAACTCCCCTTGACTGAAATTGAAAAAGCATGATCCTCACCTGTTTTCCTCCAGGTAACCATTTCTGTATATTAGTTAGGCCCACTACGTTAACCCTTACATGCCTGAGACAATTAACATAAACAACCTATTAAAGTATTAATATTTAATTCCCAGGTATATTGTAGATACTGCTGCTTGTTATTATATATCTTCAGAAATTATGAGTGAATGTACCATCACTTCCCATTTGCAGAAGATTAATCTTCTAAACACTCAGGGCAACTTTCAATTAAATGTACACTGTAGCTAATTTGTCTACGATCAAATAAAATGTGTATACTTGCAGTTTTATTTTTTGATGTCCTTGGGTTTGGCCGTAGCTAATCACGAGTAGACAAATGAATTGCTTGCTCTGTTTTAATGGACCCGTGATATTTTGATATTTAGCCAATACATCTAACCTACAGATAGATGTAGGATCTTAAATTTGATCACCTTTGTTACTGAAAATGTTCCTGCACCGCAGGAAATGCAGATCTTCAGGATTTACATTAATGCTCTGAAAACCCACAGTTGTACTGTATTAATAGTATTGCACTTTTCATGTACCCTTATTTTGGCCAGATAATAGCCTTACCACCGATCAAGCAACATTATGGACTAATTCAAATGCTGTTGCTGCAGGATTATTTTGCTGTTATAATACATGACAAATTAGTTGTATGCAACTGTAATCAAGTTTTTAAAAATCGAATCAAATACAATTGTATTTGTCACCTGCGCCGAATACAAGTGTAGACCATACCGTGAAATGCTCACTTTCAAGCCTTAACCAACAATGCAGTTGAAGAAATAGAATAAGGATTGGACCCTTTTTTTCCTAATTTTCACCTAAAATGACATAACCAAATCTAACTGCCTGTAGCTCAGGACCTGAAGCAAGGATATGCATATTCTTGAAACCATTTGAAAGGAAACACTTTGAAGTTTGTGGATATGTGAAATTAATGGAGGAGAATATAACACATAATACAGTGAAAAAAACATGCATTTTTTTTGTACCATCTTTAAAATGCAAGAGATAGTAATTTATTATTCCAGCCCAGGTGCAATTTAGATGTTGGGCACTAGATGGCAGCAGTGTGTGTACAACGTACTAGACTGATCCAATGAACCATTGCATATCTGTTCAAAATGTTGTATCAAGACTGCCAAAATGTGTCTATTAATAACTTTTCAAGTTCATAACTGTGTACTCTCCTCAAACAATAGTATGGTACTTTAAATTGGGCAGTGTAGTTAGATTAACAAGAATTTAAGCTTTCTGCCTATATATGATATGTCAATGTCCTGGGAAATGTTCTTGTTACTTACAACCTCATGCTAATGTAATGGCTGTCAAATGGAGTAGACCAAGGCGCAGCGTGGTTAGTGCTCATCATGAATTTATTTGATCTGACCACTGAAACGACAGCCAAACAGTTCTGTCAGATAAGATATACTAAACAGAAATAAACCACCCACAAAACCCAAAGGAAAAACAGGCTACCTAAGTATGGCTCCCAATCAGCGACAACGATGTACAGCTGTCCCTGATTGAGAGCCATACCAGGCCAAAACAAAGAAATACAAAACATAGAAAAAAATGACATAGAATGCCTACCTTAGTCACACCCTGGTCTAACCAAAATAGAGAATAAAACCCTCTCTATGGCCAGGGCGTGACAGCTAATCGCATTAGCCTATGTTATCTGAACCATCCCAAGGGGGACCCACCAATCCTGTAGAGGTTTTTTAAGAAAATATTTACTAAATAAACTAAAGTGAAAAAACATAATCCAATCAAAAAGTAACAAGAAAATTACATAATAACGAGGCTATATACAGGGGTTACCGGTACCACAGGTTAGTCGAGATAATTTGTAAAGTGACTATGCATATATAAACAGCGAATAGCAGCAGTGTAAAAAAAAAGGCCCTTCCTCTGACACCGCCAAGTATACAGGTCCTGGATGTCAGGAAGCTTGGCCCTAATGATGTACTGGGCCATACACACTACCCTCTGTAGCACCTTGCAGTTGGATACCAAGCATTTGCCATAAATATCAGTGATGCAGACACAAAAGATGCTCTCAATAGTGCAGCTGTAGAATTATTTGTTTATTAAGGGGCCATGCCAAATATTTTCAGCAACCTGAGGAGGAATTGTCATATTCTTCACAACTGTGTTGGTGTGTGTGGACCATGATAATTCCTTAGTGTTGTGGACACCAAGGAACTTGAAGCTCTCGACGCAATGAAAGCACTTGTGCTGATTATAGACACTTAATAGCGTGTTTTTAAGTTTCAAAAGATTGCGACCTCCCGCCCTTTGCCCCACAATGGTTTGATCCACTGCCCCCACTCCCCTCTTTTCTATCGTCAGTTTATTCCAAGATCAGCATGCAGCTGTAATGCTTTGAAGTCCCTGTGATAAGGTTAGCGATAAACTGAACTCCAAACTGAACAGAACTACACTCTCTTCAACCATTGTCTTAAATATCTTTAATGGTCTCGTTGCAAAAGCTAAATTGTCGCTGCGGGACTTTGAAGCACCTGTGTGCCGATCTTGGAGTAAACTGACGATAGCAAAGACTATAGCAAACACCACAGAAACGGAATTGGTGCTTGCTAGCTCAGCAAATTCATCTATTGTGGAAAGCCAATATAAAACGAAAGCATAAACTATATTAAAATTACAAAAGGTTTTAGCATACGTTGTGTAAATGGTGAACTCCTACAGATGTCAACCCGTGTCACTGCAATCCGTTTCACATTTGCTAGCTGACTAGCTAGCCATCTTGTAGATCGAAGCCCATTATAGAATGATGATAGACATCTCCTACTGTAAATAACCTGCACACTGTGTGTGTAGCCAGCCAGCCAGATAGAAAAAAGATGGACATCAGAAAATGTTTCAGTACACCAAAATGCTTGGTAAGAAACCTAGTAGCCTAATATCTCATATACTAGTTGATAAAATGTTCATAAGAAAGAAGTGAAATACTAATGGAAATGTTTCAAATGTGTCATTAGGCATAGCAGGCAACAGATGGCACACAGACAGCAGAGCTGGGGACAGATAGGCAGGGACAGACTGACAGAGACAGGGAGTCTCAGGTAAGTTTGATGAGTCTTTGTTTGGCAACATTAGGAAAGGTTCTCTCTTTTTTGGACTTGTAAAATAGGGACATAATTGGACAATGCCATCGATACCCCCACTCTCAACTTAAACTGGTGACTGAACTAAGATTTTTAGGCAATGGTGTTGCTGTTGTGATTAATTGTGTAGTTTCTGGTACTGGTAGTTAGGAGTATGGCAAACACCTTATTTATTTTCTAGGAGACAGACTGAGTCAGTGAGGGTGGTGAAAGGGAAAGAGCCACGGAGAGAGACTTCAGAGGACAGTGTCACAGCCACGGCAGGACCAGGTGTCAACCTTGTTGCCAGCAGCACCAGTATAGGGGACAGTGGCACAGCATTGTCCAGTTACCTCAGTGATGATACAAAAGCATATCAGCCACACCCACAATTTATAGAACCGCAAACTCTTGCCAACAATGTGTTGACATTTCAAGAGAAATGGTTTCGCGATTTCCCCTGGCTACATTATAATCCATCAATATAAGGAGTGTTGTTTTTTCACTGTAGCCAAGCGTTTTCAAGCCAGCCATTATTTGGCCAAAGAGCAGATGCTGCCTTCATTAGTGCAGGATTTAGGAACTGGAGAAAAGCCATTGAAAAATTCACAGCACATCAAAACTGCCAAACCCACCGCCACTTTGTAACTGTAACAGCACAGCAACTAAATCCAATCAGTGTCCAGTTATCCAGCACGTGGGGTAAACAGCAGGAGGACGCAAGGCATTGCTTGATGAAAATTGTTAGTTCAGTGCGGCATGTAGTCAGACAGGGACAAGCCTTTAGAGGCCACACGGATGACAGTGGGAATTTATACCAGCTTTTGAAACTTAGGGCAAAAGTAGATGATCCTATTTTACTGAAGTGGTTAACAGAGCGTACCATAATGTACACAGCCCTCAAAGCACAGAAATAAATTCTGAACATCATGGCCAATACAGTCATTCGAAGCATTGCAGCTGAGATTAAGTCTCTTGCGATTGTACAATTTTCAGTAATTGTTGATGGTACTCAAGATGTCTGGTGCTGAACAGGAGAGTGTCTGCCTGCGTTATGTTGACCATGACCTTGTCCCTCACGAGGAGTTTATTGGGATATACAGGGTGTAGGAAACAACAGGCGAGGGCATTACGAAAGTGGCAACAGACGTGTTGTTTATTTGCCTTGAATATGGCAGGAAAATACACAGGTGCACAGGCAATTGTGAGGAGGCAGCAGCCATTAGCCCTCTATGTGCATTGTGTAAATCTGATTACACAGGCTGCCTGCTCAGCCTTCCCACTGATCCGGGATTCCCATTCTTGGGTCCATCAGTTAGGTGTCCTCTATGTCCAGTCAGGAAAGTTTAAGAGCAGGTTTGAATTAATTGCCACGTCCAAAGATACACATCTGACCACCCTGAAAACTCTATGTCCAACAAGGTGGACTGTGCGGAAGAGCTGTGCTAGGGCAGTATGAGCAGGTACTAAGCAGCCTAGAGAAGATGGCAAAAACTGCATCCAAGACAGCTTCAACTGCCAGTGGCTTATTTGAGCACTTCATCAAAGGCAAGACAGTGTTGGGCCTCACACTTGCCTCTGCTGTTCTTGGAGAGCTTGAATGCCTAAACATTTCACTGCAGAAGAAAACTCAGACTGTCTCTGGTATGCAGGCTGCAGTCGACTGTGTGCGGTCATCTCTTAGGGGCAAGAGAAATGACAAAAGCTACCTTGCACTGTATGAGAAAGCGACATCGTTATTTGGCTCCATTGAATCCATTGAGTCACACAGTGTTGGATGGTGTGGAGCTTCAGTTTGGCGACCGTTTTGACCAGGACAGTCTAAACATCCTGCAAAAGTTGGAAAGAGCGCTTCTCACGGGGGAGTTGGATGAGTCTCTAGATCAGTACCCTGAGCTGAACATAGATTATCTTTCAGTGCAGTTGCCTCTCTTTCGCAACAAATACCCCTGTAGCAGCAGTGGAGAGGCAGCAGAGGTCCTCAGGAGGCTTCCAGTGGAGGTGCGGGGGTTGACCAAGTTGAGGTGCTGATCAGAATTTTGTTTGTGGTGCCAGTGTCTTCATGTGAGGCTGAGAGGAGTTTCAGTGCACTTCGCAGGTTGAAGACTTGGTTACGGGCCAGCATGGGCCAAGAGAGACTGAATGGCGTAGTTGTCTGTAATGTACATAAAGACAGGCTGGACAGTCTCAAGAGGGAAAATATCTGCCAGCAATTTGTTAGATCCATTGAAACCCGCAAACATATGTTTGGTTCTTTTGTTCAGTAGTGTGTGTAGCAGTGGTTCTCAACCTTTTTCGGGTACTGGAACCCCTGCATATTTTGGGCAAAGCTGGCAAGGTTTTGAGTGGTTCTCAGGGACCTCCACCCCACTATATTATATGTAAAGTTACTGGAATCCTTACATTCATTGTACTTTTTTATTTCACGGACACCTTGCAATTACACCAGGGACCCCTGGGGGTCCACAGAACCCTGTTTGAGAAACCCTGGTGTATAGTATGATATTTGTTCTTTTGTTTAGTAGTTTTCAGTTTTTAGTACATGACAGTACACTTACTAATTATTTATTTTGTTATTTTACTTGAAATTGCATACTTTGTGTGCCATACTTGTCCATAGCTGTTGTTTGAAGAGTTGAGACACTGTCTTAACAATAAATAAGTATTTTAGAAGGACATTTTGGTTGATTTATTTGGGTTATTCATTGAAGTAGTTATTTCGCTTTTAGAACTGTACTTATTTTGAGCTTTTTGTTCTTGTAAAGCTATTGTAGTAGACTCAGGCCAGTGGCAGATATTTAATGACTATATAAATGTATCAGAAAAGGTCAATTCAATACTGAGACCAACTTTGCGAGGGTTCTCAGTGGAGATTATTTTAGATGAATCGCACCATGTTCATTGTATTTATGAAAACTGCAACCATGCACAGTGTACAGAACCATTGCCACCTACTGGCCTTTCTTGGTATTGCTTGTTGTAAACACATACTGGACTGATAAGGAACACTGCTATAATAATAATTATTATTATTAGTAGTATTATAACGATTTAAACATTTGAACAAGTTGGGACAACCCTTCAGTTAACTACCTATCAATTATCCAGTAGTAGTAATTATGGTTCCTCAATATACATTTAACATATCACAATGTAGGCAATGTGTTACAGCACTACTTTTGGTGTCCCCCTCAGGAATTGCTCTTGACAAAATGTCACGTACTTGTGCCCTCCAAAGTTTATCAGATTTTCGCCCCTGATTCTGCTCCTTAACTTAACTTCTTATGGGTCGTCCCACCTGGCCAACATCAGGTGAAATTGCAGAGCGTGAAATTCAAACTACAGTATTATAAATATTTCACTTTCATAAATTCACAAGTGTAATACATCAAAATAAAGCTTAACTTGTGTTAATCCAGCCGTGTCAGATTTCAAAAAGGCTTTAAGTCGAAAGCAAACATGCGATTATCTGAGGACAGCGCCCCGCATACAAACACATGAAAAACATTTCAACCAGGCAGGTGCGACACGAAAGTCAGAAATAGCGATATAATAAATGCCTTACCTTTGATGATCTTCTTCTGTTGGCACTCCAAAAGGTCCCAGTTACATCACAAATGATCCTTTTGTTCGATAATGTCCTTCTTTATATCCATAAAAACTCAGTTTAGCTGGCGCGCTTCAGTCAATAATCCACCCAGTTTCCCTCCATCAAACTGCATACAAAATGAATCTCAAACGTAACTAAAACTTTTCCAAACAAGTCAAACAACGTTTATAATCAAACCTTAGGTACCCTAATACGTAAATAAACTATAAAATTTAGGGCGGAGAATCATTAATGTCTTTACTGTCTTTACTTTAATGTCTTTACTGGAGAAAATTACCAAAGAACGCGCTCTCTTCCACGCGCTTGGAAACACTACAGCCAAAATGGGAGCCACCTAGAAAAACTCAAATTTCTGGCAAATTTTTCCAAACACCAGCCTGAAATGCTTTCTAAAGACTGGTGACATCTAGTAGAAGCCCTAGGAACTGCAATCTGGGAGGACTTGGCCTTATAATAAAAGTGATAGCCATTGAAAATAGTGGTTGGCTGAAATTGTTTTTTTTTGGGATGGTTTGTCCTCGGGGTTTCGCCTGCCATATCAGTTTTGTTATACTCACAGACATAATTTTAGAAACCTGAGTAACAGGCAGTTTACTTTGGGCACACTTTTCATCCGGATGTCAAAATACTGCCCCCTACCCAAGAGAGGTTAAAAAGGACTGTTCAACATTGGTCTGACCAATCGGAATCTATGATTCAAGATTGTTTTGATCACGTGGACTGGGAAATGTTCCAGGTCACCTCTGAGAATAATATCGATGTATACACTGATTTGGTGATGGTGTTCATCAGAAAGTGCATAGAAGATGTTGTTCCCACTGTGATGGTTAGAACCAAAAACTGTGGATAGGCATTCACAAAAAACTTAAAGTGCGAACCACTTCATTTAACTATAGCATGGTAATGGGGAACATGGGCATATACCAAAAGAAAAGCTACGTCCTCTGTAAGGCAATCAAAGGAGCAAAATGACAGTACAGGGACAAAGGGGAGTCACAATTCAATGGCACAGATATGAGACGTATGTGGAAGAGACTCCATACAATCATGGATTATAAAAAGAAAACAAGCCACTTCGCGGACACCGATGCCTCGCTCCCTGATGAGCTATACACCTTCGCCCACTTCAAGGAAAACAACATCGAGCCGCCAACGTGGGCCCCCAACGCTGTGTGCTCTCGTTCGCCATGGCCGTGGTGAGTAAGTTATTTAAGCGTGTTAAGCCCAGATTGCATCCCAAGCCAGGCCCTCACAGCATGTACAGATCAGCTGGCTGGAGTGTTTACGAGCATATGCAATCTCTCCATATCCCAGTCTGCTGTCCACACTTGCTTCAAGATGTCCACCATTGTTCATGTCCCCAAGAAAGTGAAGGTAACTGTATTAATTTACTATCGCCACGTAACACTTACTTCTGTCAATCAGAAGTGACTTGAGAAGCTTGTTAATTCTTCAGCGTTTCAATGCCTTTTCGGGAGTGTGGGGGGTGCTATGGTGACACATGGAATTGTTTTAAGATGCTCATAATATGGGTAATTTAGCTATTTGATATTGAATTTTAGGATGCATTTAGGTATACAAAGAAATATATGGCCTCCCGAGTGGCGCGGTGGTCTATGGCGCTGCATCGCAGTGTTGCGGCGTCAATACAGCCTGGGGTTCGATGTTTGGTTTTAAATATCAAAAGTAAATATACCAAAAGTAAATGTATAAATCATTTCAAATTCGTTATGTTAAGCAAACCAGACGGCACCATTTCATTTTTTATTTAGAGATAGCCAGGGGCACACTCCAACACTCAGACATCATTTACAAACGAAGCATGTGTATTTAGGGAGTCTGCCAGATCAGAGGCAATAGGGATGACCAGGGATGTTCGCTTGATAAGTGTGTGAACTGGACCATTTTCCTGTCCTGCTAAGCATTCAAAATGTAAGGAGTGCTTTTGTGTGTCAAGGATAATGTATGGAGCAAAAGGTACATTATTTTCATTAGGAATGTTGTGAAGTAAAAGTTGTCGAAAATATAAATAGAAAAGTAAAGTACAGAAACCCCAAATAACTCCTTAAGTAGTACTTTAAAGTATTTTTACACCACTGTACGGCGGGAACAAATTGCTTACACTTACCCAGTTGTCTCATATTCATGAAGAGGAGAGAACAACGGTAGAGGGAAGGGAACTTCCCTGAATGAAACACATATCCAGTCTTCTCCGGTCTACGCAAGTGCCTAGCCATGGGGGGCAGGGATTAGGGTTTGTTTCTGGACAGGTCCATAGTGAACTATATCAAGTGCTAAACCCTTTCTCCTGATAGGGTTTTGTATTCATGGGACTTGAAAAAATATATATTGTTATCTTGAACATGGTTTCTTTCTTATACATGTTCACATAGGTATTCCTCTTGAGATAACCTCTATGTAAGAATGCTGTTCATGCTGCTCATCGATTACAGCTCAGCATTTAACACCATAGTACCCGTTCTATCCCATAGTACCCTCCAAACTCGTCATTAAGCTCGAGACCCTGGGTCTCGACCCCGCCCTGTGCAACTGGTTCCTGGACTTCCTGACGGGCCGCCCCCAGGTGGTGAGGGTAGGTAACAACATCTCCACCCCGCTGATCCTCAACACTGGGTCCCCAAAAGGGTGCGTTCTTAGCCCTCTTCTGTACTCCCTGTTCACCCATGACTGCGTGGCCATGCACGCCTCCAACTCAAATCTTCAACTTTGCAGACGACACTACAGTGGTAGGCTTGATTACCAATAATGACGAGATGTCCTACAGGGAGGAGGTGAGGGCCCTCGGAGTGTGGTGTCAGGAAAATAACCTCACACTCAATGTCAACAAAACAAAGGAGATGATCGTGGACTTCAGGAAACAGCAGAGGGTGCAGTCCCCTATCTACATTGACGGGACAGTAGTGGAGAGGGTGGAGAGTTTTAAGTTCCTCGGCGTACACATCACGGACAAACTGAAATGGTCCACCCACACAGACAGCATGGTGAAGAAGGCGCAGCAGTGCCTCTTCAACCTCAGGAGGCTGAAGAAATTCGGCTTGTCACCAAAAACACTCACAACCTTTTACAGATGCACAATCGAGAGCATCCTGTCGGGTTGTATCACCGCCTGGTACGGCAGCTGCTCCGCCCATAACCGGAAGGCTCTCCAGAGGGTAGTGAGGTCTGCACAATGCATCACCGGGTGCAAACTACCTGCCCTCCAGGACACCTACACCACCCGATGTCACAGGAAGGTCCAAAAGATCATCAAGGACCACAACCACCCGAGCCACTGCCTGTTCACCCCGCTATCATCCAGAAGGCGAGGTCAGTACAGGTGCATCAAAGCGGGGACTGAGAGACTGAAAAACAGCTTCTATCTCAAGGCCATCAGACTGTTAAACAGCCGTCACAAACATTGAGTGGCTGCTGCCAACATACTGACTCAACTCTACCCACTTTAATAATGGTAAAATTGATGTAATCAATTTATCACTAGCCACTTTATATTATATAATGTTTACTTACCCTACATTACTCATCTCTTATGTATATACTGTACGCTATACCATCTACTGCATCTTGCCATCTGATGTAATTAAATATGTCACTAGCCACTTTAAACAATGCCACTTTATGTAATGTTCTCATACCCTACATTGTTCATCTCATATGTATATACTGTACGCTATACCATCTACTGCATCTTGCCATCTTGATGTAATGTATCACTAGCCACTTTACGTCACTTCATATGTTTTCATACCCTGCATTGCTCATCTCATATGTATATACTGTACTCTATACCATCTATGCATCTTGCCTATGCCGTTCGGCCATCACTCATTTATATATTTTTATGTACATATTCGTATTCATTCCTTTACACTTGTGTGTATAAGGTAGTTGTTGTGAAATTGTTAGCTTATATTACTTGTTAGATATAACTGCATGGTCTGAACTAGAAGCACAAGCATTTTGCAACACTTGCATTAACACCTGCTAACCATGTGTATGTGACAAATACATTTGATATGAAGTAGATAAAGAATGACTAAATACGTCAGTTTGATGTACAGTATGTACCATTCTGTGGATCAGTTTTGGTTCCAGTCCATACCACCTTGTTATCCAGTTAATGTGTTATTCATTAATAGTACATAGCAACACAGTTGGATTCACGTGAGTGAAATTGAAGATACACTTTAAGGGTTTGCTAACAGTGCATAGCTTTCCATTTATGTTGTAATTTCAACCAAGCTTGAGTGTAAGTACTTTAAAAAGACTGACAGTTATTGATGAGTCAGTGAAGAAGATATCTTAGGGAACTGTCAGTTTAAAGGGTGATTGGTGAAAATGAAATTATATTAAGCTATTTACAAAACTGTGTCAGAAATGTGGTCATAATTTGTCATCTTCCAAGTAAAAGTTTGACTAGATGGTGGAAAATATGTACAGTGGGGGAAAAAAGTATTTGATCCCCTGCTGATTTTGTACGTTTGCCCACTTACAAAGAAATGGTCAGTCTATAAATTTAATGGTAGGTTTATTTGAACAGTGAGAGACAAAATAACAACAAAAAATTCAGAAAAACGCATGTCAAAAATGTTATAAAATGATTTGCATTTTAATCCCTCCACATCTCAGGAGGGATTATGCCCCTCTCCTCTTTGCAGATCTTCTCCAAGTCATTAAGGTTTCGAGGCTGACGTTTGGCAACTCAAACCTTCAGCTCCCTCCACAGATTTTCTATGGGATTAAGGTCTGGAGACTGGCTAGGCCACTCCAGCACCTTAATGTGCTTCTTCTTGAGCCACTCCTTTGTTGCCTTGGCCGTGTGTTTTGGATTATTGTCAAGAGGAGTGAGTCAAAATCCCTCCTGAGATGTGTGCAAACCTGGTGGCCAACTACAAGAAACGTCTGACCTCTGTGATTGCCAACAAGGGTTTTGTCACCAAGTACTAAGTCATGTTTTGCAGAGGGGTCAAATACTTATTTCCCTCATTATAATGCAAATCATTTTATTACATTTTTGACATGCGTTTTTCTGGATTATTTTGTTGTTATTCTGTCTCTCACTGTTCAAATAAACCTACCATTAAAATTATAGACTGATAATTTCTTTATCAGTGGGCACAAAATCAGCAGGGGATCAAATACTTTTTTCCCCCACTGTATATATTTCATGTGTATAGGCATTAATATACATTTCCATCCCACTCAGAAATTTATATTAAATTTGATATGGCAAAGGTCTGAAAAAACTTACATCAAAGCCCACAAGATTGGAGAAATTTAAGACTTTATCCATGCAAAAAACATGTCCTCCTTTAACCTTTAAGTTAGTATACAGTATGTCTTAATAAGGAAATATACACATGAAGTCCATGATATAGACATTCATTTACTTTTTTCTCCCACTCTGAAATTTCCTTTAGATTTGTGATGGCAAAGCTCACAACAAATTGACATCAAAGTCCAACAAGTAAGTATAGAAAAACAGCATTTCACTCCAGACAGCATTTCAAACCAACCGCCCTCTCATCTCCTCCAATGAAGACTCCATGTCATGAAAGTTTAATGACCAAACATTTGCAGAGTCCTCTGAAGTATCAAAAATATAAATGAATGTGACTTGAATATCAAAAGAGGATGGAAGGAGATGATAAAATAAGTGAGTGTTTATTACTTTAACGCTCAGGTGTGTAAGAAACATGGAGAGACCGAGATATTAAATTGGAACTGACAGCATTTTAGCCACACGAAATCTTATTAAAAGCTGTTCAAATGCACCCCATGCAGAATATGACACAAAAAAAGAAAATCTGACAAACGAGCAGTTAGATATGGTCATTTTCACGTTTTCATAAATTCTTGGAATGTTTGGGAATTACGTATACAAAGGCATTTGTGAAAATACTATTGCAGTATAGAGTTGGAAAGTGACCAAGCTTTTGGACAATTAATAGACATTGCAGTAAATAAAACCTAATAAAAACATCCGTCTCGTCCAAGATGGAGTCTACACAGACCGATGCGCTACGGTCAATCAGAGCTACAGTTGGCCTGTCATAACTTCCGCTGAAGTCGGGTTCTCTCCTTGTTCGGGCGGCGCTCGGCGGTCGGCGTCGCCGGTCTTCTAGCCATCATCGATCCATTTTTCATTTTCCATGTGTTTTGTCTTGTTTTTCCTCACACCTGGTTTCAATTCCCTCAATTACTTGTTGTGTATTTAACCCTCTGTTCCACCCATGTCTTTGTGTGGGATTGTTTATTGTAGTGCTTGTGCACGTTCCCCGTGAGCGCACAACGGGTTATTTTTGTGCCCATTTATCTTGTTCTGGATGCCGTTGGTTTTGCTTAATATATCTCTGCTCTCCTGTGCCTGACTTCTCTGCTGCCAAATATGCACCCCGCTACATGGCCTTTATAAAAACAAGCCATTTGCCACATGGTATTGCCATCATTCACTTTGAACTGGTCTGTGTGTTTACAGGCAGTTGAAACTGCGCGACTTTAGATCAATTGAACGCATTCGCCAAAAGCAAAATACACATGAATGTATTTCTGAAAATATGTAAAGACCACAGGAGTTCTCTTACATTTGGGAACCTTACAGTCCTATTGATCAAACAACTATGAAAAGGTAGGCTCTCTCTCCCTCAGTTATGTACATGAACAACAGCTAATGCTAGCCAGAGCAAGATGAGCTAAAATCTAACTAGGGAACATTAGATAAACACAAACCTTTTCAGCTAGTTGGCTGTCAAAATTGCACTGATAAACGATGGGGAATTATAGCCTACTCATCCTTCTGCAGCTTGCCTGCCAATGTATGCTTGTCCCAACCAAGCACCCAAGCTAACTGGGCTAAAGTTGGC
The DNA here is from genome assembly GCF_965601325.2 of Salmo salar. Taxonomy (NCBI): domain Eukaryota; kingdom Metazoa; phylum Chordata; class Actinopteri; order Salmoniformes; family Salmonidae; genus Salmo; species Salmo salar. Next base: position 10,183,268 of record NC_138310.1, on the reverse strand, counting down.
TAGCTTGCTAGCTAGCTACTTCCAGACACAAATGTGAGAACACTGATCATTTTACTCACCATAGCAGAGCTGGTTAGGCAGTTTACATGTTATCTAGAGTGTTTGTGAATAACTATAACTTTTTTGCCTACGTTAACTGACACCGCACACCTTCAGCGGGTGTTGCATGTTCGTATATTCATCAGTTATTTTGCGCTCTGGCACACTCAGACGAGAGTGCTCTGAAATCGGAATAGATAGCCACAATGAATTTGCGAATGGAAGAGAATGAATTTGCGAATGGAAGAGATATGTTAGCGCATCTGGACATAGTAGTATTACTATTGTACTATCTGGACAAAAGGAACACCTAGGAGAGACTTCTTTTCATTGACTACAGCTCAGCGGTCAACATCATAGTGCCCTCCAAACTCATCACTAAACTAAGGACCATGGGATAAAACACCTCACTCTGTAACTGGATCCTGGACTTCCTGACGGGTCGGCCCCCAAGTGGTGAGGGTATGCAACAACACATCCGCCACGCTGACCCTCAACATGGGGGCCCCTCAGGGGTGCAAGCTTAGTCCCTTCCTTTACTCCCTGTTCACCCACGACTGAGCTGAGCTGCACGACTCCAACACCATCATTAAGTTTGGAGACAACACAGCAGTGGTAGGCCTGATCACTGACGATGATGACAATGTGGTGCCAGGACAACAACCTAGCCCACAACGTCAGCAAGACAAAGGAGCTGATCTTACTTCCTCGGTGTCCACATCACTAAGGAATTATCAAGGTCCACACACACCAATTCAGTCATGAAGAGGGTACAACAACACCTCTTCCCCCTCAGGAGGCTGAAATTATTTGGCATTGGCCCTCAGTTTCTCAAAACGTTCTACAGCTGCACCATTGAGATCAGCTTGACTGGCTGCTGTCAAGGGTGTGTACGGGAGGCGAAGTCAGGTGCAGGAGAGCAGAGTATAGTGAACAGGCGCACTTTAATTTTGTTCCACAAAATATAGCACATAAAAACAATAACATGCCAAAAACACGGAACATGGCAAAAGTAAAGCGCCCGACAATAATCCACATCACAAACAAACAATTACACACAGAGATATGGAGGGGAAACAGAGGACTAAATACATGCAGTAATTATGGAATGAAAACCAGGTGTGTAATGGAACAAGACAAAACCAATGGAATATGAGAAATGGAGTGGCGATGGCTAGAAAGCCAGTGACATCGATTGCCGAACGCCGCCCGAACAAGGAGAGGAGCCGACTTCGGTGGAAGTCGTGACAGCTGTAGCTTGGTATGGCAACTGCTTGGCATCCGACTATAAAGCGCTGCAGAGATTAGTCCGTACAGGCCAGTACATCACTTGGGCCATTTCCCTGCAATCCAGGACCTCTTTATCAGGCAGTGCAGAAGAATGCCCTGAAAATTGTCAAAGACTCTAGCCGCCCAAGTCATAGACTGTTCTCTCTGCTACTGCATGACAAGTGGTACTGATGCTCCAAGTCTGGAACCTACAGGACCTTGATTAGCTTCTACCCTCAAGCCATAAGAATATTAAATAGCTGAGCTACTAGCATGCCCCTGTGTCCCATGTAAGCATTTTCTGGTATCTCTCTGTGTGCGTCTGTGTGTGTGTGTCCGTGCGTGCTTGCTTGTATGCGCGTGTGTGCGCATTGCATGCGCTTGTGTGCGCGTACGTGCATGTGTATGAATGTGTGACAGTGAGGGAGAGAAAGAGTGGAAAAAATTTGAAAACATATATAGCAAAAATAACTTGCAGTGCAACAGCAAAGCAGATTTCTCCTTCCCCTCCTGCATAAGAACTTGGACGAGTTGGTGGTCACAAGATAATTTAAATAAAATAGTGTGGTGAGGAAAAGAATGTACTTTGCCTGCCACCCTCAAAAAGCTGCCTCAGTGACCCAACACAAAAACATGGACGATTAAAAACCCTGCTTCTGCTCTCCAAATGCTGCATCTGTCTCTGGTAGCTGTCCTCACTCGTGTTCTCATCTGCGGAGGTCAGGCCACCCATGACCCCTGGGCTGGCCAGGTGCCCTCGGGCATGGGCCGCTTTGCCGCCAGTTGCTCAACCATCCGCTCAGATGAATGGTCTTGGCTGCTTCCAGGCTTTTGATCTATCTGCCCTGTTTTGTGAGAACAAGAAGCGCTCATGCCATTGCCAATTTTGTTCAACACCAAGCCTGCTCTGAAACAACGGCTGTTAAACTCCCCCGGGTTTCAGGTACAGGGAAGACAGAACTGCATCAGTGGTTTCCAACACCCAGTAGGAATAATGATGTTATAAACATTAAAATGGATTATTGTGCAATGTCCAAGTAAAAAAATGTATTTGACAATGGGTTAAGTCTCCAATGAGGGATTAATGATTTGGTCTCTCCCTCTCTCTCTCCTATCTCACCCTCTCTCCCTCAAATATATAGGGCCAATACATCTTGGTACTAAAATATCTAATAATAGGAAGTGTTGTTGTGTTGGGGTTGTCTGTTGTTCCTGTCTGTATCAGTTGGCAGGGCTCTTTATAGCAGCTGATCTACTGCTGGATTATTAATTGCTCTGTCACGACTTCCGCCGAAGTCAGCTCCTCTCCTTATTCGGGCGGCGTTCGGCGGTCGACGTCACCGGCTTTCTAGCCATCACCGCTCCATTTTTCATGTATCCATTTGTTTTGTCTTGTTCCCTGCACACCTAGTTTTCATTCCCCAATCAATCTACGTGTATTTATTCCTCCGTTCCCCATCATGTCTTTGTGAAAGATTGTTTGTGTTACATGTTTGTTGTTGACGCGCCAGACTGGTTTGTTTTTTCCGTGGTATTTCACGAAGATGTTTATTGTTAAACATAATTCTTGTGACTGTTTTGCACGTTTTGCACTTTTGCCTCAATAAAGTGTGCGCCTGTTCACAAATCTCTGCTCTCCTGCACCTGACTTCGCTACCAGTACGCACACACCTGACATGCACTCTGTGCTGAGCATATTGGCCTTCATGGCCTGCCAGTTCAGTGATGATGGAATTCAGTTGTAACCCTACAACGTCAAAATGCATAACTCTTATTTGCCTTATAAGCAAGAATAGATTGTCCTAGATAGTGTTTGTTGACTTTTTGCATGGATCTTCAATTATTTTCACAGGAGCAATTGAAATTTGATTCCACCTTCTTTTAACTGTGGAAAATATCTAGAAATTGACATTTGTCTATTTATGTAGGTCTGTGTAATGATCGCAACATTTAAAAAAAATCCTAATTCAAACTGTACATTGACATTTTTGAACGAGCAATGTACCCTAGATCATTGAAAAAGCATTTATATTATTTGCCATTAATGGTCATTTGCTAAGATGCATCATATTTAATCATTGCATATTACTGTGTGTCTATCCATCTCTAACAATTCATTTCTCTTCACTCCTCTGACCATCTAATCCACCTACTTTATGTAACCCATGAAACCGTGATAATGCTTTTTCGATTCCATTCCGTCCTTTGATGTCTCTCAAATAGCTCACATTTTACAAGCCTTATAACTCACACATTATTGTATCCCCATATGGTGTGGAATGGTGACCTGAGTGGAAATCTATGGAATGGCAGTGGACTATATTACAATGACCACATTTGAAATTACACAACATAATTACACATTTGAATATATCTAGCTGTGGTGAAAGCAAATTCTTAAATATCAAGATTAAAATGATTGTCACAGCCCAACATTATAACCCTGCCACACTCAATATATACAAATTTGCATAGGGGGACAAAAGTGTCACAGAGTCTGTATTCGTGCGTATGTGCGCGTGCAGGCACGTGTGTGTATTGGGATGATTAGGTTGTGAATCATCAAAGCCACTAAACTAGGTGATCGTGAAACATAATTTACTTTTTATATGAGATATTTGCAGGGAGCGACTATTTCTACAAATTAAACTCAATATAACACAGATGAAATGTAATTAGGTAATTGCCAAAATGCTATGCAGTCTGTTGCAGGCACATATATTTGGGATTCATGGTACATGTTTTCCTTTGTTTCACATGAAGTCTTTCCCCAAAACCTAACAACAGGAACGACCATCTGGAGCTGGCAGAGAAAAGATCAGAGAAAAGTTTGAAGATCCAGATAAGTTGACGGTCACACTTTATTTGAATAGTCTATCTGTAGATACTCTACAGATGGTCATACTGTCAACAAACTATCTGTTGATAAGCAACTGCTTGCTAAGGATACAGTTAGGGTAAGGTTTAGAATAAGGTTAAGTGTTAAGGTTAGAATTAGGGCTTAGGTTAGTAGATAGATTGTTGAAATGTTATTGATAGTCTGTAGATTTTATTTGGGTAGAGAGACAGTGGTATTGTTGACTGCCTCTGGTTACAACCGACACACCCTCTCCCGTCACTGTCACATTAACCTAAAATAGGCTATTCCTAGCAGTTTAACAGGCTATTAAGCCTGTGTTCCCAATAGCGAGGATGTAAAAGTAGATTTTGGGGTTAACATAGGTGGTTTAGCAGTAGAGGCAAACCCTCCACATAAAAAGCCTAAATATGGCCTCTTGATAGCGACCTCCCTTCTCCTGTATTCAGCCAGCCAACACAAATGGACTCTTTGCCTAGCGTTTGCAGCACTAAATGGCTATTTGTTGTTTTTGTACTATCTTCTGTGTTCCAATGTTAAAACTGGGTGCAATAAGGATCATGTGTGCTCAGTTTTGTTCTTTAAACATTGAGCCAGGATTAAACACAAGTTAGCATTCCATTCACTGTGAACAGGTGTCGAATGCAGCTAATTTCCATTCCGTTTGAGACTGAATGCAAACTACATTTGGGGAGTATTTCTTAATTGTTACATTCTCTTAATTTAGGGAAGCTCAAGTTCATTCCAGAACCCGATCATTTTGTGGCCAACATTGTCTCCAGTGTGAAGTAATGTTTTTGAATAGCATCGCTTTAATGCTGGTACTGAAATGTCATACAGCGTAAAGCAACTCCTTTACAATTTTCTCAGTGGGCCTCTTCTGCTGAATCAAAGGGGTGGAGGCCAAGTGATTATGGCTACTCAAAGTTGCATCTTTATCTTGTAGAATTGTTCTATAACTCAGTTGTGATTTCTAAGTTTTTAATATTGATAAGAAAATAACAGTATTACCTCTTTTACAAGTCTTATCATAACACTACTCTGCCCCTGAATGCTACCCATATCCGGTAGAAAAGACGCTGCTCAATATCAACAATCCTATCTTGTGATTTCCAGCGTGTAACCAGAGATTACATGCTGGAGATAAAAAAAATACAAAAAATGCATGAAAATTGCAATCAGATGGAACTGGGATAGGCTGAAGTGTCATTGTCCTGAGACAAGGCTAGGGACGTATCTTTAATTGAAAAGAGAAAGGAGGATAAAAACCTTTTCCAGAGATAAGCTGAGTGGGCGTTTTCATCTTCTTTCACCTCTGTCCACTCATTTTCCCTCCTCCACCCTCATTATTTATTTATCTGCTGTTTTTGTCCAGACTGTATTTTGGTTTCTGTATTGTGTACTGAATTACTGGGGACAGATATTTGACTAGAATGCTTGCCTATAGTGGCTCAGTCAAGCCGATATAGTAATGTCAGTCAGTGTGTGTCGTTCCTTGCTCGCATAACTAATCAACATTCAAAATTCACAGAGTTGGTATTTTTGTATTGTAATGACTCTTACCTAGGTACGCTCAATACAATCTCACCGAAGTGTAAAGCCTATTGGAGCAAGTTTGCTTACGGTCTGAGTAACCCGAGTTGCACTACTGCTGTCCACTACAGTACGCTCAGTGACCAGTTACCCATCCACTGCTCTCACTGTACGCTCAGTGACCAGTTACCCTCTCACTGCTCTCTTTATCAGAAAAGTAATTCCCTGACTTACTGTCACGGAATCATTGGTGCCAATGAGTGCACATACAGTATCATCCATCAGGCAAATGACAAAATATTAATTCTGGCCTAACGAGCTGTTCGTGTTCTGTGGTATCGAAGCGGGCCACATGGCTTCGTGATGCGGTAATGAGGAGCGATGGCTGGGGCGAAAGGAGAGGCTGAGCAGGAGAGTGAAGGCTGCTAATCTCCTCCTCGCCTGGAACGGGAGATAAGAGACAGATTGAGATTAACAATGTCCAGTCTATTTAAGCACTCAGAACAGCCGCTAACTTCCTTAATGGCACATCACAGAAGAGGGGGAGGGAGAGATCATGTGTAATGCACAAACCGGGAGAAATGCTTGTCATCCCTCAGAACATGTCTGTGTAGATATGTATTATTTTTGTTCACTCTCTCCACGTCTCCTTCTGTACAGCCTCTCCATCCTTCTATTGTTCCTCCTATCCATCACTCTTTAGTGACTAAATGTCAACACCTGGCTCCATGGAGACTCAATTCTCCTAGAGAGGTTTCAAAGGTCAGCTATTTTCACGTCGCCAAGGTTATACTGCAAGTATGTACCGGAAAGTATTTTCTCCTTCAAAAATAGATAGAATATTGCTTTACATTCGTAGGTGGGGGATCAAGATAGCTCTTGATATCAGAAAGTGGCTAATGCAATGCAATGCAATCATTCATTAATTAATACCCAGGGTTGGGGAGTAACAGATTACATGTAATCTGTTAAAAGTAACTTATTACAACAACAAAAAAGAACGAATACGTTACATTACCAGCACACTGTAAATTCACTGATTTATATGATTGAGGGCAACACAATACTGGTGAAGTAATTGTGCGACTAGAACGTTTATTTAATTTGACTGCACAGAACTTTTATTTTATTATTGACCTGAACAGCATAACATGTTTTAAGGTTTGTGATATTAGTTTTTGCAAGAGGTAAACCCAATGAGTTTGCAGCCGTTTGGCGATAAACATGACAGATGTCATCGACATGGGTAATGTGCTATATGTCATTAGTAAAAAATGTCATTCAATGTGGTGGTCTTCAGTTGTCAAAGTTGATAGCTAGCTAACTTTTAGCATTTTTACAAACAGTCATCTGATGTTGGAAAATCTTAAATGTAGAAAGAAGAAACACATCATGGAATGTATCTTGGGTGGTTGGAGCCATGAATGTTGATTGGCTGACAGCCGTGGTATATCAGACCATATACCACGGGTATGACAAAATATTTATTTTTACTGCTATAATTACATTGGTAACCAGTTTATAATACCATTTGTGGTATATGGCCAATATACCACGGCTAAGGGCTGTATCCTTGCACACCGCATTGCGTCATGCTAAGAACAGCCCATTGTATAATGGCCATATACCACACCTCCTCGTGCCTTATTGCTTAAGTATATACGAATATTTACCAAGAAGTTAGTTTTCGAATCAACTGCTTTGAATCATTCAAATATCTTGGCGCTTAGCAAGTAAGTCAATCAGATGCCAGCTGAGCGTGAAAGTTCAGTTGCCTTGGCTGTTCATGAGGTACCAGAGAACCTGTTTAATCTCATAGAAGAGGGAAAGGACCTGAACATGAGTGCAGCTTGTCACGGTAAGTAAAATCTTTAAATGTATTCCTTTATAATTATAGAATACTTCATTGAGGTTGTCAATTGTTTTAATATATAGAATTTTCTAAAACATGTCTTCAAAAACAAATTCGCTAGGCTAGCTAGTTAACGTTAACTTAGCCAGTGCAGTGCACAGTAACGTTAGCTAGCTCGCTAATTTGGTTCACTAACTTAAATGTGGCCGCTGCACTGATGCAATCATTCTTTGCCTTGAGGTTTGAATACAATTATTTGAGCCAGTTAGCTAGCTGTTCAAGGTGGTTAGCTAGCTAACGTTAGCTAATTTAGCACTAGCTAATGACTGCTGTGCGAGCACTGTTCTCGTCCTCTCGCACTGTGTGTGTTTGTGGCTGTTATTGCTCATCTTCACTTAATCCCCTGATTTAAATCGAGTAGTTAGCCAATTTAACAAACATTAAGTGTGTGAATGTAGCAAGAAGAAGATGCATGGTCAGCAACTTCTTTCCTTATTGCCAGTATTCAGTATAGCCATGTGCTCTGTCCCCTTCTTTCACATCCACAATAGAATGTACTCAATACAATTCAGAGCCGATCTTAGAAATATGAAAATGCAGAAACATTTTCTAAATGTTTGGGCATGCCAAATGTAAGCAAATTATTTGATAGTCAGAAAGGGGAATCATGGCTAGTTTAATCTGTTGCATCTGATAATTGTCATATTTAAAACCACTCCACTTTTACCTTTCCACAGATTTGGCTAACCAACATTACTTCAACCACATGGCTGGGTCAAGCTACCAAATGACTAAAGGTAAACCTGTGATAGAGACATTTTCCACTAAACAATAATCTTGCATGTGTATTTAAAAACATGATTTATTTCACATTTAGCTACCATAATTTTCGGACTATTAAGCGCACCTGAATATAAGCTGCACCCACTGAATTTAAAAAAATATATTATTTTGAACATAAATAAGCCGCACATGTCTATAAGCCGCAGGTGCCTACCGGTACATTGAAACAAATGAACTTTACACAGGCTTTAACGAAACACGGCTTCTAACAAAAATAAATAGGCTTTAATGAAACACGGCTTGTAACAAAAATAAATAGGCTTTAACGAAACACGGCTTGTAACAAAAAAGAAAAAATTAGCAGTAAGCTTTAGTTGTCTTTTTGCACTGAGTCAATTCCTCACGCTGGTGTTTCCAACGTCTTATCATTGACTCATTAAGACCAAGCTCCCGTGCAGCAGCTATATTTCCTTTTCCAACAGCCAGATCAATCGCCTTCAACTTAAAAGCTGCATCATATGCATTTCTCCGTGTCTTTGCCATGATGAGGGTGACAAAATGACTACCGTAATCAGAATGATGGGAAGTTTGAGAGCGCTCGATTTAATCTAAACGGTAAACAAATAAGTTGTTTGACCGTAACCCGTTCGGCAATTTCATTGGTCTAATGAAAGCTTCATGCCGCCAAAAAACTGAGCACGTCACAGAATGTGTTTTTTTGGAAGAAAAAAAATGAAAGCAGGAAAAATCCATATATTAGCCGCGTCATTGTTTAAGCCGCGAGGTTCAAAGCCTGGGAAAAAAGTTGCGGCTTATAGTCCGGAATTTAAGGTAATTATTGAGTATTTCACATCCTTTGTATTTCTATTAACTAATTCCTTGAGTTATTATTACAGTGCCACTGAAGAATGGGTTGGAACTGTAAGCTGTCTGCCGCCTAATCTCACTCCAGACATTTGTTTGTAGCACAATCATTATTCTAGGGTCAGTCCACTTCCATGTCTCTAAAATGATTGTATCTGCACATTCCAGTCAACCATTGCCCTCTAAACGAAAGAGCGGAAACTTAAAGTGATCTCATCTAAGGTGAAAATTAATAATAACGCACATAGTACAATACTCTCAGCATCTTCATTGCACTGTGTTCTGCTATGATCATGTGTAGTGACAAATGTCTGTTTTTGCATGTTATCAGTTGGAATTGGAATTGGAATAGTTAGAATTTACTGGGGCTAAAGTTACTTTGAACTTGATCTTTTTCAAGCTTGCACCTCTGTTTCCAGTTGACACTCGGCACTAATTACTTGTGTGCACATTTATGAATAGATTGATTCCCTTTATTTCACATCTTCAGACTGAGTTTATTTTGAAAATATCCTCCATAAGTCTGTAGGAAAAATCTATAAAAAAGACCTCCTTATTGTCACGTCCTGACCCTGGTATGAGGTCATTTTTCCCTAGTAGATTGGTCAGGGCGTGACAGAGGGGTATTTTGTCTATGTGTTTTCTGTTTTCTATGTGGGTTGTATAGAGTTTCATTCTATGTTGTCATTTTCTATGTTGTGGCCAGGAATGGTTTCCAATCAGAGGCAGCTGTCTATCGTTGTCTCTGATTGGAAGCCATAGTTAGGCAGCCTGTTTTTCATGGGGTTTTGTGGGTGGTTGTTTCCGTTTGGTCTAGTGTACCTGACGGGACTGTTGTTGGTCGTTTTGTTATTTTGTTGTTTAAGTGTATTCATTAAAGAAATAGAATGAGCACTATACATGCTGCGTCTTGGTCTCCATTCAACGACCCCTTGACAGAACCACCCACCGTAAAAGGACCAAGCAGCGTGAGAGAAGGTACCTGGAGTCGTGGACGTGGGAAGAAATCCTGGATGGGAAGGGACCCTAGAGCCAGGCTGGGGAGTATTGTCACCCGAAGGAGGAATTAGAGGAAGCCAAGAGGGAGCGACGATATTACGAGGCGCTATATCCTCCAATAGGCAAGGCGGAGAGGCAGCCCACCCCCCAAAATTTGGGGGGGCATACGTGGAGTTTGTCGAGGTCAGGGGGGAGCCCTGACCTAACTTCCCGGGCATTTCGGAGAGAGCCATGGAGTAAACCGGAGCCAGTCAGGGAGTCAAGCGCGGAGCACGACGCTAGATTCCGGAGAGAGGTACTGGCGGAAAGGGCACGGCGGAGCAGGCGCGCGCAGAGGGGGCGATGCGCACTATGTCGCCCATACGCACTCACAGTCCGGTGAATTGGCCAGCAGCCAGGAAAAAGTGCGCCAGCTCAATCTATCTGGCCTCCAGTGCGGCTCTTCGGCCCAGGATACCCTACACCTGCTCCACGCACGGTACCCCGCATTCTCCAGCACAGCCCAGTTCATCCTGTGCCAGCGCTCCGCCCAAGCCGGGCTAGAGTCAGCATCGAGCTAGGACGGGTTGTGCTAGCCATAAGCACCAGACCTCCGGTGAGCCTCCATGGCCCAGTTTATCCTACGGCTGCTCCACACATGGTACCCCTCATTCCCCAGCACAGTCCAGTTCATCCTGTGCCAGCGCTCCGCCCTTGCTGGGCTAGAGTCAGCATCGAGCCAGGACGGGTTCTGCTAGCCGCAAGCGCCAGACCTCCAGTAAACCTCCATGGCCCAGTACGTCCGGTGCCTGCTACGCACACTCTCCCTCCAGTGTGCACCCATAACCCGGTACGGCCGGTGCCTGCTGTGAGCACTCGGCCCTTAGTGCGTCTCCCCAGTCCGGTGAGACCGATTCCTGCTCCACATAAAAAGCCTCCAGTGATAATTCGAGGGTCTGACGCCTGTAAGGATGATCCAGGGCACTAAGCCTCTAGTGATGATCCATGGCCCGGAGCCTGTAGGGACATTCCATGGCACGAAGCCTGAAGAGGTAATCCATAGCCCGGAACCTGAGGAAAGAATCCTTGGCAAGAAGCCTGGTGGGGTTCTAAATCGTCTGAAGCTTGTAAGGATAAACCATGGCACGATGCCTGTTGGAATAATCCACGGCCCGGCACCTGTAGTGAGAATCCAAGGTAAGAAGCCTCCAGTGATGATCCTTGGCGCGGAACCTATAGAAATGATCCATGGCATGGAGTCAGCAGCAACGGTCATTAGTCCAGAATGATTATGACGCCTCCTAGTCCGGAGCCTCCGGTGATGCTGTTCCGTCCGGAGCCTCCAGCGACACAGTTCAGAGCCTCCAGCGACGCTCCTCAGCCCGGGGCCTCCAGCGACGCTTCCCAGTCCGGGGCCGCCAGCGACGCTTTCCAGTCCGGGGCCTTCAGCGGAGGTCTGCAGCCCAGAGCCTTCAGCGGCGGCTTGGAGGTCGGAACCTCCAGCATTGGTCTACAGCACAGTGATTCCGGTAAGGATCTACAGTCCGATTCCTCCAATAATGATCCACAGGCCTATGTTACAGAAGCGGAGGGATCTGCGGGCGGAATGGAGGTTATGCCCTGAGCCAGAGCCACCTCCGTTGCTGGAGGATCAGGAGAAGAGGAAGGTTATGGGTGGAGAACATGAGCCGCCATAAACTGTTGTCACCCTCCCTTCCCTCCCTTTGTGTTTGGGGTTGTTGTTGTTGGGTTTTTTGGTTTGGGTGCAGTCGGAGTCTGCACCTTTGGGGGAGGTACTGTCATGTCCTGACCCTGGTACGAGGTCATTTTTCCCTAGTAGATTGGTTTTCCGTTTTGTTCATGTACCTGATGGAACTTTTGGCTGTCGTTTTTGTTATTTTTGTTTAAGTGTCGTCATTAAAAGTAATATGAGCACTTTACACGCTGCGCCTTGGTCTTCTCTATATGACGCCTGTTACACTTATCTCCTTTGCTCTACTTAGCTGTCTGCACAGGCCTAAGGTGCTAGCAGAGATTTGGATATAATGACGAGATGCTTATGTCTCCCCACAAACAATGGGATTCGTTGTCCATAGAGCGGAATGGTGGGCTGTCAAGCTCCCGCCTATTCCTTTCTTTGGATTGGTGGATACATCTTGTTATTTTTATATTTTTGGGAATATTCGATGAGGGGTGTTGAGGTCAACCACTTGTATTCAATGGAGAGAGATGCTATGCTACTAGCCTCATGTCATGCATATGCATAGCCATCTCAGGGATGTCGGGTTTCCTACTTATCAGTACACTTGTAGCATTACGAAACTTGTATTCGATCAAATAAACCTCACATAGCAAATAAGCCATTACATTTTAAACTCTCTCTTATTGACCTCTTTTGGCCCATATTCCTAATGCTTGGCCTCTTCCTCTCTTGCCCTAGGCAACCTGTTTACCCTTTATGGAACAGGGGCAGTTTGAAGTTGACCAAGTGTAACTCTTCTGCTTTTTGAGTATACTTAACTCACAGTTTTGTATTTAATGTTTATAATTGAGTTCAGGCTAATGGAAAATTTTTAGATCATCCGTTTCCTAAAATGTTTTAAGTAAACTTAGTTACATTTGAGTAATGGTAAATTACAATTTCTATGTAAGGTGGACTTAGTTAAACTCAAACATTTCAAGTATTGCAACTATATACTGACAGTAAGTGACTGACTTAAAAAGATTGTCATATTCACTTCACCATATTGATTTATTTTAACTAGTGATTTTTATGTAGCGAAATAAAGTTGAGTTACATGAAAATGTAAGTATACCTCACTCAAAAACAGCATTTGTATTATTCATTTAAAAGGTAGTACTGCTCACTTAAAACAATTTTTATAGCTTAACTGCATATTGACACCTTTTGTTTTCTCAATGACATTCAAATCGGCATTGAGAAAGGTGCAAGTTTGTTCCGCCTGAGTGAGTCTGACAACAAGTCAGACACACCAACTGCGTTCGATGGATCGTGGGAAAAGAGCAGGAATAGGTTTTTATAGGCTGCAGTGCAGGTTATGTCTTCCAATGGTGAAGAAGTGTAGGCTAAACTGCCTATCAATCATTGTTAATGCAACCTGTGGACAGCCAGTGAAATATGTGGTCTTGCAACAGCTGTATAGTGCGGATCCCAGCCTATGGATTCACCTAAAAATTGAGGAAGTTCCTCCTTTGTAAACTCTGTGATATTGTGCCGAATAAGGCTTTTATTGCTCATTCTAATTGGTGCTGAACCCCCCAAAAAATCCAAAGGCCTAACGGGCACATGCTTAAACTCGAACACTTTTGATAGACTTCAATAGCTGAAATTATCGCGATATCAAAGTGTCACCCATAGATATTCTATAAAATTAATTAAATATTCAAATCCAATTGTGTCACCAACAAAAAATTAAATATGAATACATTTTTTCACATCATGCAAATAGCACTTTTCAATAGTGCTCACAGCATGTGTGATGATGGGGCGGTGAGTCGGAAGCATGTGAAATGTTTTAAAACAACAAAACCAAGAACATGACACTAACATCAATACACAAACAATACCAAGTGGTGAGTGAACATGGGAGAGTGACATGCAGTATAAAGGGGAGGAAATGATGAAGGTAATGGAGTCAGCCGGAGGAGAGGAGCAGGAGCAGATGTGACAGCATGCCATTCCATGAGAACAGAATTTATTTTTCCAACATGTTTTAAAGCAATGAGCCCAATCAGTCCTCCACAACTGAAACTTACCGTAAATTCCGGACTATAAGCCGCAACTTTTTTCCCAGGCTTTGAACCTCGCGGCTTAAACAATGACGCGGCTAATATATGGATTTTTCCCGCTTTCACATTTTTTTTCTCCAAAAAAACACATGCCATGACGTGCTCAGTTTTTTGGCGGCATGAAGCTTTCATTGGAAATGATAGATTTTGGTTTTTAAATGTACATTTACAGTGCATTCGGAAAGTATTTATACCCTTTGACTTTTCCCACATTTTGTTACGTTACAGCTTTATTCGAAAATGGATAAACAAAAAAAACATCCTAATCAATCTACAGTACACACAATACCCCATAAGGACAAAGCGAAAACAGGTTTTTAGAAATGTTTGCTCATGTAATACTTTTGTTACATAAGTATTCAGACCCTTTGCTATGAGACTAAAAATTTAGCTCAGCTGCATCCTGTTTCCATTGATCATCCCTGAGCTGTTTCTACAACTTGATTGGAGACTACCTGTGGTAAATTCAATTGATTGGACATGATTTGGAAAGGCACACACCTGTCTATATAAGGTCCCACAATTGACTGTGCATGTCAGAACAAAAACCAAGCCATGAGGTCGAAGGAATTGTCCGTAGAGCTCCAAGACAGGACTGTATCAAGGCACAGATCTGGGGAAGGGTAACAGATGTCCAATCATTTTTTTGCTCATCAATCTACACACAATACTCTGGAATGACAAAACAAAAAGCAAAAAACTGTTATGACATTTACATAAGTTTTCAGACCATTTACTCAGTAATTTGTTGAAGCACCTTTGGCAGAGATTACAGCCTCCGAGTCTTCTTGGGTATGACACTACAAGCTTGGCACACCTGTATTTGGGGAGTTTATTCCATTCTTCTCTGCAGATCCTCTCAAGCTATGTCAGGTTGGATGGGGGGCTTTGCTGCACAGCTATTTTCAGGTCTCCACAGATGTTTGATTGGGTTCAAGTCAGGGCTCTGGCTGGGCCACTCAAGGACATTCATAAACTTGTCCCGAAGAAACTCCTGTGTTGTCTTGGCTGTGTGGTTATGGTCATTGTCCTGTTGGAAGGTAAACCTTTGCCCCCCGTCTAAGGTCGTGAGCGCTTTGGAGCAGATTTTCATCAAGGATCTCTCTGTACTTTGCTCCGTACATATTTCCCTCCTGGCCTGACTAGTCTCCCAGTTCCTGCCGCTGAAAAACATCCCCACAGCATGATGCTGCCACCACCGGGCTTCATCATAGGGATGGTGCCAGGTTTCCTCCAGACGTGATGCTTGGCATTCATGCCAAAGAGTTACATTTTGGTTTTATCAGACCAGACAATCTTGTTTCTCATGGTCTGAGAGTCCTTTAGGTAACTTTTGGCAAACTCCAAGCAGGCTGTCATGAGCCTTTTACTGAGGAGTGGCTGTTGTCTGGCCTCTCTACCATAAAGGCCTGATTGGTGGAGTGGTGCAGAGATGGGAGATCCTTCCAGAAGGACAACCATCTCCACAGAGGAACTCTGGAGTTCTGTCAGTGACCATTGGGTTCTTGGTCACCTCCCTGAACAAGACCCTTCTCCCACTTCTCCCCCAGCTCTAGAAAGAGTCCTGGTGGTTCAAAACTTCTTCAATTTAACCTGTTGGGGCTAAGGGGCAGTATTTTCACGGCCGGATAAAAAACGTACCCGATTTAAACTGGTTACTACCCTTACCCAGAAACGAGAATTTGCATATAATTAGTAGATTTGGATAGAAAACACTCTAAAGTTTCTAAAACTGTTTGAATGGTGTCTGTGAGTATAACAGAACTCATATGGCAGGCCAAAACCTGAGAAGATTCCATGCAGGAAGTGCCCTGTCTGACAATTTGTTGTCCTTCTAGGGCATCTCTATCAAAAATACAGCATCTCTGCTGTAACGTGACATTTCCTAAGGCTTCCATTGGCTCTAAGAAGGCGCCGGAAAGTGGAATGAGAGCTCTGCAGTCTCTGGGCGAAAAACAACAGGAGTGTTTGTGAGAGGTCAGGCAGGGAACACTGACACTGGAGCGCGCGTGCACGAGAGGACTCTTTTTTTTTTCTCTCTTTGAACGAATACAATGTCGACCGGTTGGAATATTATCGCTATTTTACGAGAAAAATCGCATAAAAATTGATTTTAAACAGCATTTGACATGCTTCGAAGTACGGTAATGGAATATTTTTAAAAATATTGTCACGAAATGCGCCCGCGCGTCACCCTTCGGATACTGACCTCAACGCACAAACAAAACGGAGCTATTTGAATATAACTATGGATTATTTGGAACCAAAACAACATTTGTTGTTGAAGTAGAAGTCCTGGGAGTGCATTCTGACGAAGAACAGCAAAGATAATCCAATTTTTCTTATAGTAAATCTGAGTTTGGTGAGGGCCAAACTTGGTCGGTGTCAAATTAGCTAGCCGTGATGGCCGGGCTATCTACTCAGAATATTGCAAAATGTGCTTTCGCCGAAAAGCTATTTTAAAATCTGACACCGCGATTGCATAAAGGAGTTCTGTATCTATAAAATAATTGTTATGTATTTTGTGAACGTTAATCGTGAGTAATTAAGTAAATTCACCGGAAGTTTGCGGTGGGTATGCTAGTTCTGAACATCACATGCTAATGTAAAAAGCAGTTTTTTTATATAAATATGAACTTGATTGAACAAAACATGTATTGTATAACATAATGTCCTAGGAGTGTCATCTGATGAAGATCATCAAAGGTTAGTGCGGCATTTAGCTGTGGTTTTGGTTTTTGTGACATATATGCATGCTTTGAAAATGGCTGTGTGATTATTTTTGGCAGGGTACTCTCCTGACATAATCTAATATTTTGCTTTCGCTGTAAAGCCTTTTTGAAATCGGACAGTGTGGTTAGATTAACGAGAGTCTTGTCTTTAAAATGGTGTAAAATAGTCATATGTTTGAGAAATTGAAGTTATAGCATTTATGAGGTATTTGTATTTCGCGCCACACGATTCCACTGGCTGTTGACTAGGGAGAGTCCCACCTTGCCGAGGGAGGTTAACCAAACCCATATGTGAGGTTAAGAATGATGGAGGGCACTGTGTTCTTCGGGACCTTCAATACTGCCTAACATTTTTTGTACCCTTCCCCAGATCTGTGCCTCGACACAATCCCATCTCGAAGCTCTACGGACAATTCCTTCAACATCATGGCTTGGTTGTTGATCTGACATGCACTGTCAACTGTGGGACCTTAGATAGACAGGTATGTGCCTTTCCAAATCATGTCCAATCAATAAAATATACAACAGGTGGAGTTCAATCAAGTTGTTGAAATATCTCAAGGACGATCAATGGAAACAGGATGCACCTGAGCTCAATTTCGAGTCTCATAGCAAATGGTCTTAATACTTACGTAAATTTGTTTTGTTTTTGATTTGTTATTATGGGCTATTGTGTGTAGATTGATGAGGAAAAACATACATTTAATCAATTTTAAAATAAGGCAGTGACATAACAAAATGTGGAAAAAGTGAAGGGGTCTGAATACTTTCCAAATGCACTGTATTTAAAGTGAAGAGCAACTTTTATAGTTAACTGTTAACATTTACCATATAATTACTTGGTACTCATTACAAAGTGAAAATATCAACAAACAGAATTTTGCAACATGTAAAAATACTTAACATTTCTTACAAAAAATGTACGATTTTTATTGTTTTATTAATTAGATTAAACAAATATATTGGCCTACTGAATAACATAAAATTACTATTCCCGTGGGAAAATCTGTAGCATATATCATGGTACTAAATCAGAAAACTGGGATTGTCTTTTTCTCCCCTTTTTAACATTACAAGTAGCTAGCTAACAATGTAAATCAACAACGTCAAGTCCGAGATCTTGTGGAAATCTGTGGTAGAGAAGAATGCATGAAATTTTAGCATAGCCACTCTACATTTCCCTACTAATACTAGTTATCATTATCATGTTTTCTATAGTTTAGTCCTAGCTAGTTGTTGTGTTATCTAGCTAGCAATTATATTGTTTGCTAACACCAGAAAGTTAGCTAGTGCTTTCAATGAAAAGGATCTAACGTTATTCATAAGTGTGTTGAAACAAGAAGCTAGCTAATGTTAGCTAACGTTAACACACTTGGTGTGTATCATGTAATACCCTTGGCCTATGGATACAGGATAAGGGTCAGGAAAAATAAGACCAGAAATACTTTATGATACTTGAAATACTTAATTTCTTAAAGTACTTCTGATGCGAGTAGCAACCATAGCAGCTATTTGCCAGCTTTATGTAGCTAGCTCATCAAAGTTAGAAACCTAGATAGCTAGCGTGCTAGCTAATGCAAAATATATCAAGAAATTGCATGGAAAGTCTATTCTGTAGGTGCTAACTGTCTAACTAACTAACTTACTTGGCAAGCCTACCAAAAATAGCACCTAATGTTTGACTAGCTAGCTTGATAGCTAGCAAAGTTACCTATGCAAAATTGTATCCAATAAAGTAAAACAAAATGCATGGACAACTTAACCTTCTCTCTCTTTTGTTGATGTTTTTGTCTTGTCCTCAAAACTGTATTTCTTTCGCAGGAATCTCACTTGGGTTTTGCACACTGACCTTCTCGATTCCGGTTCTTTGGGAACTGTCACATTTTGTCTGTGTCAACACAAATTGTGGGCACGTTTGAAGCCATCATTTCGAGCATGTTTCACAGATGGGCAGATCTTGATGTGAGGCTTTCATGTCTGGGATAAATAAATAAGTGCACCAATGCATCTCATCCAAAAGTGAGAATGTTTTTCAACTGTGAAACCTTGCAAGGTTACATGATGGAATAAGAGTTTGTTTTATAAACATGTTAAGTGCTTTTATAAACCATTATTTAACCAAGCTTAATAGCAAATCTGGTTAAGTATGAAGGTATGTAGAAACTGGTTCACTTTTCCTATAGAAAATCCCAGATCACTATTGTAGGCGTTAGCTAGCCTGTTGGGGCTCGGGGGCAGTATTGAGAAATTTTGAAAAAAATATGTGCCCATTTTTAACTGCCTCCTACACCAACTCAGAAGCTAGGATATGCATATTATTAACACATTCGGATAGAAAACACTCTGAATATTCTAAAACAGTTTGAATGGTGTCTGTAAGTATAACAAAACTCATATTGCAGGCAAAAACCTGTGAAAAATAGATAACAAAAAAATGTGAATTTTGTGACTGTACTATTTAGTGTCATTGTTTTATAGATACCATAGTGAGAAAGGATTAATTTCGCAACACCTACGGCTTCCACTAGATGTCAACGATCTTTATAAAGTTGTTTGAAGCGTCTATGATAAACAGAGAGCAAATTAGAATGCAAGGAAGTTGACATGTCGTCACTTCATTTTTTTGCGCCTGCGCATAAATCTGAGAAGCGTGAGTTTGTCATAAGTGTTTATCTAGACATAGGATAGGTTGTGTGAAAATATTACTGATGTTTAACGTTAAAAATGGACCAAAAGATTAATGCTAAACAACATTTGACATGTTTGAACGAACGTAAATAGATTATTTACTAGTTTTTTTTAGCTTTTCGGCGTGATTTTACACCCCCCCCCACCACGTTTTGTGGGAGCATAATGAACGCTAACTACTTGGTGTTATTTGGACATAAATTATGAACTTTGTCAAAAGAAACCACATTTGTTCCGGACCTGGGATCCCTGGCAGTGCCTTCTGATGGAGATAATCAAAGGTAAGGGGATATTTACAATGTTATTATCGATATTAGATGATGCTAACTGTATAGCATAGCTTATTGTTCTTAGCATAGCACCCCGTTTATTGCAAAATGTGATTTCCCAGTAAAGTTATTTTGAGATCTGGCCATTCGGTAGCAATTACGAGATGATAATATATTATTCTTTGAATGACAATATTATAATTTACCAATGTTTTCGAATAGTAATTTTGTTATGTTCACCGGAAGCATTTCAGAGAAGAAAAAAATCTGAATTTCACGCTACTGTAAAATGCTGTTTTTGGATATAAATATGAACTTGATGGAACAAAAAATGCATGTATTGTATAACATAATGTCCTAGGAGTGTCATCTGATGGAGATTGACAAAGGTTAGTGCATAATTCTAGCTGGTTTCTGCTTTTGGTGACGCCTGACCTTGAATTGAAAATGGATGTTTGTACTTTTGTGGCTATGTACTGTCCTAACATAATCTAACTTTATGCTTTTGCCGTAAAGCCTCTTTGAAAATCGAACAATGTGGTTAGATTAAGGAGATGTTTATCTTTTAAATTGTGTAAAATAGTTGATTGTTTGAGAAATTGAAATTATTAGATTTTTGATGTTTTGAATTTCCAGCCTTGTTAGCAATCCCGACTCGGGGTTCATTGCTAACCTGTAGCCCCAACAGGCTAGCTAAGCTTGTGCGCAGAAACTGTCGTGTCACACCTAACGGCGCATGTTCATGCCGTCACAGTAAAGGCACACCTTCAACATTAACTTGTTTTAGACTAAAATGAAAACTAAAGGTTGTTTTAGACTAAATTAATCTAAAGGTTGTGCCTTTAGAAATCGAGAAAAATAACAAATAAGGAAGAATTTTTCACTTCTCTCATTGACTCCAAACCCTGGTCTGGTCTGCCAAGTCTGCTTCGCAAGCGTTCCCGGGTGTCTCGAGATGTTGGAACTGTCACGGTTGTCGTAGGATGAAGGAGCGGACCAAAGCGCAGCGTGTGTATCGTTCCACATTTTCTTTATTAAACTGTGAAAATATGCAATACATACAAATAAACTGAATTAACAAAAACAACAAACCGTGACGAAGAGTTACAACATACACTTACTCAAAAACAATCTCCCACAAACCCAGGTGGGAAAAACAACTACTTAAGTGTGATCTCCAATTAGATCTCTAATTGGAGATCATCCCAAAAAAGCCCAACATAGAAATACAAAAACTAGAACATAACAACATAGAAAATCTGACCTACTCATCCATAGGAAATAACAGCTTTCTATGGTCAGGACGTGACAGGAACTCTGGGTTTAATAACTCTGTGTTAATAGGCTCACAATTTGGCAAGCACTGAATGACTATCTCACAATTTTAACCATAATGATTTATTAATGGTTCCAAAAATGTTTAATTGATGATGGTTAATAAAGTAATTGACCCATTTTCAAGCTTTTCAAGATACTGTTGCTATCCAGGTCAAATGCACTGTTAAATTATTTTTTAAATATATTACGCTCATAAGCTCCTATGATTTTGAAAATAAAGTTTGACCTGGGTCTAGACATCAGACACCAGAACCTTTCATTGCAGAGTTGTGTCAATGAGGTTGTGAGGATGGAGGTTTTCAATAGGCTGAAATATGGTGTGTTCAGATGCTATCGGACACTTGAATATTTGTCACAAGTATGGTAACAAGCATTTGTTGTTACACCTTTGCAATTACAGACTGCAAATACCACCAGTCACATGTCGTTAGTACAGTATAACTATGAATTATTATAATTACAATACTTGTTACACTGTAATTACATATATTTGTATTTTAATTAGGACCCCTTAAATTTATGTTAGGACCCCTTAAAATTAAACGATTTTAGGATCTAAGAGGACATGGTTGGAAATGTCTCTATGATACTGTAACATAAGCCAACATGTCTTATCCTCATCCTCATGTGGTAACATGGTCCTGTGTTTCTCAGTTGGTAGAGCATTTAGCTTGCAACGTCAACAGTAGTGCATTCGATTCCCGCTGGGGACACCCAAACGCAAAATGTACAGATTCCTTTTTAAACTTCAAATACACTACACTACACATTTTAAATGTCCTCTATTGCATAAAAGTTATCCTGCAACAATGTGATCGAATAAAGATCCTATATCTGTTTGCACGCATGACTGTAAAAAAATGTCTGCTAAATGGCATATATTGATTACATAATTATTTCATAGATCCTCATTCTAAACACCTGCACTTTGGTCAGATTCCCAACATTTCTGGGAATCTGATTCCATTATCTCTCTCTCACTCTCTTGCTCTTTCTCTCGCTCTCTCTTTCCTCTCCCTCTTTCCTCTCGCTCTCTTTGTATCTTTGTATCTCTCCTGCTTTATGTCTCTCCTTGGATCTCTCTCTCTCTCTCTGCTTCTGTGTTAATTTCAGCCAACTGTCTCTCCCTGTATCTCTCTATTGTACTCAGTCTCTCTCTATTGTGAGTGCATCCCTCAGGAAGGGCAGGATTGTGGTCTACTCTGAGCTCACCGGACACCACTGCTTTTTTAATCTACATTATTGATTGCTCTGTAGCATGTCG
The DNA here is from genome assembly GCF_965601325.2 of Salmo salar. Classification (NCBI taxonomy): domain Eukaryota; kingdom Metazoa; phylum Chordata; class Actinopteri; order Salmoniformes; family Salmonidae; genus Salmo; species Salmo salar. Next base: position 10,160,992 of record NC_138310.1, on the reverse strand, counting down.
AGTAGAAGACAGGAGACCCAGCCACTAACCCAGGATCAACTTCAAAAGACAAACTGGGTTTGAGTCCAAAAGCAGTGACAAAGAATTACAGTCCCAGTATCTATGACCAAAGCTAAAGACAAAAAGTCCAAAAGCATTTAGCTGTGTCAGACTGTTGGGTAGGAGCCATAGGTCCATAATCAATGGAAATGGAGAGTCTGTGTAGTAGTAGTGTTACTGTCAGTGTATCTGGCCCTCATTTTGACATTGAACAATTCTGGAGCTGCTACCATAAAACCATATTACTCACATTACTGAGTATTGGTTTAAAAACCTGTATTTTTGCAGCCTGGACCTCAGAGTTCCATTGGGGACGATGTAGAAGCACATTCAGGATCAGCGGTAAAGGAGAGACTGTGTTGGAGTCAGTGTGGCAGAAGTCTTGGGAACAGTGGCTCAGAAATGATTAGGTTATAGTGAGAGGAGGAAAGCCATGGAGACTAACACACACCGGCCACATTACCTTGCAAATTGAGTTAGACTTTTTGTTAATCATCTCTGAATGGGAGCCTGTCGCTCTATTTAACATCAATGATGCTCAGTGCAATGGCCTAATCCGTATCAACACGTGTTAATGGAAAAAGGTATCACATAGAGTTTGGATCGAACTTCAAATAAAACACGAGGGTGGTTTTTAATTTCCAGATTGAAAACATGTGCTGTGGTGATAAAACAAACAAACATGGTGGCAGTGAGAGCATTGGGTTCTATCCGAACCAGCACTGACTACATCAGACATGTCTCTCTGTCTGCTCCCATACAAATCATATTACAAAAAACAGTCACTTTTAAAACATCTAATTTGTGGAAACAAAACGCATAATTGAAGAGACTCTGGGGCATGTGCCTATACTCTATGGGGAATGATTAACAAAAGGCCATTTGGGATCGAGGAAATATAATTCCGGTGCTATTGTTAAGGCTAGACTTTCTGTCACTGGTATGTGTGGGGCCAAGCATATTCTGGGTACTTTCTGAAGCTTCATAAATTGTCACACAGAAAGAAAGAGAGGGAGATGGGAGAAAGAGAGAGAGAGTGGCTCTTTGTAGCAAACAAATACATTAATTGGCGTTCCCCTAGGATAGGGGGCGCTAAAGCGATTTTTGAAAAAAATTCGTTCCCATTCTAAACGGCCTCCTACTCAAACTCAGAAGCTAGGATATGCATATAATTAATACTTGTGGATAGAAAACACCGTAAAGTTTCTAAAACTGTTTGAATGGTGTCTGAGTATAACAGAACTCATATGGCAGTCAAAACCCCGAGACAGATCGAAACAGGAAGTGGAATTCTGAATTGCGAACTCAACTTCATCACATTGCCTATTACTCACACCGTGAGCTATGGTTCATTGAGCACTTCCTATTGCCTCCACTAGATGTCCCCAGTCTTTACAAAGTGATTTGAGACTCCTACTGTGAAAACTGAATGAATGAGACGCAGTGGAACGTGGTCACACGGAGAGGGCCATCACCATTATGACGCCGACGCCACTGGTTACCCTCCCCTTTCGAAACGTTTTGAAACACAATGCAATCGTCCCCCTCGAATCTTATTGGCTCTCTTGTTGAAAAACGCCCTGAAGATTTATGTTATACAACGTTTGACATGTTTGAACGAACCTAAATGGGAATATAAAGGAGTATTTTTTTCGAACGAAAATACATTTGTTGTGGACCTGGGATTCCTGGAAGTGCTTTCTGATGAAGACAACCAAAGGTAAGGGATTATTGACAATAGTATACAAGACTAGATGTGATATGCGATTGTTCCAAGATGGCGCTGACCTGTAACGTTAGCCTATTTTTCAGAGTATCGCATCCCCTTTCATCGCAAAGTATGATTACCCAGTAAAGTTAATTTTAAATCTGGCATTACAGGTGCTTTCAAGAGATATTCATCTATAAATCTTAGAATGACAATATTACATTTTAAAAATGTTTTCGAATAGTAATTTAGTCAATTGTAGCGCTGTTTCATCGGATGCATTTGTGGGAAAATAGTTAGTCAACGTTACGCACCGATGTAAAATGCTGTTTTTATATATAAATATGAACTTTATCGAACAAAATAATGCATGTATTGTGTAACATGATGTCCTAGGTGTGTCATCTGATGAAGATTGTCAAAGGTTAGTGCTGCATTTATCTGTTTTTTGGTTATTTGTGATGCATGTGGTTGGTCGGAAAATGGCTATGTGGTTTCTTTTACGATATACTCCTCTAACATAATCTGTTTTGCTTTTGCTGTAAAGCCTTTTTGAAATCGGACAACGTGGTTCGATTCAGGAGAGGTGTATCTATAAAACGATATAATTTGAATTATTATTAAAAAAAAATGTATTATTAAATGTTGTTATGCTAATGGCGATATGATTTTTCGCTGGATGTGAGGCCGCACAGGGGTTAAACAAGAGTGGGTTAGGGGTAGAGAAAGAGAAGGCTGGAGATTGTGACGAATCATGACATGCAATAGAACCCAGACAATATGGGTTCCGTACTTGCAGTTACCCCCACACGGTACAGGAAAAGCTAAGTTGTTCCTCTCCTGAGGTGGAAAATGTGCTGTTCTGTCTACCTGCAGTATTTTATTCAGCATTTCCACTCTTTTCAGAGAACATAACACCAGTAGGGTATGAGGCCCATGCTTTAGCAGTTTTCCTGTGCCAACGGGATCACCTGGAATGCCAAGCCAATTCATCTTTGACATTCCCTGGGTCGCAGAGGAGACAGGCATGGGCAGAATTCCATTACCTCAGAGTGAAATGAGTCAAAAATTGGACAGGGAAAATAGGTCTATTGGAACAGGTACTGGGAAACGGTGTTAATAAAAGACGTGCCTACATATCTGTTCCATCTGCAGACCTTGTCAAACTGGTGTCTATTCATGAGCATAACAGCTGCAGGTTATATTTTACTACATTGCTCAGGCAGTGTTTCCAAATATTTTTTTCAGTAGTGGTGGCAAAGTTAGCTTGGGGAGAAGGTCACTTCAGGTGACTTTTTAAAAGGACATTCAACTCCAAAATTAATGAAAATACAATTATGTTGAAACCATCTTACATATAGTTTTCCTTTAAAATCATCATAACCTTTAGCCCAACTGATAAAACATAGCAGCTTTAAATAAATAGGCAGAAGCCTGGGGTTGCCCATCTGCATTTAGCTCATTGAAAGAAAAACAAAAAGACTGAATGCATCAAATTATTTAGATGATGGTGACATTGCTGGATAGATTGAGATGGTGAGTAATGGTAGTTGAGCATTTTAAGGATATTATTCTAATCAAATTAGTTTCAATAACTACAGGAGATGGAGGTAGATTATATATTGTTTTCTTGGTTTTTGTGTAGCTAGCTACCAGAGTGCAGTTCTCTCTACCAGAATGGCTATCTAACGCTAACTACAATGTAGTGGATTTTTTGATGTGCCAAGTGTGCGAGATGTGCAGTCTGTGTTTGACTTTGTGAATTCTGAGATGTCTGCGTTTAACTTCATGGAGAGACGTGTTGCCCAACCTTTGATTGTGATGCTGGAATGGAATGTATAGGCTATTTGTATTTATACCCAAGTCCCCTCCTGTTCTCTGATTAACCTTTGTGTCGTGTTCATGTTTTTGCTATTCAACCAATGTTCACAGGTCTGATGGACTTAGGTTTTTAAAACAATACAGCGGTAACAATTTACGTAAAGATACTTAATACTTTGTCAGGAATCCCGCTTCCTGAGTCTGTTTCTGCCTGCGCTGACTGTTTTTTGTTTGAGTGTTGTCTAAGGTTCCTGAACGCACCCTGTCTGGTTGCCAGGCAACAAAGATAGGCGGGAGATCTATTGATTACCCGCACCTGCATCTCATCAACCTTCTGCACACCTGGTCCTGATCTTCACCTCTTCTTAAACCCTGAGCTGACATCCATTCCCTGCCGGATCATTAGCAACGAACAGTATGTTGTGCCAGCGTATCAGCCTCATGTTTCCTGAGCTAGTTTTGTTGTTTTGTGCTTGTTACTGGTTACTCACTCCCGTTTACTCTGTCTACAGTCATTCTCCCGGAACATTCAACTCCCTTGCCTGGCTGTCGGTGGATACTGTGACTTCATTGGATCAACCCATTTACTCTCATCAACTCACCTCCGTCTCCTGGATCACTCAAATTACACATCAAGACTACCAATAAATACTCACCTTCATTTTACTCACCTTGTCCTGGTCTGCTTCTGGGTTCTGTCTTAGAGAATCGTGACATACTTAGATGTTGACTTACAGTGAGGGAAAAAAGTATTTGATCCCCTGCCGATTTTGTACATATGCCCACTGACAAAGAAATGATCAGTCTATAATTTTAATGGTAGGTTTATTTGAACAGTAATAGACAGAATAACAACAAAAAAATCCTGAAAAACCCATGTCAAAAATGTTATAAAATGATTTGCATTTTAATGAGGGAAATAAGTATTTGACCCCCTCTGCAAAACATGACTTAGTACCTGGTGGCAAAACCCTTGTTGGCAATTACAGAGGTCAGACGTTTCTTGTAGTTGGCTACCAGGTTTGCACACATCTCAGGAGGGATTTTTTCCCACTCCTCTTTGCAGATCTTCTCCAAGTCATTAAGGTTTCGAGGCTGACGTTTGGCAACTCGAACCTTCAGCTCCCTCCACAGATTTTCAATGGGATTGAGGTCTGGAGACTGGTTAGGCCACTCCAGGACCTTAATGTGCTTCTTCTTGAGCCACTCCTTTGCTGCTTTGGCCGTGTGTTTTGGGTCATTGTCATGCTGGAATACCCATCCACGACCCATTTTCAATGCCCTGGCTGAGGGAAGGAGGTTCTCACCCAAGATTTGACGGTACATGGCCCCATCCATTGTCCCTTTGATGCGGTGAAGTTTTCATATCCCCTTAGCAGAAAAACACCCCCAAAGCATAATGTTTCCACCTCCATGTTTGACGGTGGGGATGGTGTTCTTGGGGTCATAGGCAGCATTCCTCCTCCTCCAAACACGGCGAGTTGAGTTGATGCCAAAGAGCTCCATTTTGGTCTCATCTGACCACAACACTTTCACCCAGTTGTCCTCTGAATCATTCAGATGTTCATTGGCAAACTTCAGACGGGCATGTCTATGTGCTTTCTTGAGCAGGGGGACCTTGCGGGTGCTGCAGGATTTCAGTCCTTCACGGCGTAGTGTGTTACCAATTGTTTTCTTGGTGACTATGGTCCCAGCTGCCTTGAGATAATTGACAAGATCCTCCCGTGTAGTTCTGGGCTGATTCCTCACCGTTCTCATGATCATTGCAACTCCACGAGGTGAGATCTTGCATGGAGCCCCAGGCCGAGGGAGATTGACAGTTCTTTTGTGTTTCTTCCATTTGCGAATAATCACACCAACTGTTGTCACCTTCTCACCAAGCTGCTTGGCGATGGTCTTGTAGCCCATTTCAGCCTATTGTTGGTCTACAATCTTGTCCCTGACATCCTTGGAGAGCTCTTTGGTCTTGGCCATGGTGGAGAGTTTGGAATCTGATTGATTGCTACTGTGGACAGGTGTCTTTTATACAGGTAACAAACTGAGATTAGGAGCACTCCCTTTAAGAGTGTGCTCCTAATCTCAGCTCATTACCTGTATAAAAGACACCTGGGAGACAGAAATCATTCTGATTGAGAGGGGGTGAAATACTTATTTCCCTCATTAAAATGCAAATCAATTTATAACATTTTTGACATGCGTTTTTCTGGATTCTTTTGTTGTTATTCTGTCTCTCACTGTTCAAATAAACGTACTATTAAAATTATATACTGGTCATTTCTTTGTCAGTAGGCAAACGTACAAAATCAGCAGGGGATCAAATACTTTTTTCCCTCACTGTATATCAATTACAAGCAATATAGATGGGATACATGGTTAATATTTGCCATTTGCCTCTGCTAGATCACATTTAGCAATAAAAGCGCTATCTTAAAATAAGACATGGGTGGAATAAATCATGTTAATCTTGAACAAATATAAATTAAACAAGGTTTTAATCACTATTGATATTTATTGCTTTGAACTGAACAAAGTGGAAGGACATTTTACATGCAGTATTTTATGGAAATGATAAATGAGCCCCATTGAACAGAAATTAAGGCCATTACTACACACCACATGAGGGACAGAGTTTTACTGTGTATTTTCCAAATGTATTTCTTGCACTTGATGCATGTGTACTTTGTTTTCCTGTCCTTCTTGGGTCCACACACATCGTAGGGATTGTTCTTGTTGGTATGTGCCGCAATCTAGAATGATGAAAACACAGGAACTTTACTAACATGTCACTCACATATATAGTTACAAACAGGCCAAGGTAGGTAAGTCAGACAAACACACGCAACAACATAAATCACACATACTTCTGGTATTGGAGTTGTTGGTTTTGTGGGTCGGGAGGATGGGGCACCAGCATCCTCCTCTTGAATCCTCCTGTCATAATTGTTGAAGCCGTGTTGTATGGACCAAACTGCAGACGGAATGTGGATACTCATCTTTTTAATATAGAAGAGCAAAGCATACACAGGAAAACAAAAAAAACACGAACTCACGACAGGCTAACAGGCTACATACAAACAAAAGACTAGCAGAGTTAGCACAACCCACCTACAAACCCAAGTGACAAACTTACTCCTAAATATATGACTCCCAATCAGTAACAACGATCCCCAGCTGTTCCTGATCAGGAGTCACAAGACCAACACAGAAAGACATACTAGACAACACATACAGACTTCTGCCACGTCCTGACCAAAATACTACACCACTACTCCCTCTGCTGTTCAGGAGGTGACAGTACCCCCCCCCCAAAGGTGCAGACCCCGGGATGCACCTTAAAAGAAAACACAAAAATCCCCAATACCACAACAAAAAATAATATTCCCTAAACAAAAAAGGGAGGGAAGGGAGGGAGGGTGGCTGCCGTCAACGACGGCACTGTGCTACACCCTCCCTCCCCAACCCACCTATCCTGGAGGTGGCTCTGGTTCCGGCCTCCTGCCCTCCAGGTCGTAGGCAGACTCATTGGGGTCCGGGTCGTAGACAGCCTCAAGTTGTTGTGGCTCGTGGGCAGGTTCCCTCATCTCCACGCTTTAGGCAGACTCATTTACAACACAGTTAGTCAATGTCAGTTCCGGGTCGCAGGCAGGCCCCCTCTGGTTCCGGGTCACAGGCAGGCCCCCTCTGGTTCCGGACTAGACACTGTTGCCGGATACTCTGGACCGCACACTGGTGCCGGATACTCTGGACCGCACACTGGTGCCGGATACTCTGGACCGCACACTGGTGCCGGGCTCTTGAGGCTGGGCCGACGCACTGGAAGCCTGGCGCGTGGGGCTGGTAGAGGTGGTACCAGGCTGAAGACACGCACCCTAGGGCTAGTGCGAGGAGCGGGAACAGGCTGAATAGGACTAGGCCGACTCATGGGAAGCTTGGTCCGGGTTGCTGGTACTGGTCGTGCCATACTGGAGGTACACACTTCCGGGATAGCACGAGAGGCAGGAACCGAGCGGGGTGCTGGTACAGGGCGAACTGGGCTGCGCAGGGGACTGATGGTTGCCGTGCGTAGAGCGGGAGTAGGGTAGCCTGGTCCTAGGAGGTGTACCGGCGACCAGATGCGCTGCGCAGGCATCCTCCTACCAGGCTGGATGCCCACTCTAGCACGGCATCTGCGAGGGGCTGGAATGGCGCGCACCGGACTGTGCGTGCGTATGGGTGAGAGTGCGCACCTCAGCAAAACACGGCGCCCTCCACTCCATACGCACCTCCATGTACTCATGGGTAGCTGGCTTATGGCTCTTCCTTGGCCTAGCCAAACTACCCGTGTGCCCCCCCAAAAAATTATTGGGGTTGCCTCTCCGGCTTCTTCACCAGTCGTGTACCCCGGTAGCGTTCCCGGTCCTCACCAGCCTTTCTCCACGGGCCCTCTCCGGCCAGAATCTGGTCCCAAGTCCATTTCTCATGAGTGTCCATGTCAAAGTCTATTTCCTCAGAATAGTCCATATATTCAGCGTCCTGCTCCTTTTTCCGCTACTTGGTCTTGTTGTGGTGGGTGGTTCTGTCATAATTGTTGAAGTCGTGTTGTATGGACCAAACTGAAGACAGAATGTGGATACTCATCTTTTTAATATAAAAGAGCAAAGCATACACAGGAAAACAAAAACACGAACTCACAACAGGCTAACAGGCTACATACAAACAAAAGACTAGCAGTGTTAGCACAACCACCCACAAACCCAAGTGACAAACATACTCCTAAATATATGGCTCCAAACAGGAACAACGATCCCCAGCTGTTCCTGATCTGGAGTCACAAGACCAACACAGAAACAGACATACTAGACAACACATACAGACTTCTTCTGCCACGACGTGACACCTCCTCACAATAGCTGCAGAAGCTGGGGTCCTTGGGATATGTTGCCTCCTCTGGATTTGAGGTCTTACCAATGCCTTGCCCAGCTCCTCGAGAAAGAGCTGTCTCCTCTGGAGTTTCCCTCTGTTCCAATCTGGGTTCAACGCCATCCAGATGACAAACCAGTTGAGATGTCCAAGATGTTGAAGAATATCACAAGTGGCCAGTGTAGTGTCGTGTCTTTGGGGCACCATTAAACTGAAGACATGTTATTATTGTTACGCGATTAAACTGATTAATCGTTTAACTGTAATTAACTAGGTGATCGGGGCACCAAGGAAAATATTCAGATTACAAAGTTATAATTTTCCTAATATAACTTTCCTATATTATAACATTATATATTATATTATAGTATAGTATAGGCCGATTATCTTCTGGTTTAAATGGTGTATTTTACCTCGCATCCAGTCTCATTCCAAACGTCGTAAATTGTTTTATCTGCACGAATCCAGCCCTTACTAAAATCATCCATACATCAATTGTCTTAAAATCATTTATTTACTAAACTAAGTAATTCACAGAAAGCATACAAACAGTAATTATCGTCACAAAGAATTGGTAGAGTAATGTGCCCTAGTGGGCTAAACAGGCATGGCGGCCTGTTAAACAAAGGGTCATAAAGGGCAGCTGAGGAGGCACACAGAGTTCATTAACCTGTTGGAGATAGGGGGCAGTATTGACACGGCTGGATAAAAAACGTACCCGATTTAATCTGGTTACTACTCCTGCCCAGTAATTACAATATGCATATAATTATTGGCTTTGGATAGAAAACACCCTAAAGATTCTAAAAATGTTTGAATGGTGTCTGTGAGTATAACAGAACTCCTATGGCAGGCCAAAACCTGAGAAGATTTCAAGCAGGAAGTGGCCTGTCTGAGAAGTAGTGTTTCATCTTGGCTCTTTTTATTGAAGACTCAGGATCTGTGCAATAACGTGACACTTCCTACGTCGTCCATAGGGTCTCAGAGCCCGGGAAAACGTTGAACGATATCGAGGCAGGCTCTGGCTGAAACACTTTATCGCTTTTGGCAAGTGGCCACTCAGAGTACTATGGGCTTAGGCGCGTGCCCGCTTCGACCGAATGCTTTGTTTTCCTTTGTCTGTTTATCTAAACGCAGATTCCCGGTCTGAATATTATCGCTTTTTTATGAGAAAAATTGCATAAAAATTGATTTTAAACAGCGGTTGACATGCTTTGAAGTACGGTAATGGAATATTTGTAATTATTTTGTCACGAATTGCGCCATGCTCGTAACCCTGATTTAGCCTTTAGGATAGTTTCTAGAACGTACGAACAAAACACCGCTGTTTGGATATAACGATGGATTATTTTGGACCAAACCAACATTTGTTATTGAAGTAGAAGTCCTGGGAGTGCATTCTGACGAAGACAACAAAGGTAAGAACATTTTTCTTATAGTAAATCTGACTTTGATGAGTGCTAAACCTGCTGGGTGTCTAAATAGCTAGCCCTGTGATGCCGGGCTATCTACTGAGAATATTGCAAAATGTGCTTTCACCGAAAAGCTATTTTAAAATCGGACATATCGAGTGCATAGAGGAGTTCTGTATCTATAATTCTTAAAATAATTGTTCTGCTTTTTGTGAACGTTTATCGTGAGTAATTTAGTAAATTCACCGGCAGTGTTCGGTGGGAATGCTAGTCACATGCTAGTCACATGCTAATGTAAAAAGCTGGTTTTTGATATAAATATGAACTTGATTGAACAAAACATGCATGTATTGTATAACATAATGTCCTAGGGTTGTCATCTGATGAAGATCATCAAAGGTTAGTGCTACATTTAGCTGTGGTTTGGGTTTATGTGACATTATATGCTAGCTTGAAAAATGGGTGTCTGATTATTTCTGGCTCGGTACTCTGCTGACATAATCTAATGTTTTGCTTTCGTTGTAAAGCCTTTTTGAAATCGGACAGTGTGGTTAGATTAACGAGAGTCTTATCTTTAAAATGGTGTAAAATAGTCATATTTTTGAAAAATTGAAGTAATAGCATATCTAAGGATTTGAATAACGCGCCACAGGATTCAACTGGCTGTTGAGTAGGTGGGACGCAAGCGATTATAAAAGTTTGATTACCTTTTGTTGTCTTTGTCAGAATGCACTCCCAGGACTGCTACTTCAATAACAAATGTTGGTTTGGTCCAAAATAATCCATCGTTATATCCGAATAGCGGCGTTTTGTTCGTGCGTCCCAGACACTATCTGAAATGGTAAATCAGGGTCGCGCGCATGGCGCAATTCGTGACAAAAAAAATCAAAATATTCCATTACCGTACTTCGAAGCATGTCAACCGCTGTTTAAAATCCATTTTTATGCCATTTTTCTCGTAAAAAAGCGATAATATTCCGACCGGGAATGTCCATTTAGCTAAACAGAGGAAAGTAAACAAAGCTTTCGGTCGACGCGGGCACGAGCCTGAGTCTCACAGTACTGTAACCAGCCACTACCCAAACGTGCTACTTTTTTTCAGCCAGAGCCTGCAAAGCCACGATTCAGCTTTTTACCGCCTTTTGAGACCCTATGGCAGCCGTAGGAAGTGTCACGGGACAGCTAAGATCCTCACTCTTCAATAAACAGAGACAAGAAGAACGACACCTTGTCAGACAGGCCACTTCCTGCATGAAACCTTCTCAGTTTTTTGCCTGCCAAATGAGTTCTGTTATACTCACAGACACCATTAAAACAGTTTTAGAAAATTTAGGGTGTTTTCTATCCATATGTAATAAGTATATGCATATTCTAGTTACTGGGTAGGAGTGGTAACCAGATTAAATCGGGTACGTTTTTTATCCAGCCGTGAAAATACTGCCCCCTAGCCATAACAGGTTAATACATTTTATACAACCATTTAGATGCAAGTCCCATAGCTGAGGCTATTATATAAACAGCATTATGGTAATATGGCTATATTGTTTCTTCTGAGTATCACAAAATTGTACCAAGCGGACCATTTCGTAGCTGGATTCTTCACCAATCTGTTATACCTTCTCCAGAACATAAATGTCGTTCGGTTCCCCAATTCTGTGAGTTGGAAGAATTTCCTGTGTCTCTCTATGAAACCCCTCTGTGTCTCAACTGGGCCATGTGGCAGGAGATTCTCCTCTAGAATTTTACCACCCCTTCACACAGGGCCTGGGTGGGGGGAGGTAGGTTGGGGGATGGTGCAAGGGGGAGGGGGTCAACTGTCCTCCCTGTACTCAAAGAGGGCAACGTCATGACAGTAGGGTTAATATTTTGCATCTGTAGACACTCACCAGCTTGTTTAAATTGTCCACCCCTCCATTTGTGGCATTGTAATCCATTCTGATTTCTGGTTTTTGATGTTCCTGGCCATAGATTCTCCCATCCCTATGCAGCGTACTCATGAATACCACATTATTGCCTTTCTTTGGCACGTAGGACACTAGGGACGTGTCAGCCTTGAACACAAACTTAGAGGAATTGATAGGTCTGTTCCGTGTATTGAACAGCTGAGGTGGGAGGTCTGGCTTGTTTTTTCGCACTGTTCCAACCATCGTCAGTTTCCACTTTAAGAGCTCCTGTCCCAGCTTGTGCTTAGTAAAAAAGTTATTGCATGTGATGTTGTGGCCACGAAGTCCCTGTGTCACATCCAGGACAATCCGCATCCCTTGGTTATTCTCAGGGGCTCCTTTATCCAGCTTCCCCATAAACACTTGAAAGTTCCACGCATATGATGAAGCAACATCACAGGCAGCCCAGATTTCGATCCCATATTTTGTGGGTTTAGACGGTATGTACTGCCTGAAGGGGCAGCGACCTCTAAATGCCATAAGCTGCTCATCAACAGTAATGTTGAGCCAAGGGAGTCCTCCAACTTGTCCCACACTGACCTGATTGCAGATAGCTTGTCTCTGTCGCCGAGCTGGTCTGGTGTCTCGGTTATCGAAGTGGATAATCCTGGAAATAATGTGGAAGTTTTCCAGAGACATTGTTGCACGAAAAAGTTCTCTGCTAGTTTTTGTAGCCCACAGGGATTCTGTGGATTCCCCAGTGGATCTGAAAGAACCCCAAAGTATGCATGTAAATGAGTTTGGTCCATCTCCCAAGTCTCTCCAAAAACACGACTTCCCTCCAAATTAGTGCAGTCGAGAATGATTTTCTGCATGCTGTCTGGGATTAACAGTTCAAAAGAAGACTATGCCCTGTACATGAGTAACCGCCATCCGCGTCGGCCCTGCTTGCATCCTTATCACATTGGCAGCCATGCAGGGTGGCTCATTTCTTGGGCAAGAAGACCATTCAATTTCATAATTTTTTGACATCCATATTTCTCCTCCTGTAAGCTGCTGATGAACTGGTTGCTGATGGGCTAGTGTTGGGGCTGGCTGCCGATTTTGGCAACACGCTTTGTTGTGTCCGAGTGATCCGTGCCTATACCGTGGGTCTCCAATCCTTCAAGTTCCCGGGCTCCACTTGTGTCAAACATTTTAGAGACCCTCCTCTTGCCGCAGAGACAACATTTTGCTGGTTTTAAGCAGATTTCATACAATTCTACACATTTTGCAATGGGGCGGAAATACAATTTTACAGTTTTTAAGCTAATTCCCTGCAGTTCCACACATTTTGGCTTTTTTTTTCATTTTGGAGTTTTATAGCAAATTTACTGCAATTATATATATTTTGCTATGGCTTTTACCATGTTGTTATGGTATCTGAGTGACTCAAACATTATAACAAATTTATGTGGGACCCATTTTCTTAATTTTAGATTCTCGATAACTGTCTATTTTTTATTTTGGTCATTGTTCGTTTTCAAAGATGTTCTTTTAAAAATATATATAGGTCCATTATCTTTTCTACACATTTTATTTCTGGTTTTCATCGTTTAAGTTTAAACTGAAAATGTTTTACCATCCTGAAAATTATTCTTATTATTATTTATCATATTGTTTGGAGTGGCAGCAACGACTAAATGAACATAAGGGAAACATTGGCTCAGGAGAGTCAAAGAAGCTTAAAAATAATTAAATGAAGGGGAATGAAAACCATGTAACCTAGACAGTACAGCAGTCTGGATAGATCATTATCCAATCACTGCTTTACATCGCTAGACTAGACCTTGAATGACTAATTCCACTGGTACACGAGAAAAATACTACTTAACATTATGACCTATAATTTAATTAGATTGAATGCTATGGGAGGTGAATGGAGGAGTGTGATGGCATAGTGAGGAGAGGAATGGATTTTATCTTCAACCTTGAGGTTCTTTTATATCTGTGTATGTACGAGCAAGCATATCTGTGCGTGTCTAGTATATATTTTTTTCAGTGTGTTTTCATGATTATTTGTTTTTAATGGTGTGCCTTCTGATCTTCTCCCTAGTTGCCTTCTACATAGGCTGCCTGGCCCCTCACAGCAAGACCACACTGAGCTAATCTAGGAAGGGAAGACAGAACACAGCCAATCCTACACATGGTAACAGGTGGGTCATGATAAGTATTAATGTTTGCTAATTGCCAGACGATAGCTTGACAGCATCTGAGGGGCTCAATAACACCGGGGGAGCAGGAGACGATACTGCCTGGCACAAAGAGGGTGTTATGCTTGTTTTCATGCCCAATGGTGATCTGCACAGCATCCATACTCACAGCCCTACTTCCTGCTGATTGCCCCAGGGAAGCCCTTAAGTCAGGGCTGAATCCATGGCAGCCATCTTGGATGAGCCGAGATATTTACATCCAAGCAGCACTCGATGTAGCCTGTTATGAGATACTGTAACAGCTGCCTCAGACCTATTGTATAGTATGACTGGTTATGGAAACTGGATGTTTAATCTGGAAATGAACCAGATCGACATTGTGAGAATGAGCAATGTAAAAAACTTAAATTAAATTCCAAGATAATTCCTGCTACACTGGGAGCCTGGTGTAGAGGAATGTATACTGAACTCCATACAATTATACACATATACTTTATTTGAGAAAAACCCAGGCCTTGTGACACCTGTGTTGGGTGTTATATTAATCATTTATTTATTTATTTAGATTCCCATTAGCTTTTGTGGAAGCAGCAGCTATTCTTCCTGGGGTCCACAAAAAACACACAAAACATGACAAGTAACAAAACACTGATACACTGACAGACAAGAACAGTCACACACATGTAAAATACAACAACAACAAACAATACAACTAAACAAATAATTTGTGTATTAGTGTCTGTGTGTGTGTGTGTGTGTGTGTGTTTGTTTCTGTGTGTGTCCCCTCACAGTGCCCGCCGTTCCATGAGAAGTTGTTTAATCCATTTCTTAAAGGTAATTTTGCTGTTTGCTTGAGTAATTGGAGTGCCATGCGATCATGGCTCAGTATAATACTGTGAGTTGCCGTGAAACTTTAGGGGACTTGGGGACTGTGAAGAGACCTCTGGTGGCATGTCTTGTGGCGTATGTATGGGTGGCTGAGCGGAATGCTATTTGATTATGCAGATAATCTGGAATTTCCATTACAGTAATGCTTATCATAAAAAACTAGAAGAGAATCAGTTAATATCTTATCAACCCTCATCCAGGAAAGACTGGGACGCATGTTGTTGATGTTAGTTCTGTATGTGCAGTTAAGGGCAAGGCGTGCTACTCTGTTCTGCAGCTTTGCTAGGTCTTTCTTTGCTACACTTGTCTCATCTTGATTACTGTCTGGTAATATGGACAAGACCAGAGCCTGAACAACTAGTACAGTTGATGTGTCAAAAATGCAGAACAAATTTTTATAACAGCAATACCCCAATCATCACAACAACATTAACTACTCATTTAGAATTTCAGTGAGCTCACTGGCTTTGGGTTATGACATTTAGAAGGTGGAATCATCTGCATACATAGTCATTCTAGCTTTTGTAAGACCAGTGGCAAATCATTTGTAAAAATAGAGAAGAGTAATTGCCCAAGGCAACTGTCCTGAGGGACACCACACTGTACATATCTGATGTTAGAGAAGCTTCCATTGAAGAACACTCTGGGTTCTACTGGATAACCAACTCTCCAACCATGTAATGGCAGCTGATGTAAAGCCATAGTAAGTGAGTTTCTTCAACAACAATGTATTATCAATAACATCAAAGTCTGCACTGAAATCAAACAATACAGCTCCAACTATCATCTTTTTATTAATTTATTTTAACCAATCATCAGTCATCTGAGTCAGTCTAGTACAAGTTGAGTGCCCTTCTCTATATGCATGCCGAAGGTCAGTAGTTAACCTGTTCTCTGCAAATAGGATTGTACAGTATTTGGTCAAACACAATTCTCTCCATCAGTTTAGTAAGAACAGGAACCAAACTAATTGAGTTAGAGCCAGCAAAGGGGTTTGACTGTTTTTAGGCAGTGGAATTACTTTAGCTGCCTTCCACTCCTTCTCTTTCATTATTAGATATTTTATACAAAAATATGATATTCATTGTTCAATGTAATTTCAGTTCTGAGGTTTTACACTAATGAAATAGTCATTGAAATGATTAGCAATATCAAAATGTTTTGTTATAAATGACACATTAACTTCAATGAATGATGGAGATGAATTGTAGAGCTATCTGACGTGAGTCTGATAGTGCCCTAACATTATACATCAGGGTAGGGACTGTTTTTCATCCATAACTACGGTATGGGCAGGGCTCGGGTATCACAAAATGTATCACTAACATTTTTAAGCTGAGCCATTTGCTTGTACTCTGCTGTGCAGTAAAGTAATATACGACTAAGATCATAACATTGTTTCAGAGGTGTTTCAACCTCGTCAAATATAAGACAGGAGAGATTATTTCACAAAAAAATAAATGTTCCTTGAGTTTTGTCAGAGTTCAGAGTGAAGAAAAGTAGCTAAGAGCTAACTGCTCTCATCATTGAGCAGAGCAGCACATGCGGAGCCGTTGCTATGGATATTCATAGACTCAGAGCCGCCATGAGCAGAGTGCATGCAGAGGGAACAGTGTGCAGGAGAAAGAGAGGAGCAGGTAATTTATATACCAACAGAAGAAGTTATTTCTGATTTCTGCTTTCGGGCCTGGCCTTAAATTTGGCAGAAGAAATTGGGCCTGGATAGGGTATGGGTAAGGCTCAGGCTTAAAAGAGAACAAGATGGCGCCGATAGAGATGGCAGATTCACTTCAAGTCCTTAAGAAACTGTGCAGTGTATTGTTATTTTTTATATATTATTTCTTACATTGTTAGCTCAGAAAATCTTGGTGTTAGTACATATAGCCAGGAAGAACTATTGAATATCAGAGCGACGTCAACATATGAGCACAACCAGCACTACCAGAATACGACTTTCCCAAAGCGGATCCTTTGTCTGCACCTCCCCAGGTCATTTGAACTGATTCCAGAGGCCGACCCAAAACAATGCCGTTGGAGGAGAGGGTGCCGGAGCGGTCTTCTAGTGAGGCTTCGGATGACTGCACGCCACCCACCGCTTCCGAGTATATTACACGCTAATGTCCAGTCCGTAGTTAA
Source organism: Salmo salar (assembly GCF_965601325.2). Taxonomy (NCBI): domain Eukaryota; kingdom Metazoa; phylum Chordata; class Actinopteri; order Salmoniformes; family Salmonidae; genus Salmo; species Salmo salar. The sequence continues at coordinate 10,144,014 of NC_138310.1, read as the reverse complement.
CAATGTTGACGAAATTAGGGCAAGAACTGCTTTCCAAAGAGATATTCGGGATTGTAACATACTCTGTTTCACAGAGACATGGCTGGCTGGGGACATGCTGTCGGAATCCATACAGCCAACGAGATTTTCAGTGCATCGCGCCCACAGGAACAAACATCTCTCTGGTAAGAAGAAGGGTGGGGGTGTATGTTTCATTATTAACAACTCATGGTGTAATTATAACAACATAAAATAACTCAAGTCCTTTTATTCACCTGACCTAGAATTCCCCACAATCAAATGCAGACCGTATTATCTCTCAGAGAGAGATAGCAGCTGTTTTTCAATCTCAAGGCTATCAGATTGTTAAACAGCCACCACTAGCAAAGAGAGGTGGCTGCCTACCTACAGACTTGATATCATTGGACACTTTAATAAATGGAACACTAGTCACTTTAATAATGCCACTTTAAGAATGTTTACATATCTCGTATTACGTATATCATATATATATATACTGCTCAAAAAAATAAAGGGAACACTTAAACAACACAATGTAACTCCAAGTCAATCACACTTCTGTGAAATCAAACTGTCCACTTAGGAAGCAACACTGATTGACAATACATTTCACATGCTGTTGTGCAAATGGAATAGACAACAGGTGGAAATTATAGGCAAGAGCACCCCCAATAAAGGAGTGGTTCTGCAGGTGGAGACCACAGACCACTTCTCAGTTCCTACGCTTCCTGGCTGATGTTTTGGTCACTTTTGAATGCTGGCGGTGCTTTCATTCTAGTGGTAGCATGAGACGGAGTCTACAACCCACACAAGTGGCTCAGGTAGTGCAGCTCATCCAGGATGGCACATCAATGCGAGCTGTGGCAAGAAGGTTTGTTGTGTCTGTCAGCGTAGTGTCCAGAGCATGGAGGCGCTACCAGGAGACAGGCCAGTACATCAGGAGACGTGGAGGAGGCCGTAGGAGGGCAACAACCCAGCAGCAGGACCGCTACCTCCGCCTTTGTGCAAGGAGGAGCAGGAGAAGCACTGCCAGAGCCCTGCAAAATGACCTCCAGCAGGCCACAAATGTGCATGTGTCTGCTCAAACGGTCAGAAACAGACTCCATGAGGGTGGTATGAGGGCCCGACGTCCACAGGTGGGGGTTGTGCTTACAGCCCAACACCATGCAGGACGTTTGGCATTTGCCAGAGAACACCAAGATTGGCAAATTCACCATTTGCGCCCTGTGCTCTTCACAGATGAAAGCAGGTTCACACTGAGCACGTGACAGACGCGACAGAGTCTGGAGACGCCGTGGAGAACGTTCTGCTGCCTGCAACATCCTCCAGCATGACCGGTTTGGCGGTGGGTCAGTCATGGTGTGGGGTGGCATTTCTTTGGGGGGCCGCACAGCCCTCCATGTGCTCGTCAGAGGTAGCCTGACTGCCATTAGGTACCGAGATGAGATCCTCAGACCCCTTGTGAGAAAATATGCTGGTGTGGTTGGCCCTGGGTTCCTCCTAATGCAAGACAATGCTAGACCTCATGTGGCTGGAGTGTGTCAGCAGTTCCTGCAAGAGGAAGGCATTGATGCTATGGACTGGCCCGCCCGTTCCCCAGGCCTGAATCCAATTGAGCACATCTGGGACATCATGTATCGCTCCATCCACCAACGCCATTTTGCACCACAGACTGTCCAGGAGTTGGCGGATGCTTTAGTCCAGGTCTGGGAGGAGATCCCTCAGGAGACTATCCGCTACCTCATCAGAAGCAAGCCCAGGCATTGTAGGGAGGTCATACAGGCACGTGGAGGCCACACACACTACTGAGCCTCATTTTGACTTGTTTTAAGGACATTACATCAAAGTTGCATCAGCCTGTAGTGTGGTTTTCCACTTTAATTTTGAGTGTGGCTCCAAATCCAGACCTCCATGGGTTGATAAATTGGATTTCCATTGATTATTTTTGTGTGATTTTGTTGTCAGCACATTCAACTATGCAAAGAAAAAAGTATTTAACCTCTATGGGACCGGCGGGACGAATTCGTCCCACCTACGTAACAGCCAGTTGAATCCTGTGGCGCGATTTTCAAAACCTTTGAGAAATTGAAGTAATAGCAATTTCCAAACATATGACTATTTTACAGCTATTTAAAGACAAGACTCTCCTTTATCTAACCACACTGTCCGATTTCAAAAAGGCTTTACAGCGAAAGCAAAACATTAGATTATGTCAGCAGAGTACACAGCCAGAAATAATCAGACATCCATTTTTCAAGCTAGCATATAATGTCACAAAAACCCAGAAGACAGCTAAATGCAGCACTAACCTTTGATGATCTTCATCAGATGACAACCCTAGGACATTATGTTATACAATACATGCATGTTTTGTTCAATCAAGTTCATATTTATATCAAAAACCAGCTTTTTACATTAGCATGTGACGTTCAGAACTAGCAAATTCCCCGCAAACTTCCGGGGAATTCGCTAACAATTTACTAAATTACTCACGATAAACGTTCACAAAAAGCATAACAATTATTTGAAGAATTATAGATACAGAACTCCTCTATGCACTCGATATGTCTGATTTTAAAATAGCTTTTTGGTGAAAGCACATTTTGCAATATTCTAAGTACATAGCCCAGGCATCACGGGCTAGCTATTTAGACACCCGGCAAGTTTAGCACTCATCAATATCAGATTTACAATTATAAAAGTTTGATTACCTTTTGTTGTCTTCGTCAGAATGCACTCCCAGGACTGCTACTTCAATAACAAATGTTGGTTTGGTCCAAAATAATCCATCGTTATATCCGAATAGCGGCGTTTTGTTCGTGCGTCCCAGACACTATCTGAAATGGTAAATCAGGGTCGCGCGCATGGCGCAATTCGTGACAAAAAAAATCAAAATATTCCATTACCGTACTTCGAAGCATGTCAACCGCTGTTTAAAATCCATTTTTATGCCATTTTTCTCGTAAAAAAGCGATAATATTCCGACCGGGAATGTCCATTTAGCTAAACAGAGGAAAGTAAACAAAGCTTTCGGTCGACGCGGGCACGAGCCTGAGTCTCACAGTACTGTAACCAGCCACTACCCAAACGCGCTACTTTTTTTCAGCCAGAGCCTGCAAAGCCACGATTCAGCTTTTTACCGCCTTCTGAGACCCTATGGCAGCCGTAGGAAGTGTCACGGGACAGCTAAGATCCTCACTCTTCAATAAACAGAGACAAGAAGAACGACACCTTGTCAGACAGGCCACTTCCTGCATGAAACCTTCTCAGTTTTTTGCCTGCCAAATGAGTTCTGTTATACTCACAGACACCATTAAAACAGTTTTAGAAAATTTAGGGTGTTTTCTATCCATATGTAATAAGTATATGCATATTCTAGTTACTGGGTAGGAGTGGTAACCAGATTAAATCGGGTACGTTTTTTATCCGGCGGTGTAAATACTGCCCCCTAGCCCTAACAGGTTAATAAAATTATTTATTTCATTCAGATCTAGGATGGGTTGTTTAAGTGTTCCCTTTATTTTTTGGAGCAGTGTATATACTGTATACTGTTTCCTTCACTATCTATTCTTTACTATATATTGCGTCTTAGCCGCTCTGTCACTGCTCAACCATATATTTTATACTTATATATTCTCATCCCATTCCTTCACTAAATTGTGTGTAATAGATTTTGTTGTGGAATTTGCTGGTGACAGTGTCAGTGATTTTTTTTTTAATTCAAGGCACACTTAACCTGCATGGCTACCACAGCATTCTGCAGCTATACACCATCCCATCTGGTTTGCGCTTAGTCGGACTGTCATTTGTTTTCCAACAGGACAATGATCAAACACACCTCCACGCTGTGTAAGGCCTATTTGCCAATTGCTCTCTCCCTCAAAATTTGAGACATATGTGGCAGTGTGTTGTGAGACAAAACTGCACATTTCAAAGTGGCCTTTTATTGTCCCCAGCATAAGGTGCACCTGTGTAATGATCATGCTTTTTAATAATCTTCTTGATGTGCCACACCTGTTAGGTGGAGGTAATCTAAGCAAAAAAAGAAATGTCCCTTTTTCAGGAATCTGTCTTTCAAAAATAATTAGTAAAAATCCAAATAACGTCACAGATCTTCATTGTAAAGGGTTTAAACACTGTTTCCCATGCTTGTTCAATTAACCATAAACAATGAATTAACATGCACCTGTGGAACGGTCATTAGACATTAAAACCTGTTGGGGCTAGGGGGCAGTATTGAGAATTTTGAAAATAATATGTGCCCATTTTTAACTGCCTCCTACACCAACTCAGAAGCTAGGATATGCATATTATTAACAGATTTGGATAGAAAACACTCTGAATTTTCTAAAACTGTTTGAATGGTGTCTGTAAGTATAAAAACACTCATATGGCAGGCAAAAACCTGAGAAAAATACAACCAGGAAATGACAATTTTGTGGCTGTACTATTTTCGAGTCATTGCTAATAGATCACACAGTGACAAAGGATTCATTTCGCACTTCCTACGGCTTCCACTAGATGTTAACGATCTTTATAAAGTTGTTTGAAGCGTCTATGATGAACAGAGACCGGATGACAAGGAAGAGAATTTGACGTCCCTGGGATGTCGTCACTTCATTATTGCGCGCACCTGCGCATTCATGTGAGTTCATGTGAGGCGAGACATTTTTCAAAAACGTTTTTCAAGACACAGGAGAGGTCGGGTTGAAACCTCACTGATGTTTCACGTTAAGAATGGCTCTAAAGATTGATGCTAAACAACGTTTGACATGTTTGAACGAACGTAAATAGAATTTTTTTTTTAACTTTTCGTCGTGACTCCCCCCCCCCCCCTACTTTTGAGTAGCCTACCGAAGCGCTAACAACATGGAACAACTTGGAGTTATTTGGACATAAATTATGAACTTTGTCGAAAGAAACCACATTTGTTGTGGACCTGGGATTCCTGGAAGTGCCAATGGATGAAGATAATCAAAGGTAAGGGATTATTGACAATAGTATTATTGATATTAGATGGTTACAAGATGGTGCTAACCTGTATATCCTAGCCTATTGTTCTTAGCACAGCACCCCGTTTATTGAAAAGTGTGATTTCCCAGTAAAGTTATTTTGAAATCTGGCAATGCAGTAGCATTTACGAAATGTTAAACTATAATTCTTTGAATGACAATATTATAATTTACCAATGTTTTCGAATAGTAATTTTGCAAATTGCAACGTTGATTCACCGGAAGCATTTGAGGGGAAAAAAAATCTGAATTTCACTGCTACTGTAAAATGCTGTTTTTGGATATAAATATGAACTTGATGGAACAAAAAATGCATGTATTGTATAACATAATGTCCTAGGAGTGTCATCTGAGGAAGATTGTCAAAGGTTAGTGCATAATTTTAGCTGGTTATCTGCTTTTGGTGACGCCTGTCTTTGAATTGACAAAACATTACAGACAGCTATTTTCAATGTACTCTCCTAACATAACCTAACTTTATGCTTTCGCCGTAAAGCCTCTTTGAAATCGGACAATCTGGTTGGATTTAGGGGATGTTTATCTTTTAAATGGTGAAAAATAGCTGATTGTTTGAGAAATTGAAATTATTAGATACTTGCAGTTTTGAATTTCCCGCCATGGTCTCTTGACAATAAATCCCAATACCGGGATCAGATCCCCAACAGGTTCGCTTACAGATGGTAGGCAATTAAGGCCACAGTTATGGAAACTTAGGACACTAAAGAGGCCTATCCACGGACTCTGAAAAACACCAAAAGAAAGATGCCCAGGGTCCCTGCTCATCTGCATGGACATGCAGGCGTGCTGCAAGTAGGCATGAGTACTGCAGATGTGGCCAGGGCAATAAATTGCAATGTCCGTACTGTGAGACGCCTAAGACAGCGCTACAGGGAGACAGGACGGACAGCTGATCATCCTCGCAGTGGCAGACCACGTGTAACAAGACTTGCACAGGATCGGTACATCCGAACATCACACCTGTGGGACAGGTACAGGCTGGCAACAACAACTGCCCGAGTTACAACAGGAACGCACAATCCCTCCATCAAGGCTCAAACTGTCCGCAATAGGCTGAGAGAGGCTGGACTGAGGGCTTGTAGGCCTGTTGTAAGGCGGGTACTCACCAGACATCACCGGCAACAATGTCGCCTATGGGCACAAACCCACCGTCGCTGGACCAGACAGGACTGGCAAAAAGTGCTCTTCACTGATGAGTCGCAGTTTTGTCTCACCAGGGGTGATGCTCAGATTCGCGTTTATCGTCGACGGAATAAGCGTTACACCGAGGCCTGTACTCTGGAGCGGGATCGATTTGGAGGTTGAGGGTCCGTCATGGTCTGGGGCAGTGTGTCACAACATCATCGGACTGAGCTTGTTGTCATTGCAGGCAATCTCAACAACGTGCATTACTGGGAAGACATCCTCCTCCCTCATGTCGTACACTTCATGCAGGCTCATCCTGACATGACCCTCCAGCATGACAATGCCACCAGCCATACTAGTCGTTGTGTGTGTGATTTCCTGCAAGACAGGAATGTCAGTGTTCTGCCATGGACAGCGAAGAGCCCGGATCTCAATCCCATTGAGCACATCTGGGACCTGTTGAATTGGGGGTTGAGGGCTAGGGCCATCCCCCCAGAAATGTCCGGGAACTTGCAGGTGCCTTGGTGGAAGAGTGGGGTAACATCTCACAGGAAGAACTGGAAAATCTGGTGCAGTCCATGAGGATTGAGATGCACTGCAGTACTTAATGCATCTGGTGGCCACACCAGATACTGACTGTTACATTTGATTTTGACCCTCCCTTTGTTCAGGGACACGTTATTACATTTCTGTTAGTCACATGTCTGTGGAACTTGTTCAGTTTATGTCTCAGTTGTTGAATCTTGTTTTGTTCATACAAATATTTGCACATGTCAAGTTTGCCAAAAATAAACACAGGTGACAGTGAGAGCACGTTTCTTTTTTTGCTGAGTTTAATATCTTGGATCAGGAGAAATGCGTACTAACAGAGATGCAAAAAATGAGTGCAACATGTTTGAGAGAAATAAGCTTTTTGCTGCGTATGGAACATTCATGGGATTTTTCATTTCAGCTCATGAAACATGGGACCAACACTTTACATGTTGCATTTGTATTTTGTTCAATGTAGATGAAACTACACTAAAGAAATGACCAGTCAAAGTCTGGACACACCTCATTCACAGGTTTTTCTTTTTTTTGTTGCTATTCTCTACATTGTAGAATAATCGTGAAGACATCAAATCTATAAAATAACACATATGCAATCATGTAGTAACCAAAAAAGTGTTAACAAATCAAAATATATTTGAGATTTTTCAAAGTAGCCACACTGTGCCTTGATGACAGCTTTGCACACTCTTGCCATTCTCTCAACCAGCTTCATGAGGTAGTCACCTGGAATGCATTTCAATTAGCTGGTGTGCCTTGTTAAAAGTGAATGTGCTTGAGCCAATCAGTTGCGTTGTGACAAGGTAGGGATGGTATACAGAAGATAGCCCTATTTGGTAAAAGACCAAGTCCATATTATGTCAAAAACAGCTCAAATAAGCAGAGAGAAATGACAGTCCACCATTACTTTAAGACATGAAGGTCAGTCAATCCAGAACATTTCAAGAAATCTGAAAGTTTCTTCAAGTATAGTGGCAAAATCCATCAAGCTCTATGATGAAACAGGCTCTCATGAGGATCACCACAGGAAAGGAAGACCCAGAGTTATCTCTGCTGCAGAGGATACGTTTATTGGAGTTACCAGCCTCAGAAATCGGCAATTAACTGCACCTCAGATTGCAGCCCAAATAATGGATGGAGACCAAGTTCTTATGGTCTGTCCAGATCACGAAAGGATGAGGTTCCCCTTCTAACCAGTGTCTCCACCCCTCAAGAGCCCACTTAATTGCCAAGAGCTCCCAGTTGCGTACATCGTAGTTGCATTACGCTGGCGAGAACCGCTTGGAGAGAAAGACGCATGGGTGCAGTTTCTTGTCCTCCTCATTCCGCTGTGAAAGGACCACCCCTGCTCCTGTTTCTAAGGTGTCCACCAAAGGATCAGGATGAACAAGGATGGGTCCAGAGGTGAAACGTCCCTTGAGCTCCATGAATGCCCTGTCAGCCTCGCGGGTCCAGCAAAAAACAATCTGGGACTTACGGGTTAGGACCGTGAGAGGCGCTGCCACCACACCAAAGTTGCATATAAAATGCTTGAAAAAAATTGGCAAACCCAAAGAACCACTGGACCTGTTGAGTGTGGTGGGACGGAGCCAGTCAGCGACTGCCTCAATCTTTACAAGGTCCACTTGGATGCCCAGGGTAGAGATAATGTGACCCAGGAAGGAAACCTGGGAAACGTGGAACTCACACTTCTCTATCTTGACATATAGTTGGCGTCTCAGGACTTGGCGGACGTGTGGTATGTGTTCCAGAAGGGTCTTGGAGAACATCAAGATGTCTTCAAGGTAAACATAGACAAACCGATTCAACATATCCCTCAGGGTGTCATTGACCTATTATTGAAAGCCTATTGGTGAGTTCGATAATGTGAAGGGCAGGACTAAATACTCATAGTGGCCACTAGCGGTGTTAAAGGCAGTTTTCCACTCATCACCCTCCCTATTGTCACAAGAATGTAACTGTGGCGGATGTCCAGTTTGGTGAAGAATTGGGCCCTTTGGACCAACTCCAATGTGGACATCACGGGTAGTGGGTAACGATTCTTTATTGTAATCTGGTTCAGCCCTCTGTAGTCGATGCACGGACGCAGACCTCCATTCTTCTTACCCATGAAGAAGAAGCCTGCACCAGCAGGGGATGTAGAGGGGCAAATGAAACCTGCCTCCAGCGACTCCCAGATGTAATTGTCCATGACTGCTGCTTCAGGGATCGAGATGGAGTACAGACAACCCCGGGGAGGTGTAGCGCCGGGAAGGGAGTTCTATGGCACAGCCGTAAGGATGTTGAGGGGGAAGGGTGGCGGCCTGCCTCTTACTGAAGGCCTCCCGGAGGTTGGTATTCAGGAGGGAGAGCGGAAAAGTCTTGGTCTTCAAGGGATGCAGGAGGACATGGCGAGGCTCTTGGTGGGGGTCTTAGACATTTAGTTTGGCAGTCCTTACCACAGTTTAGTAGGTGTCCCGTGGACCAGGAAACTAGTGGGTTATGTAGTGCTAGCCAGAGATACCCTAGGATAAGGGGGTTCTTGGGAGCAGTGAACAACAGAAAACAAGAGTCTCAGAGTGGTCCACCCGAAACTGCAGTAGAATGGGCTTGGTCAGATATTGCACCTGACCTGAGCCAATGGGGTGTCCATCGAGGGCTTGAATCTGCAGAGGGATGAGACATTTCACGCAGGGGATCTGTAACTCTCTGGCGAAGTCTTGATCAGTGAAATTATCTGCGGCCCCGGAATCCACAAAGGCTAGAATATGGTGCCAATGGTTATTCTTGTGTAGGGTTGCGGGTAGTAACAGACGGTGACTGGATAGCCGGGAGGTAACTGCACAGCTCGTCAGGGTCTCCCTCTGTCCTGGCGAGCCCTGGCGTTTCCCGTCAGCTCTGGGCAGGTAGCACAGAGATGGCAGAGGCCTCCGCCGTAGAGGCAGCAGCCTTAGTGCATTCACCTGTCACGCTCCTGTGGGCTCAGACGTACGCGACCCAGCTATATGAGATCATCCATGCTGGGCTCGGTGGGCTTAGGGTGATCAGGAAACCGGAATGCTGTAGTGGTGTCAAAAGGGCGCTGTCTCACCTGTTCCCGGATGTGGTTGTCCATCCTGATTGCCAGCATTATCAGGGACTCGAGGTCCTCTCCCAGTTCCCGAGTGGCCAGTTCATCTTCGATGGAGTGACTCCGTATTCCACCCACTCTCGGTGGCGTGGGTGCGGAACACAATGGCGAAGTCAGCCACTGGTCTGGCCCCTTGGCGGAGGTTGAACACTCGGCTGGCCACTTCTTGTCCGCCAACTGGGTGGTCCAAGACTCGTCGCAGCTCGGCAGTGAAGGCTACTATGCCTCTGCAAGATGGTGGCTGCTGTTCCCACACCACCATTGTCCACGCCAGGGCCTTGCCCAAGAGTAGAGAGATGATGTAGGCGATTATGGACCAATCAGTGTGGCACGAAGAGGACTGTAGCTCGAACACCGAGTGAGGAACCCCTTGCATCTTCCCGGGTGGCCGTCATACCACTCGAGGGCTGGGACCTTGGGTTCCCGGTGCAGGTTCACTGGAGGAACCATGATGATGAGACCTGGGCATTGGCTCCTCCTGGGTTGGTGACGTGCCGTGGTTGGAGGGGGCAAGTGCCCGAAGGATCACGTCGTTTTGGGAGAGCTGTTCTTGCTGCCGTCCTAACAGTGCACCTTGGTGGGCAACCACATTCCAGATCTGGGTGATCGATGCTGGGTCCAAGTTGTGGCAGAAGCTTGCTGTGAATTGGTAAGGTTGGACCCAGGTGCAGAGAAGAGAGCAGATGCCAGGAGGAACCATGACACAAAGCTGTCAAGGCAAAGGGTGGCTACTTTGAAGAATCTCAAATTTAAAATATATTAGATTTTTGTAACACTTTTTTGCTTAGTAAATGTTATTTCTTAGTTTTGATGTCTTCACTATTATTCTACAATGTCGAAAATAAAAAAAGTAACAAAAAAAACCTTTAATGAGTAGGCGTGTCCAAACTTTTCATTGGTAGTGTATATTCACGTCTCCAAATAATTGATTAAACACACATTGTTTTGCAATGAAGGTCTATAATAGCCTCAACAGCACATTCTAAGGTAGCACCATAGTGTAGCCGGAGTACAGATAGTTTCCGTCCTCCTCTGGCTACATTGACTTCAAAACAAATCCTACGTTGGCTCATGCTTCTCACCCAATTCCATTGACACAGAAATGGACAACTTCCGGAGGACGTCATCTAACCTATCAGAGGTCTCGCAGTATGAACTGATTTGTTGTTGACCCAATCAAAGGATCAGAGAATAAATCTATCACTGAAAGCATAAATTACAGCTAGCTAGCACTACGGTGCATAAAATATGGTGAGTCGTTCACACAAAGAAGGAGAAAAACAATAGTTGAACAGTTTTGAACAAATTAATTTCTGAAAAAATGAAGTTGAAGGAAAACAGAGTGCAAGACCTAGCTATATTTCGTTGTATTTTTTTCACTCACCTAGCTAGCAAATGCACCTAGCAAGTTTAGGCTACTCAAACACCTGACTCAAAACACAGATCGATGCTATGTTAGCTAGCTGGCTGTGGATTTCCAAAACTGGAACTCTTCCAAGTCAATGTTGTCACGTCCTGACCAGTAAAAGGGGTTATTTGTCATTGTAGTTTGGTCAGGGCGTGGCAGGGGGTGTTTGTTTTGTGTGTTTCAGTGTTTTTAGGTTCTATGTTTATATCTAGTTTTCTATTTCTATGTTGGCTTTTGGCAATGACCTCCAATTAGAGGCAGCTGGTTGTCGTTGTCTCTAATTGGAGGCCATATTTAGTTGTGTTTGTTTACTTGTGTTTTGTAGGTGGTTGTTTTCCTGTATAGCCTGTGTTGCCTTACGAAACTGTTTCGTCATTTGTTTCTTTTGTTAAAGTGTTATTTCTAATAAATTAAGAAGATGATTACTATACCCACTGTGCCTTGGTCCTATCCTTACGACGCCTATGACAAATGTAAGCTTTTGGTTTTATTAATTTATTGCCACTGGAGCCTGCTTGTGTAACTGCTAAACTGCTTGCTGCACACTGTACTGCATGATTGTAGCGGGTTTATTAACGAGTTAGTTCTAGTAGCTAGCTATGTTAACTATGGCGTTAGCTAATATGGTGACAACAATTTATGCCCTGTGTAGCGGTTAGTGGTTATGGTATGAAAGTTTGGCTTGGAAAGTTTTTTTCGCTTGGTCACAGACATCTGTTTTATTGTGCACTGAAGTCCACGCGCAAAAGGGAAAAGGATAAAGGAGGAGAGAGTGTAGATGCGAGAAGGAATTATACAATGAGCAAATGGTCATGCTGTTTGTATGTGGCTGCTATGATAGTGAACTGTGTATTCATTCTGCTGATTCTGTTGAATTCTTTTTTCTTAAACGGAAGTAAACGGAACGAAACGGGATTAAACATACCTGAATTTGTCCAATAGAAACTCTCGTTTGTAAGCGTTGGACTAATGATTACATCTTAGGTCAGCTAAAAGCAGGCAAGTGTGCAAGGCGGTACTGAATGTGTCACCTACATTGTAAACTTACATTCATAGGCTAGGTTGTAGCATGCTCATGATGGGTGTAGGGAAAATGTGAGTATCATGTAGTAACCTAAACCTATAGATGTTACATTGAGCTGGGTGAATAGAATATGAATGACACTCATCCAATATGTTGTAATAGAAATAAGGCCAAGCTCATTAAAAAAAAATATATATTGTCTTGCTTCATCTTAAATGGCACCATCCGCCACTGCTTGAAAGTCAGGATAATCTTTCTCCTGCAAAGAAACATTTTTATAGCTGAAAAAAATGATTTTGTAGGCATTTATAATTAAATGAGGAGTGGAGCTTATAGTTACGTGACGACATCACATGCCCAACTTACCTTCAAAGTATTCAGCAATCATAATTCATTTGAAAAATATAGTTCCCCTCATTTGTCACAATAAAGAAAGTTTGACAAAAGAAAAGTCTACGGACAAAAATGTTGTTGATCTTTAGAAAATGTCTCCTATATCTGCCGTTTCCATTACACGTCGCATCGATTTCTTTGGGCGTTATTGCTTTTGTCGAATAAACCTGGGTCAATGGAAACCTTGGCTAGTGTTTCATGGAGCTATCTGCTGGTCATTACGTTACACTGCACTCCCTACCACAAGGATGAACCTTTGAGGCAGTGTAAACAACATCAGGAGATTATTTTAGGATATGTTTTTTGTCATGAATCTAGTCTTATCTCACACTGATCCTTTATATAATGTTAGGGGAATATATACGTATACATTCTCAGTCTCTGTTTTAGCATTGTTCTCCTAAAATATAAAAAGCAGAATATGATTTGTATTAGGGCTTAATGATATGTGGACATTAATGAAACTAGACTACAATGCAGACCAATTCAGAACAGAGTTGGACTAAGGTCTGTGAACAAGGGAGACAGCCCCCCCTGCTGGCTTTCTTGGGGTTACACGTGGTAAAAAGAAAAATGTAGGTAGATTGACTCAGCCCAGAAACAACCGCTAATTTTAAAATGTTAACACACTTTGTAGGCAGATTATTGATCATCACATGATCATATACTATCCAAGAAGCAGGCATTGCAGTTAAAGGGGTGGAAAATGATGAAATAATTAAAAACACTCATCCCTCATTGGATATTGATTTTAGCCTCTTCTCTCTCTCCTTGGGGACTAAAACTGTACTGCCTGTCCCATTTAATTTCAGATGAAGAGAACACATGATTTATAATACCCAGCACCAAATAACTTTCATTTCATCTCTAAACCTCCTTTTTTCTCCCCCTCCTCCTGACTACTCCATCCATCTTGGTAACTAGGTACGGGGGTGGTCCAGCCACATGGTAACATCTGTCACACTCCCTGCCACTAAGGAAGAAAAGAAAGTGCCATAAAGACGGGGGTCAATGTGCATAACCAATCATAGCTCAATAAAGCCAACACTAAGGAGGAGGGAAGGCTGCATTAGACGTGTGTGTGCTTGTTTGTTTTTTTGTGTGTACACGTGTGCGAATGTTTGTGTGTGTTTGGAGGGGCGGGGCAGGGGCAGGCAATGGATGTGAGTCTTTAGAGATGAAAAAATGTGGTTCGGGGAGAAAATAATAGTGTGTTTTGACACTGTATTACACATATAAATGGTTTGAGACCAGAACAAGAGTGAGTCAATTATGATAGGAAAGTCTAGAAAGAGTAAGGGAAGAGAGGTTAAGGTACATCAATCTATAGCCAGATGACTCCTGATATCTCCAGAAGTTATAAGTCAAATGTTTGTTTTAATCTGTTGTTGTTTAGTACTGTCTTTTTCCTAGCTAAGTCAATCAACTTTAAGTGTTGTCTGTCTTCCCAGTAGCCTACTCGGTGTGTGCTGAGTGCTCATAACTTGCAGTTGATTGTTGACCAGGATTAAAGGGCATGGAAATTTGTGACAGTTGCTGTATTGGAACAGGAGTGGTTTCTCCTCTCCTAGGCAATCAGCAATTAGTACCGGGAGGCGTGCTATTCACCTCTGCTAGGCATTTTGCAATTACTGTTAGTACTTCAAACTCCCCTATTTTCTCAGTTGTTCGTGTCAGCGGTGGTCTTGTCGTCAAAACTAAGACGGTTCTGTCGAGTTCATCTTCGGAGTTATTTGAGGAAGGAAAGAGGAAGGCTCGTCTCTCACTTGAGTATCTTACCTAGTTATTTTCAGATCTAATTGTGCTCTTTTTATGCTTCGTCAACAATGTATGTGTTTTCTATACTTGTTTGCTCCTTACCCTGTAGGCTTTACAGACGCTCTCAACCCATTGGCTAGAACCCTTCTAATTTGTGTACCCTGTGCAAACAACCCATGTGGAATTCCTGGTCTCCAGCAGCATTTGGAACTGCCGATCTGCCGTCAAAAATGCTGAGTTCATCTCAGTCTGTGCTGCCCTTTAGTTCCAAATTGAGGCATGGATCACTGAAGAGAATACTGTTACTCCAGTTCCATCTAACTACGTGTTCTCTCATAGTCCAAGAGCTTCTGGTCGTCGCGGTGGTGGCACAGGGCTACTCATTTCTCCTAAGTGGAGATTCTCTTTTCTCCACCACACCTGTCCATCTCATTTGAATTCCATACTGTCACTTGTCCACTCAAGCTTAACATTGTTGTCATCGATCGCCCTCCAGGTGCTTCCCTCCATGATCCTCCACCCCTCCTCCTCCCTATTTGTGGCCGACTTTGTCAACCACTTTGAAAAGAAGGTTGATGACCTCCGCTCCTCATTCTCTCAGCCTATAGAATCGTGCTGGTCCCACTCACACAGAACTACACTACTCCTTGACCTCTTTCTCCCCTCTCTCTCGTGCCGAAATTCTGCAACTAAAGACGTCCGGACGCCAGACAACCATCCCCTCCTCCCTTCTCCAGACCATCTCTGGAGACCTCATCAACTCATGCGTCCCCTCTGACTTCAAAAATGGCCAGTCACTCCCCTCCTCAAAAAAACAGCACTCAACCCCTCTGATGTCAAACTACAGACCGGTATTCCTTTATTTTCTGACCAACCCTCACGCTATCTCTCTCAGATCTTCTTGGGTCTAACCAGTCAGGCTTCAAGACAGGTCACTCAGCCAAGACTGCTCTCCTCTGTGTCACAGAAGCTCTGCGCACTGCCAAAGCTGACTCTCTCCTCTGTTCTCATTCTCCTAGATCAAACCACTGCCTTTCTTCACTGTGAACCATCAGATCCTCCTCGCCGCCCTCTCAGGGTGGGTTTCTCAGGCTCTGCACACTCTTGGATTGCATCCTACCTGGCAGGCCGCTCCTTCCAGGTGATGTGGAGAGGACCTGTGTCTGCACCACGTACTCTCACTACTGGTGTCCCCCAGGGCTCAGTTCTAGGCCCTTTCCTCTTTACTTTATACACAGTCACTTGGCTCAGTCAACATGGTCTTCCCTAGTGTTGCTATGCGGATGACACTACTACCCACTTGCTTGTTCCTGTAACTTATTCAGAATGCTGCAATCGGCTGGTTCTCACATGTCACCCTGCTCCTCCGCACACTCCACCAGTCGAAGCTTGCATCACAACAAAATCCTGGTATGCTGAACAAAATAAACACAACATGCAACAATTTCAAAGATTTTACTGAGTTAAAGTTCATAAGGAAATCAGTCAATTCAAATATTCGTTAGGCCCTAATCTATGGATTTCATTTCACTGGGAGTACAGATATGCATCTGTTAGTCAGAGAAACCTAAAGAAAAAGAGGTAGCGGAGTGGGTCAGGACAGGTGTGACCATCATTTGCCTCATGCAGCGCAACACATCTCCTTCGCATTGAGTTGATCAGGCTGTTGCTTGAGGACTGTGGAATGTTGTCCCGCTCCTCTTCAATGGCTGTGCAAAGTTGCTGGATATTGGTGGGAACTGGAACACGCTGTCCAGTACACATTGATCCAGAGCATCCCAAAAGTGCTCTATGGGTGACATGCCTGAGTATGCAGGCCATGGAAGAGCGGGGACATGTTCAGCTTCCAGGAATTGTGTACAGATCCTTGCGACATGGGGCCATGCATTATCATGCTGAAACCTGAGGTGATGGTGGCGGATGAATGACACAACAATGGGCCTCAGGATCTCGTCACGGTATTTGAGCATTCAAATTGCCATGGATAAAGTTCAATTGTGTTAGTTATCCGTAGCTTATGCCTGCCCATACCATAACCCCACCGCCACCATTGGTCACTGTTCATAACGCTGACATCAGCAAATCGCTCGCCCACACAACAACATGCACGTGCTCTGTGGTACTGAGGCCGGTTGGACGTACTGCTGAATTCCATAAAACGAATGTTGGAGGCATATAGAAATTAACATTAAATTCTCTGGCAACAGATCTGGTTGACATTCCTACAGTCAGCATGCCAATTTTATGATCTGTGGCATTGTATAGTGTGACAATTGCACATTTTAGAGTGACCATTTGTCTCCAGCACAAGGTGCACCTGTGTAATGATCACGCTATTTAATAATCTTCTTCATATGCCACACCTGTCAGATGGAGGATTATCTTGGCAAAGGAGAAATGTAAACACTATGTGCTCACAACTTGAGAAATAAGCTTTTTATGTATACAAAATATTTCAGGGATCTTTTATTTCAGCTCATGAAACATGGGACCAACACTTTACATTTTGCATTTATTTTTGTTCAGTGTACTTGCCTATGGAGAAGCAAAAGGAACTGCCCCTCACTACCATCAGGCTATGCGCAAACCCTACACCCCAACCCAAGTACTCTGTTCTGCCACCTCTGGTATCTTGGCCCACTTAGCCCAGTCAAAGCCCTCCTGGACTGGCACCCCAATGGTGGAACCAGCTTCCCCCTGAAGCTAGGATAGCAGAGTCCCTGCCGATCTTCCGAAAACATCTGAAACCCTACCTCTTCAAGAAGTATATATTTTTTTCAAAATGAGCATTGTTGGATTAGCCACGGAAAAAGATAGGAAACTTCCCGCTAGCCATGACTGGCTGAGATAATGGATGGGCTGGACATCCTAACTGTATCTTAAGAATATCATTGAATTTAAGTGAACATTTTCGTTTCTCCATGCTTGTCTCAGAGCAGTAAAAATAAAAATCTCATTGATTTATCAAGCCCAGTCCCCATGCCTGTCTCAGAGCAGCGCGAAACGGTGCTGAAATAGTTCACCACAGTGGGTAGGCTATTGCTTCAAATCTTATTGCTTCTAACTTCAATATGCTTTTTAAATAAATAAGACCTTCACTACTTTTAAAAGCACATTACTCAACACTAGTGAGACTCATGTCGCCTACAGTAGGCCTACAGTATATCGAAAAATATTTTTTTCAATGACGTGACTCTCTGCCAATAATTACATTTAGAGGATTGGAGGATTCTAAATTAACATCTAAGGGGCAATTTCCCGTTAAGGAAAATCTGATTTGTGAGAATATCTAAGGGGCTTTTATATAATTTAAATTAATTTATAATAATCGCTTTGTTTAAAAAATAACTATATTTTGTTTTCAAATAACATAAAGTGAGTGAGAAAAAGGCTATTATTGAAAATGGCGTGAGACATTGTTACTAATTTGTAAATAAAGCCAGTTTGTTATTTATTTCTGTTTTTAGAGGGAGAGAAACCAAAAGCCTACAGTTGCCTCATGGGTCTCCCAGCCGCAGCCGGCACGGTATTGAACCAGCATTTTTAGCAATGCAATTTGCACTGCAATGCAGTGTCTTAGGCCACTGCGCCACTCAGGTGCGGTACAACTGGACTGGTCAAGAGTAGGCTACAGTACAACAGTAAGAGCATAAAAATCCTAACATTTCCACACCCTAATTGTAGTCTAAGTTTCTCTTAGAATAAAAAGGGTAACAAGTTTTAGTAAGCAATACTGAAGTTGTGCACAATTATTAGTTTGTATTTGGTTTGCACTATTGTAAAGTGGTTGTTCCACTGGATATCATAAGGTGAATGCACCAATTTGTAAGTCGCTCTGGATAAGAGCGTCTGCTAAATGACTTAAATGTAAATGTAAATGTATGTCTTCCATTCAATATTAGTTTGAGACACAGTAGCGCCTTGGGACCCAAAACCATAATCAGTGCTATTACTCCCCCTTGTGCTGGTCTGGAGCAAAGAGGTAGTGACGCAGGGTACCACAAATTACCTCTAAGTCCCGCAGCATAATCGCAAAACTTTTAGTTGAGCAACCACTGTATTTACGTCCACGGTCTTGGCTAAATTACTCTCATGGTGTTTTGTCTTATATCTAGGATGATTCTACTTAGCGGTGTATTGCTTTGGACACTATCCTAAGTTGATAACTACATGATAAGTCTACAGCTGTAAGGCACAAGCTTCGAACAGTCTACAGCAAGGGTGTCCAACCCTGTTCCTGGAGAGCTACCTTCCTGTATATTTTCGCTCCAACCCCAGTTGTAACTAACCAGGTTCAGTTTATCAACAAGCATATCATTAGAATCAGGTGTGCTATATTAGGGTTGGAGTGAAACCTACAGGATGGTAGCTCTCCAGGAACAGGGTTGGAGAGCCCTGGTCTACAAGGATCACCTATGGACCTCTGTGGAGAAACTGGTGATTAATGTTGCTGTAGTTTCAAAGGGCTTCAGGGTAACCAAGGCTGGTAGTTTGCTCTGACCCTTAAGTAATCCTAGTATAAATCCTCATTAAATGTTCCATTTTACATGTGCGTTTATGCTTACACAAGCGCACATGCCAAGGGAAAGAAAACCAAGTATCCTGGTAGGCTGCAACCTGTTCAGACTGAGTCGGACTTCATCAGATAATTTCCGTGTCAATAATTTCTGTGCTGACCTCAATCCATATGTCAAGGGGACCTGTAGTGGTTTTACTTCAAGTTAACATGTCTTACACCATTGCAGCGGCGATAGGTTTGAAGGAGTCTATTTCATAGTGTGGCGAGTTCAGCGCCAATGTCTTTGTAAGGCAGGGTTTACACATAAAAACACACACCACCAGTCCAAGTGAAGATTTAAACCGATTTATTACTATCAGGCTTCGGCAGGTGTTCGTGATATACAAAACTCAAAACAAACATTATGTCACAAGTGGAAGGTCCTCCAATCTTGGTCTTTAATCCTTCTTGAAATCATAATTTCCTTTATTCATAAAAACCTTCTCCACTGTGTGTTCTGTCTCTCCAATAACTTCCTACTTCTTCACCTGCTGGGGTCAAAGAAAGTTATCAAGGGCAATTTGAATTGTTAGGGCTCTAAACTTCTTACTAATTGTGGCTGGACTGACTGTTGCTGGCATTGGTACTGCTACCCAAGGGAACCAGCTATCCTGCCGATTTATTCCGAACTGCATCCTACTGGAACACATGATAAGAGCATTTTAATAGTTGTCTTGTAGTTGAGACTACACATGGCAAGGAATTATTATTGTTACCATTTGTTTTTGGAGGTGGAAAGTCCACTGGACTACTTTTACGACCAGTATGGTCAGTGATATCTCAGATGTATTCTAAGGTAATCCCCTTCAAGGGGCTTGTTCGCTCCTCGCTGTTCTCATGGGGAAGTTTACAACTTGATTTGTTTCCTTATCAGGCGGCCTCGTACAGTGTTGCACGTAGTCTCGACCTCCACACTGGCATTGATGAGGCTCATCATTGGTCTGGGCTAGTATTCCCTCTCTGTGTCTCAGGGCCCTCCACCAGCTGTTGGTGTTGGTGTCTGAGGCACAAACGAAAGGTCGGACCCTTTGTACGAGTTGTCAGCAGCCATGTTGTTAGTAGATTGACTGTAACCTTTCAACTAAATCAGCTAAATAAATAAATACATTTTAAAAAAGCTATTTTTGAACATAGGATGAGCTATTCTTAATAATCTACTGGAGAACCATTTTGGGTTTAAGTATGACTTTCGTATGAGTGAAGCTTTTAGTGAGAGGTTTAACGCTTGAATATTTTATCATTTTAGCCCCCCAAACTCATACTCTTATGTATAAATAGGCTCGGTTAACTTTGTCCAGCTTAGCATTCCAAATAAAATGAAATATTTTTTGCTCACATTATTTTAAAAATGAATCATCTGGAATCATCTGAATCAACTGTGATAGGACCAAAGAGTTCATCAATGTAATTTTTCCATAAATAGACAAGTATTTACCTCTTTGTGGTTGCAAAATCTTATCTATTTTTGCTAACTTTCTATTGAAATAAATTGTGATAAGTTAATTTCTATTTTTTAGATGTGAATACCAAGTATGTCTACTTCACCATCCGCCCATTTTATTGGTAAACTATAAGGTAGTGTAAACACTCACTGTTTTTTTTTTACAATCCAATATGTAATATGGTACACTTGTCATAATTAGGTTTTAATCCAGAGAGGCTAGAAAAGGCATCAAGATCTTCAATGAGACTGTGCAGGGATCCAGATTGTGGACTTAAGAAAAAACTAGAGTCATCAACATACATTGACACTTTTGTTTATATCCCCTGGACTTCTAACCCCTTAATGTTCTTGTTGGATCTAATTTTAATAGCTAAAGTGGCCATGATAAATAGATATGCAGACAAGACAGCCTTGATCTACTCTTAAAAGCTCAATACTTTCTGAGAAGTAACCATTGTTTACTATTTTACATCTGGGATTTCTGTACATAACTTTAACCCATTGTATAAGAGATTCACCAAAATTAAAGTATTCCAGGCATTTATATATCAATTCTAATTCGTACTTTATCAAATGCCTTTTCAAAATCTGCTATGAAGACCAGACCTGGTGTCTTCAATGTTTCATAATGTTCAATTGTTTCAAGTAATTGTCATATATTATCTCCAATATATCGTCCACGTAAAAAACCTGTCTGATCAGGATGGACAATATCTGTTAAAACATTTTTTATTCTGTATGCTATGCATTTCGCCAGGATTTTCGCATCACAACATTGAAGTGTTAGAGGCCTCCAGTTTTTTAATTGGACTGAATCTTTATACTTACCACCTGGGTCCTGTTTTAGTAGTAATGAAATCAGACCTTCTTGTTGAGTACCTGAACATCTACCATTTGTATTAGAGTAATTAAAAAATGCTAATAATGGATCTTTTGAGTATGTCAAAAAAGGTCTGACATACCTCTCTACTGGTATACCATCAAGCTCTGGTGTTTTTCCAGACTGAAAAGATTTTATTGCCTCAAAGTTCCTCTTCTGTAAATTGGCCTTCACACCGGTCTTTCTGTAAATGTGTTAATTTTACATTATTTTTGTTAGAAAATAAATCCTTACAGTTAACATCATTCAGTGAAAATGGAGGAGACTGAAAAGAAAACATGCTTAAAATATTTTGCTTCCTCTTTCAAAATATAATTTTGTGAATCATGGATAACTCCATCATTTCTAACGAGTTTCTGTAAATTATTTTTGGTAGAATTTCTGTGTTGAAGGTTCAATAAAAATGTGTGCATTTTTCCTCATGAACCATCCAATTCGCTTTATTTTTGTAATACATTACACTTGATCGTTCTTGAATAAGTACCTACATTTCTATTTGCTTTTCCATCTGTGGTATGACTTAAAGATTGCTGTACACCAGCAGAACCCATCCAACTTGACAGAGCTGGGAGCAGTTTTTCTTTGAAGAATGGGCAAAAAACCCAGTGGCTAGATGTGCCAAGCTTATAGGGACATACCCCAAGATACTTGCAGCTGTAATTGCTGTAAAAGGTAGCTCAACAAGTATTGACTTTGGGGGGGAGGGTAAATAGTTATGCGCGCTCAAGTTCAGTTTTTTTAGTCTTATTCCTTGTTTGTTTCACAATAAAAAATATTTTGCATCTTCAAAGTGTAAATCATGTTGTGTAAATCAAGTGATACAAACCCCCCAAAAATCTATTTTAATTCCAGGTTGTAAGGCAACTAAATAGGAAAAATGCCAAGAGGGGTGAATACTTTCGCAAGCCACTGTACATCAGGGCTAAACTGGAGAGAACCTTTACAAGGCCTGCGCCAGATGGCTTATTTTGGAGGGCGTTCGTCGCAATTTCTGCAGTTTTTTTGCTTATGGCATAGTTTGGGTTTTTATCGCTGCTGAGGTCAGCGAACAATCTTTCCATGGGTGAGGGTTCACTAATTAGCGAGAGACTGGGGAACACCACCTCTGATAGCATTCACATTATAATAATACTAATTATTATATTTTTTTCAGTTTGGGTTTTGAGTCGTTGGAAGCTGCAAAAACAATATTCTATTTATAGACGTTAATAAATAATCAATACTGTATCAGTAATGTGGGAGTTGAATGTCAATGAATTTGCAAAAGCAAATTTTATTTATTAAGCAATGTTAATGAATAATCATACCTGTATAGGCTACCTGGGAATTCAACTTTCATGAACCTGAAAGCATTGCTGTTTCTAGGTTAAGATTGACAAGTTTAAAATGTCTCTTTACCGGAACACGCGGTAACATAAAGAAATACTCAGTGTCTTTGCATGATGTTCAAGTGCAATAGACAACGAGATAATACTTTGCTTCGGCCAACAAATATATCTTCTCAAATTTCGTTAATTGACTGGCTGATATGTCCTAGCTCTAGGAATTAATGCTCGCTGAGTCTCCTCGCTCCTGAGTCACAAGTGACAGAGATAATACTTCGCTGTGGCCAAACTAATATATTTTCTCAAATTTCCGTAATCGGCTGGCTCATAAGTGACCGAGCGGCTGAAATCGGACATTTGTAGCAAAATTTGAAATTGTGTTTCTTATATTGGATAAAAGTAGAGACTCAGAGCTACAACATGGTATATCATACACTGTATTTGAGGAACAATGGGAAAATAATTCTGCTTTGAAAGTTGACAAACTTGTAAACTCACTTTTGAGAAAATGAACTTTGAATAGTTTTGGTACGTACCTGAGAGCTCTCCTTTGTTTACACCCATTCAGCATTGTTCACACCCTCTTAAGCCAGCCCCACCCATCACATTAAGGATTCACATGTGAGGTAATGTACTACACAGTGAGTAGTGTAGTAAATATTTCGATTTAAAAAAGTAGCCTATAATATGGAAAAATTCCAGGTAAACAGACACTGTCCAGATATAAATATTTTATACATTTTAGATGACACTTACCCAGACACACTTGTCTAAATTGAATGGTCATGTGAAAGAAATGCTATAACCCCCAGCCTCATATTGCCAAGTGGATGGTTCTCTACAGAAGGTAGTGCCAAATGATTACTTGCATAGTAGCAAAATCAGAAATGTATAGTGTCAATATAAATGAAATAATATACAGTATGATCAAGAACAATATCAATAACAATATCAGTGATAGATGAGGTAGTTATATGCATACAATCAGGGGTAAGTGTCTGAGCAGCAGGGTAAAAAAACAGTAGCAGCCACCTATGGCATGTGTATTAGAAGAGAGTCATTTAAATAGAGGCATTGCAGATAGTGCTGATGACTGGTCCATCCAAACCACACATGAACAAGGGAATCTATAATTGGAGAGCCTGTTTCTGTCCTGCCCTTGACTTTGCTGCAGGGCATGTGATGTACTAGCAATACAAACTGATTGTCATAGCTAGTTAAAGTTAAACAAATAACTATAACCAGCAATGCGAAATGTCATTCTGAGAAAGCATTACTACACACAAATAATAAACATAATGTTAGCTAGCGAGCCAGCCATCTAATGTCAGCTAGATAGCTAAAAGTCAGCTTTAACTTGTTTTTTTTTGTTTATACATGAAGCTAGCTAGCTAAACATTTAACCATGATCCCAATCCATAGAATACTAGCAATACAAACTGATTGTCATAGCTAGCTAACCGTAACCAAATAGGTTCAATGTTAGCTAGTTAGCTAGCTAATCCCAGCAGACTGGGATAGGGATTGATTGAAAATGTCCGTAAACACACCAGCCAGCTGGTCTGCGCATGCTCTGAGGACGCGGCTAAGGATGCCGTCTGGGCCAGCATTCTTGCGAGGGTTAACACGTTTAAATGTTTTACTCACGTCGGCCACGGAGAAGGAGAGCCCAGTCTTTGGTAGCGGGCCGCGTCGGTGGCACTGTATTGTCCTCATAGTGCGCAAAGAAGTTGTTTAATTTGTTTGGAAGCAAGACGTTGGTCTCGGTGAGGTGGCTGGTTTTCTTTTTGTAGTCTGTGATTGTCTGTAGTCCCTGCCACATACGTCTCGTGTCTGAGCCATTGTATTGCACTCCACTTTATCTCTATACTGATGCTTTGCTTGTTTAATTGCCTTAGAGAGGGAATAACTACACTGTTTATATTCTGCCATATTCCCAGTCACCTTGCCATGGTTAAATGCGGTGGTTCACGCTTTCAGTTTTCCGCGAATGCTGCCATCATTCCATGGTTTCTGGGTCGGGTAGGTTATAATAGTCACAATGGGTACTCCACCGCCAATACACTTCCTTATAAACTCAGTCACCATATCCGTGTATGCATCTAGATTATTTTTGCAAGCTACCCAGAACATATCCCAGTCTCATGATCAAAACAATCCTGAAGCGTGGATTCCGATTGGTCAGACCAGCACTGAATAGTTCTTAGCACGGTTTGAGTTTCTGCCTATAGGAAGGGAGAAGCAAGGTGGAGTCGTGGTCAGATTTTGTAAGGGGTGCGTAACTGGTGGCAGGGAAGTCAGACGCAGGAGAGTAGAACTAGGTAATAGCTGGAGCAGTTTAATTGGAAAAAAAACTACGGCATAAAGAATAACAAACATGGGTACAAAACCCGTTGCGCACCAGTAAACATGTGCACAAGCACTTACAACAAACAATTCCACACAAAGACATGGGGGGAACAGAGGGTTAAATACACAACACTTAATGATGGAAATGAGAACCAGGTGTGTAGGAAAACAAGACAAAACAAATGGAAAGTGGATCGATGATGGCTAGAAGACCGGTGACACCGAGCACCGAACGCCGCCCGAACAAGGAGAGGAACCGACTTTGGTGGAAGTCGTGACAGATTTGCCAAAAGGAGGACAGGGGAGGGCCTTGTAAGCATTCCAGAAGTTTGAAAAGCAATGGTCGAGAGTCTTAGCAGTTCGAGTAATACAGTCGATATGTTGATAGAACTTCGGCAGCCTAGTCCTCAAATTTGCTTTGTTAAAATCCCCAGCTACAATAAATGGAGCATCAGGATATGTGGTTTCCAGTTTGCATAACGACCAGTGAAGTTCTTAGAGGGCCGTCGTGGTATCGGTTTGATGGGGGGGGGGGGTGTAAACGGCCATGGCAATGACGGAGGAGATTTCTCTTGGGAGATAATATGGTTGGCATTTGATTGTGAGGTATTCAAGGTCGGGTGAACAAAAGGACTTCAGTTCCTGTATGTTCCTAGAATTACACCATGAGTCTTTAATCATGAAACACACCCCTCCGCCCTTCTGCTTGCCGGAGAGATATTTATTCCTGTCTGCGCAATGTACTGAGTGTGTCTCTGTGTGTGTCCTATATGAGAGAACTTCAGATTGCATATGTTTACGTTCAATTGCCTCTCCTGCAAATTAGTGATGTGCAACATACGCCTAGGTTCCTGAAATTAGTCACATATAATATTAAACATCAACCAGGATTTAGGGGCTTAGAGGCCTTCTGAAGATACTAATTGGAAGGGTTCAGAAGCCAATCTCCCTCAAGACTGTGCGGTTTAAGTGAAAATAAATGACTTAATGCAGTCATTAAATGCGACTACTTGGACTGTTTGTATTGGCCAAGCTACATTAAAATTGAATAGGACAGCCTGAAACTGAAAATAAAATGCTGACTTCTGTACATGTAAAAAAAAATGTCAAAACTGGACAAAAGTGGACTACTCCATCTTTTCATACTGATTGACATATAAGGAATGGTGATGATGCATATCAGTCAACTCCCTGAGAGAATATCAATTGCATACTCCTCACATGTCCCCTCTCCTCCCTTCCTTCTCAAAACCCATTAAGAGTACCACAGTATGAGTCATAATACCCATAAAACCAAGTGGTCAAATAAGGCAATGGTTCCACTCATTTTTCCAATAAGGGATTTTAGAAATACTTAAAATAAGGGCTGCATTCGGTGTAGGCTTACTGTTGTTACTGCTGTTGTGACGTTTAAATAACCGATTAAATCTCTCTAGGACAAGGTGACCATTATCAATATATTTGCATGTATTTACACTCCAAAAATGAAATGCTAGTTAGTTGCTAATGTGGCTATCATAAAGAAGTTCAAATGCCATGATGATCTGGATGAGACTGCCAAAACACAGCCCTTATTTTAAAGTATTTCTAAAATTCCCTATGGGGAAAAATGGGTGGAAAAACGATTGGAACCATTTCCTTGTTTAACCGCTAGGTTTTATGGGTATTATGACACCTCCACTGTGGGGCTCTATTGAGAAAGCCAGAGCCCCCCCGACATTCTCCTGAGTTTTGAGAAGGAGAGAGGAGTACGCAATTGAGATTCTCCCCCTGTATGTCAACCATAAGTCAATGAGGTGGAGTTTTCCCTCATCTGGTGGTACTGTTACATTACACTTTATACTGAATGTCCATATAGCCTTTACTGCTGGCTCATCAATTTGTTCCCCTGTAGCATGCACCATGTCTTTGAAATGGCATGATTCAACAATCATGTCTTTGAAGTGTAGTATCGAGCACTTAAGTAGCCAAACATCCTCAGATAAATACTAACAATACAGCTTATACAGGGTATAGCATGGGAACAGAGGCACCCGATTTAAAGGAGAAATACATTTTATTTTACATTCAATAAATTCAATAAGTGCATTTAATGAAAAGTTCATACTGTAGTTTCTGATAAATAATCACGTTTCCATGTGTCATCAATAAATAGAAATAACAAGCTTTCATATAAACACAATTTTACACTCAGCAGGCCTACCGGAAAACCCTAGGAGGCATCCAAGAGAGAAGGAGAACGGATCTTCAATGTACTATGGCGCACAGAACACATATACTTACAATTATCAAAACCATTTGATTAGGATTAACATTGGATTGGCTCCCATTCTCTCATGGTACTCCAACCTTTGCACAGCAACTTCTTCAATGAGATTTTATGGAGGTTGGCATCCAATATTTTGCATTACCGCCACCAACTGGACTGGTTGATAAATCCATTACACTTTTTAACACAAAATTCCGAAAAAAAGTACCCTACAGTACAATCTAACCAGTGGAGGCTGCTGAGGGGAGGACTGCTCTTAGTAATGGCTGGAGTGGAGCCAATAGAATGGCATCAAACAACTGGAAACTATGTTTTTGATGTATTTGATACCATTCCAACGATTCCACTCCAGCCATTACCATGAGGCCGTTCCTCCCCAATTAAGGTGCCACCGACCGCCTTTGCATTTATCCCTACTCTCATTATAAACTCACAACCCTATTCCACTAAAATAACCATATCTGGTCCACAGGAGGTCAGTGGCTGTGTGCTTAGGCTTGTTGACCTGTTGGAAGGTGAACCTTCGCCACAGTCTGAGGTCCTGAGAGCTCTGGAACAGGTTTTCATCAAGGATCTCTCTGTACTTTGCTCCATTCATGTTTGCCTCGATCCTGACTAGTCTCCTTGTCCTTGCCACTGAAAATACATCCCCGCAGCATGATTCTGCCACCACCATGCTTCACCGTAGGGACGGTGCCAGGTTTCCTCCAGACCTAAAGCTTGATATTCAGGCCAAAGAGTTCAATCTTGTCTCTCAAGGTCTGAGGGGCCTTTTGGCAAATGCCCAGCAGGCTGTCATGTGCTTCCAGAAGTTAAGTTAAGAATGACGTTCCAACATGGGTGGCAGGTAGCCTAGTGGTTAGAGCATTGGGCCAGTAACTGAAAGGTTGCTGGATCGAATCCCCAAGGTACAAATCTGTCGTTCTGCTCCTGAACGCGGAAGTTTTCCCACTGTTCCCCGGTAGACCGTCATTGCAAATAAGAATTTGTTCTTAACTGATTTGCCTAGTTAAATACATATCTGGAAATGCTGATGCTATGATGATTAGTTCAGTATTTGTGCTACATTTGTACCACAAAGACATTATTATTATTATAAAATAGGAATTCTTTTTAATAACAACTCTGCCTTTGACCTCTCTTCAAGTCTCTCACTTCCTCCCTTTTGCTCTCCCCTTTCTCTTCCTCTCTCCTGTCATTCTCTTCTCTTCTCCTCTCTCGTTCCTCACCCACTTACCTTCCTCCCTTCTATGGTTGCACTGTGAGTGATTTTCTGAAGCACTGTTGATTTTCTGAAGCTGTTGATTGGATAATGCTCCAGTAACTGCTTGTAGCACACAGAAATGTTTGTAACTTTTCCCAAATGTCTGTTTTGGAAATTGTAATTTAGCTGTCACATAGTATTCCATGTGGAATTGACCATGTGGTATGGACTTTCATGTGCTATGGGCGACAGGTAGCCTAGTGGTTAAGAGCATTGGGCCAGTTATCTAAATGTTTCTGGTTTGAATCCCAAAGCAGACTATTTGAAAAAACTGCCGATGTGCCCTTGAGCAAGTCACTTAACCCTAGTTGTTCTGGATAAGAGTGTCTGCTAAATTACCAAAATTGAGCAGAAACATGTTGAGATTGTTCCGCTATCAAATGTTTGAGCAAAGACACCATGCATCAATGATGTCGCTCTTGCTGCTAGTGATTCTCTGATCCACCTCTACCCAGACAAGCTTCAATGCCATACAACTCTCCTTCCGTGGCCTCCAACTGCTCTTAAATGCAAGTAAAACTAAATGCATGCTCTTCAACCGATCGCTGCCCGCACCTGCCCGCCCATCTAGCATCACTACTCTGGACGGTTCTGACTTAGAATATGTGGACAACTACAAATACCTAGGTGTCTTGTTAGACTGTAAACTCTCCTTCAAGACTCACATTAAGAATCTCCAATCCAAAATTAAATCTAGAATCAGCTTCCTATTTTGCAACAAACCAACCTTCACTCATGCTGCCAAACATACCCTCGTAAAACTGACTATCCTACCGATCCTTGACTTCGGCAATGTCGTTTACAAAATAGCCTCCAACACTCTACTCAGCAAATTGGATGCAGTCTATCACAATGCCATCCGTTTTGTCACCAAAGCCCCATATACTACTCAACACTGCGACCTGTGTGCTCTCGTTGGCTGGCCCTCACTTCATATTCATCGCCAAACCCACTGGCTCCAGGTCATCTTTGCTAGGTAAAGCCCCGCCTTATCTCAGCTCACTGGTCACCATAGCAGCACCCACCCGTAGCACGCACTCCAGCAGGTATATTTCACTGGTCACCCCCAAAGCCAACTCCTCCTTTGGTCGCCTTTCCTTCCAGTTCTCTGCTGCCAATGACTTTAACGAATTGCAGAAATCACTGAAGATGCAAACTCATATCTCCCTCACTAAATTTAAGCATCAGCTGTCAGATAAGCTTACAGATCATTGCACCTGTACATAGCCCATCTGTAAATTTCCCACCCAACTACCTCATCCCCATATTGTTACATTTTCTTGCTCCTTTCCACCCCAGTATCTCTGCTCATCTATCACTCCAGTGTTTAATTGCTAAATTGTAATTATTTTGCCAATATGGCCTATTTACTGCCTTACCTCCCTAATCTTACTTAATTTGCACACACTGTATATAGACATTTCTATTGTGTTATTGACTGCACATTTGTTTATTCCATGTGTAACTCTGTGTTGTTTGTGTCACACTGCTTTGCTTTATCTTGGCCAGGTCACAGTTCTAAATGAGAACTTGTTCTCAACTGGCCTACCTGGCGGATATGCAGTAGTAAGATATTTTACAGTTTTTGTGACAATTCAATCTTTTGATACTTTTTTGATTGCTTGATTATTTACAGTAGCGGTGCGTGGGTAAAATCCCAAGGGAAGCCATGGCAGGAAAAAAATTGCCATATTACAACATATCTGGTGATAATTGAGTTGTTTGATTTATAACCTGTTAGTTCCTATGCCTTGACACCGTGATATATATAGTCCTAAGGCCGAGACAATAAATTCAACCACACCTGTGTTTCATCTCAAAAACGGAGAGCAACATTTTGTCTGGTGAAGTCCACAAAGCATATTGCATGTAACAAACAGCTGCATGACCTACAGCATGGTCAAGCAAGTTATAGTATCCAACATTTTCGAGACTACTAAACAACTATTGAATTATGATCCACAAAGGTAAGAAAATAAAATGAAAAGAAAACAGGAGCTGCCTCCACTATTCCTCCACCATTTTAACGTTAATACTTCAACATCATCAAATCAGCTATGCTTTGTCTAATACAGTGACAACTAAAGATACCAAGAACAATTTAGTCCAATCAACATAAGCTAAATATGATGTGGCTGTCTATGGTACTGATTTCTCTCTGTGTGTGTATGTGTGTGTCGAAAAAACATGTTGACTCACCTTACTTGTAGAGAAACGCCAATGCCATCTTCCTCTCTTTCCTGTTGCCGAAACGGTCTATGACTCTGTCACACCGTACACACTTTTATTTTTTGTTGTCCTACGCTACCTGACTGAAATGCTTGCTTGCTAGCCTAACTTCCTTTCATAGGCATCGATGAGCCAGCTAGTTAACATGAACCTACTACATCAAGCTACATATCGAACTTTCATAATCTCAGGCAAGGGACAGAATATATGAATTTATGGTTGGATCAGAATCACCGTTATAATAATTGGCTAGTACGGAGATTTAGGTAAAATCACAAATCCTAACCCCTGTCTCCAGCCATGGTTAATTTAGGAAAGGGACAATTTTAGCTAGCTAGCTAGGCACCTGAGCACAACAACAAAACGAGATGCAACAATTCATGTTTTTAGCTTTTAATGTGATTGGTGTGAAGCCAAATCCAAACTGGCTTCCTTTGACAATTCTTTTGTGCGCCAGGACCATTCACAGTTGAGTTTAGCTCAGTTTATCTCAATGCTGATTGGCTATTATTTTATGTTTTAATCAAGGGAGGCCAAATGCTCACTGGCTTCCCTTGCGTTCATTTCTACGGGCGGCAACAATATCATACTCTTTTTGATCAGACAGAATCAGATAGATGGGCAACAGAGACAGAGGGGTGATGTTTAGCTTGCTTGGATGCTTTCTTCAGTGAGATACATTCAGCCTCTTGTGAAGTGAAGGAAAATAATGAATCAGAGTGACAAAATATACATCATTTTATATGTTTTTTTTTGGGGGGGGGGGGCATTCATGGGAAGTTATCCGATAGAGACACATA